>NC_062567.1:16108766-16450649 GCF_022837055.1 Prionailurus viverrinus
GTTAAGAAGGGTATTTCTGTTCTCTTAGAGATTTTTGCAGACCAGAGTGAGGGTGGTTTCAATTTTAGGCAAACACTTTAAATTATTTTCAAAGAGAACGGCTTTCTAAATTTCATTTCTAAGAAGCATGCTTTCTTACTAAAATGATTTTAATGCTTTCTTGCTCCTCATTTATAACAGATCACACTTCTTTTAGAGCATTAATTGCCTATGTTTTATTTCATTATTTGTGCTTCATTTAGCTGCCTTAATAACTTAAGGACACTTATGCAAAAATCTTCATAATTGTTTCATAGTTGGGCTTCTTTTTTTCCAAAAGTTTCCACACAGTCTCAGTGATGTGCAAGAAGAAAAAATTATGAATCTTGTCACATTTTCAATA
This sequence comes from Prionailurus viverrinus, assembly GCF_022837055.1. Lineage (NCBI taxonomy): Eukaryota > Metazoa > Chordata > Mammalia > Carnivora > Felidae > Prionailurus > Prionailurus viverrinus. Next base: position 16,109,149 of record NC_062567.1, read on the forward strand.
TAAATTTGATATTTGGCATATACATATATATATATACACACACATACATACATATACATATATACACACACATATATATATATATATACACACACATATATATGTATATATATGTAGATGTCTATTTCATTTTTCTTTTTTTGGAGCTTCTTTATCTTCTCTCTTTTGATTATAATATTCTTTTGGTTTTAATTCTCAATAGTTTCATGTTAGTTTCTCTAATCAGGTTTCATTTAGATGTAGATTAATAATAAATTTTTCATGAGGCTTCTATAAGATGCTTACAAAATCCATCAGCTTTGCTTTTGGATAGTGAATTTAAAAAACGATGGTTAATTTAGAACAGATGTTTCTGTTTCTTTTGGAAAAATCCAAAATGTCCTTGGATTGACGGATGCATGTACCAGAAAACTATGAAGAAGAGAAAGGAATGGTAGCTCCAAAGTTCAGGTCAATTCTGCCTTTGGCAGTGTGGGGGATGGGATGGAGGAAGCATTGGCGGAGAGCACGTGGGGGCTTCTAGGAGATTCCCATTGTTCTCTCTTAAGTTGGAGGAGAAACATACGAGATACCTGTTTCCTTCTTAATCTTGGAGTTTTTCACATATTTTAGAAATATGTATTTATATGTGTTCAATATTTAGTAAACAATTTTTACAAAAAGAAGAATCAAATGGAAAAAGGCACTAACTCCTTCTAAGAAAGTTGCATACATAGCCAACTTGTTCAACAACTCAATTGAGAGTCCAGTAAATATAACTTTTAAATATCTTCCTATAATTCTAATATTCTCAATCCATTTCAAACTTAAAGCCTTCCCCCCCCCACACACACAAAATAACAATAAAAAACAGAAGACTTTCAAATTGGGCAAATTTTATCCCTTTGGAAATGTAATCTAAAAAATCATTATATGGAGTGTCTCAAAATCTAAGGGAAATATACAGTAAGGCTTTTGGTTTGTCCAGTTTGGCAAGCTTTCTTTCTAATTTTGTTGCTGTTAGTTGTTTTGACCAGAACAATCTTTCCCAAAATACAGATCCCAGAAAACTAGCATGAAGGATGTTAATAGGCATTACATACGAAAGGATTTTGTTGTCAGACAATTGTTGGAAATGTTTATTTCAACAAAGTTAAACAGGTTTTATTACCAGAGGGTATCTCAGATTCTTAATATGCTTCTGTAGGGTTTTGTTTTGTTTAAATGTTTATTTGTTTATTTTTGAGACACAGAGAGCATGAGCAGGGGCGGGGCAGATAGAAAGGAAGACAGAGAATCCCAAGCAGGCCCTGCACTGTCAGCACAGAGCCTGTTGCAGGGCTTGAACTCATGAATCATGAGATCATGACCTGAGCCGAAACCAACAGTCAGACGTTTAACCAACTGAGCCACCTAGGCACCCCTTCTGTAGGGTTTTTTGTTTTGTTTGTAAAAGTTGTTTTGAGAGAGAGAGAGAGAGAGAGAGAGAGAGAAGAGGAGGGACAGAGAGAGAGACAGACAGAGAGAGAGAATCCCAGGCTGGCTCCATGCCATCAGTGAAGAGTCCAATGTAGGGCTCCAACCCATGAACCGAGAGATCATGACCTGAGCCGGAACCAAGTTGGACAATTAACCAACGGAGCCACCCGGGTACCCCTGCTCCTATAGGTTCTAAATCTCTAAGGCTGGGACTGGGGAAAGTGTTGGTTATTGCGTAGGATTCCTATAGTTGCTTTCCTAGACTATTTTTCTGGACCATATTCCACAAAAAGTCATTTTGATGTAGTCAGCAGTCTTACTCTGATAGTTTTGGCAATGACTAAAGCCTGCTTTCTTGTGTGTGGTAATCTGTGTTAACCAGGATTGGTTGTCTCTTCCCTGTTCTAATTAGGCATAAAATATGATCACAAATGAGCAATTTAAAAAAAAAAAAAAAAAAAGCCTGGTTTCCTTCTTCCCTGATACAGGAAGCTTCCACCAACTCCTTCACAACCACCAGGGCAGAGAATTGAAACGCCAGGTGACTCTGGATGAAAATGGAGGCACTCAAGAGCCCAGGAGCCTAACTCAATGGTTTTGATGCCAAATGCTTCACAATCATCACAATGCAAAAGCTTCTACTGAGGTCCTAGTCTTACAGGTAACGCAGTCTCTATGAAAATGTCTCCATTCCACCCACTCATGGTTTTCCATGACCTGGTGTGCCTTTCTCTCTGTCTCCCAGACCAAAATTCAACATGGCAGTCTTTTCTCTAGAAAGGCTAGTCTCATTGGAGACTAAAAGCTGTTATGATCTGGCTGCTATTGTGAATGTGATAATGTTGGCAATGACTGAAAACTGTTACTGCTCAAAACTTTCAGTATCTTATGCGTGTCTTATGTAAAAGAACCAGTGTCTCTTATCATTTCAAATTGGAACTTCTTGGCTAGCCATCAACAATCATTGCTCAACTCATGAATTATACCCAACATATTCCCGTGAAAGGTGTCATGAGCAGGCAAACATAAATTGGATATAACCTACCTCATAATCCCATGGTTTCTCTCCAGTATGGATAGACATGATTGTACACAGAAAGACAGCATGCGCTCATAGGGAAGTAGATTTCGAGAGTTTCAAACAAGAATAAGTTCATAAAGAGGTGTTGTTTACCTGCTCAGAGTATCTAGTAACAAGGATTTTTGCTCTAATTATCAACTGGGGACTAGACTTGAATAATACTAGCAATACCTAATGGAGTCCCTTGGCTTTTGTCTTTATAGAGATAATAAAATGAGACCACTTAAACATATTCTGTAAAGTAAGAAAAACATATCTTTGGGGTAGCAGCCAATTTAAGCATGGATATGTAAATATATTCATATATGTTCATGCATACACACATATAAACACACACTCTATATGTAGAGTAGGTGTGGGCAAGTATATTTACAGAGAGAAAGAGAGCTGCTTTGTCCGTCACGCTCAATTCCTTCTCACTACAAAATTGGGGACATTTTTAATTAGACATAGTTGAGAAAATATATTAGTTAATATCCATATCCTCTTTTTGTTTGTCTAAGCTGGTTTGGCTACTTTTCTTCTGTTACATTTAACCCTTTGTCTTCTTCTCTCAGCATGACCATCATTATATCACCTTCTTGGCATTTACAGTACAGATCACTTACATACGATCTCAGACGTCAGTAAGTATATAAAATTTCTGAAGCACACATTTAAAGAAAGCACCCACTTAGCTAGTGAGGGAACTTAGCCAACTGCTCAACAACTACATCTTCATGAGGTTTGGTTCTTGATGCTTTGTTTTAAAGGCAGTGGGTGATACTCAACATCTTTTACAGCATTTCAATAAATCAGGAGCGACAGTTACATTTGTACCTTTGGGAGTTTACTTCCTGTTGCACTAACTGTGAATTTTCCATCTCAGTCTACAAATCGTCCAGAGTTTTTAGAATTCACCATAGAGTATTCCACATAGAGAAGATCGTCCTTGCATTTTAACATCCTCTCCACGAGCCGCAGCCTAGAATTTTACCGTTGTACCATGAGAAGGCCAGTAAAGTTGGGTAGACAGGCAGGAAGGTATTTTGTGGCCAGGGATCTTTGCCCTTCCTATATTCACCTAAGATAGAATGGAAGAGGAAATACAGTTTCCTTCCCTTTCGCATCAAGAAACCCTGGCTTCCTGGGCTCCGAGAGATATTACAAGCAAGCCCAACAAGAGTAATGGTTAAGAGTTGGTGTACTCTCCCGTCTTATTAGAGTCTCACCTCCTTTGGGTGATGTACAGTATGTGGTTTGTAAAACAGTTTCAAAAAGAGGAAATATAAAAATAAGAGACATTAATAAAATCCATGTCTTTCCTGGCAGTTGAAATGATACGGCAGTTGACAGCCATAATCCGAAATAATATTTTTATGGAGAAGAGTTGAGGTGAAAAAACAGAAAGGTGGAATTAGGGTGGAGCTTTCCTTTTGCTCTTTGCCCCATAACAAAATAATGGGAACACTGTTGAGTGCCTCTGTGCGTTTGGCCCTGAGCTCAGTGCCTTACATGCGCTTAGGCAGGGCCCGACACAGGCACAGATTCATGAGGATGCTTCTATTGTTGTTTTATTGATGATTTTACTGAGGAAACCGAGGCCCACAGGGATTAAACAGATTGTTGAAGGTCGAGCCAGGATTGGGGACCAGACCTGGCATCTCATCACTCTGTGCTGTTGCTCTGTTCCCTGCTTTTTCCATTCCTCCATGGTGAGGGCAGAGACAAACAAACAGAAGGGTAACTCTGAATGTTGACACAGTTTGGAGAAAACGCCATCAATCCTCACAGAACATGACCTGAAACACTAACCAGGGAAAGTTTAGACCAGAGGAACAAACTAACTCTTAACTTTCACTGGCTGTCCTTTGGTGCCGCATTTCCAAAAATACGAAGCCTGGCTCTTGGGTCAGACTCCACGCTCATTTGATTCCTACCATGACGAGGTTTCTTTACACTAATTTAATCATAAGACTTTCATCCTGGCATACATGAAATGACTCCATTATCATTAACACTGTGAACTGATGGACTAACCAGGAGTGGGTTGCCAGAACTTGTATTGTGATATGCTTTTCATAAACACAGATATGCCAGAGGAAATCCTAAAGCACTTTTATGCATCCTCGGTCTCCCGGGTTTCATCTTAGGGAGCATGTCGTGAATGGTGCCATTTCTCTAGTCAAATCCTTTCAGAGATTGACTATCACCTACAGGACTAAACTCAAACTCACTATCCCAGTGTAGCGGACGTGTCTCTCCACGCTAAAGGAAGTCTGTCTGCCCCACACACAGAATGACGTCAACTCTTAGGCATGGAGAAAGCATCTTAGAAGTTTTCCATTACTCTTTTTTTCCAGCTTCTATTAGCAAGGTCTCCTAAAATTTCAGAAGTGAAGTGTGAAGTCATGCATCCAATTAATGTTATCATTCAAGATTTTTTGTCATCCGGCCTAGATTTATCCTTATGATTTTGCCTTCATCAACACGGATTCAGTCAGGGAGCTCGCTACACGATCCCTCAGTGTGTCATTTAAAACTTCACACATGCTAGTTGCTCTGTTTGAAATGATCACCCTCCTTTTTGTGCCCATCTAGAGAGGATAATTATCGCGTGCATAGTTCCTAAACATTTTGAGGTGCCCCTTCTCTGACAGACTAGCACGCATTATGAATTCTGCTCTCTAAAGTAGGAATGAATGGATTCTCTGAGATTCTCTTGCTGACAGGGTGCCAGCCTGGGACCTGTGTTCTGCCACCCGAGTCTTTGATCGTAAGAGACACAGCGTGAGCACTTAGGTGAGCTTGACCCTCTCTCTCTGCAGTTGTGGGCGCAGAGCCTGTGGGGTCCTAAAGGACTGGGGGTCTGTCAGGAAAGAAGCCGAGATGGCTTCTCTGGGGAATTTGGTGCAAACTTGAAGCTAAGCCTTGAAGGATGAGAATGTGTGAAGCCTGGGAAGAGCCTAGAGAAAAGAATCCCAGGCTTCCGGAAGACCAAATGCTCCATGATGAGCTCTCAGGGAGAGAAAAAACAGGAGACTTTGAAATCACCCCAGGGAAAAACCACAGTGATTATTAAAGGCCCATAAATATGAGTCACAGACAAAGGACAGTGACCAGCTCGCCCTTCATCCCCCTCACAGAGAAAGAGGAAATTAGAAAATAAAGGATTTCATCTGGAATAACTTCTGTGTTCCACTGAAGTTTCAGAAATACCTTAGGATTTTATTTTTCCCCCTGCAGACCAATCGTCCGTGGCCACCCTCTGTGCAACCGACCTGATCCTGGGCTCAAACTGATCACACACAGCAGCTTTACATTTCTGGAAAATTTCCAGTTCACCAAATGAGAGCCCTTGTACAGTGACCTTCTGAAAGTGCAGGTCACATTGGTTATATGTGAAGACTCGGTCCCTGACTAAATGAAGTCCTGACGCAGAAAACTGACCTGTGCATAACCTAGCACACCCAGAACAGAAATGTCCGAATTCACTCGTTTAAAATGGATAAACACAAAGACATCCGCGTGGCCGACAGACACGTGAAAAGATGCTCAGCATCACTCGTCAACAGGGAAATACAAGTCAAAACCACAATGAGATACCACCTCACACCTGTCAGAGTGGCTAAAGTAGAGAGCACAAGAAGCACAAGTGTTCGAGAGGGTGGAGAGAGAAAGGAACCCTTGCGGCAGGATGTCAATTGGTTCAGCCGCTGTGGAAAACAGTATGGAGGTTCCTCAAAAATTAAAAACAGAAATTACATACGATCTAGTCACCACACTACTGGGTATTTACCCAATGAAAATTAAAACACTAATTTGGAAAGATACACACCTATGTTTATCACAGCATTAATTACAGTAGCCAAGATACGGAAGCTACCTAAGTGTCCATTGACAGACAAACACATAAGACAGATGTAATATACACAAGATATTATGCAGCCACAGCCAAGGACGAAATCATGCCATTTGTGACAACACGGATGGATCTAGAGGTAAGTCACACGGAGAAAGACAAATACCGTATGATTTCATTCATGTGTGGAATCCAAAAATGAAACAAATAAAAAACAGAAAACAAAATCGGACCTATAAGTACAGAGGACAAACTGATAGTTCCCAGAGAGGAGGGGAATGGGGAAGGGGCCAAATGGGTAAAGGGTAGTGGGAGACATGGGCTTCCAATGATAGAATAAGTAAGTCATGGGAATAAAAGGCACAGCACAGGGAATACAGTCAATGGTATTGTAATAGCATTGTATGGCGACCGATGATAGCTACGCTTGTGGTTAGTTAGCAGAGCATAGCACATAGCATGGTTGAATCACTATGTTGTACACCGAAAATTAATGGGACGTTGTGTGTCAACCGTACTCAAATATTTTTTAATAAAGTAAAATGGATAAACACATACCCATTAGGACTTGGATTAGTGTTCTCAACTGTTTACAATGGCACCTAGCAAATGGTAGGCATATCACAAGTGTTATTATTATCAAGTGTAATAACTACAGTACTGATAATATTTGGGGGCATTTTCTCTATGCCAGTGAATAGTAAGAGATTTATATATTTTGCCTTATTTAAATGCACCACAACCCTGTGAGACAAATACTACTATTATTTCAACTTTACTGGTGAGGAAGTTGAGGCTGAATCATACAGTTGCTGAGTGCTGAAATCAGGAGTTGAAATGTCATTATTCTTTCACTCTAGGACCTGTGCTCCTAGCTACTTGTTATGTTGGCTCTATCAATTAGAATTGCATTTCGCCATGACAAGTAGAGTTACTGGTGACTTGGTTTAAAAGATGGGAATTTCTCTTCCTCCAACAAAAAAGACCATAGGTAGGTTATTTTTTGAAATGCTTCTGCAGATGTCTTCACATTTATTTCACGAGTATTGCTTCTTGGTCACAAGATGGCTGCTCATGCTCCGGCCAGGAAGCTTGCATTCTAGTCCAGAAGAAACATGGCTGTGAAGAGGCAGCACCAGCAGAGCGTACTTGTGTCTTCTCGGTCATAACTGTGTAATGTGGCCATCCCAAAGACTCAAAAGAGGCTGGATAAGTGGGCGTTTGACCTATTCCAGTCTTTAGAGCATAAGCAGGTGATGGAGGAAAAATAAAGACTTTGAGACATGGTAAAGTTTAAGCAGAGTTTCCTGCAAGGCAAGGCAGAAAAAGACATGATCTAGCTGAGACGCATTAAGCCCTGTGGAATGGGGTTTTGGAGAAAGGAGCTTGTATGGGGTTTTAAAAACCAAAACCAAAAAAAATGCCTCCGAGTCCAAACTGGGCTTGAACTTTTAGTTGAGCTTCTAGATTAGTTGAGTCTCAAAGGTACAGCTGAGTCACAGACCCCACAGAGTCACAAGTTTACCATCGGGCAGTTTTTCTGCTGCTTCTGGTCTGTTCTCTGGGAAGGGTATGTTTTGTTCCTTTGGTCTGGGACCCTGATTGCTTGCCATCTTATAATTTTCTGGATCCTTCCATTCAGCATTCCGTACATTCTCATTTACTAAGCCTCAGTTTCACCAGGGGCAAGGCATAAGAGGACTAGGAATGGATATTGGATTAGCCAAACTATGGGCAGACCAACTCCTCCAGAACTCCTCCTTCAGACTTTGATTTTCATGTGAATCACCTGGGAAAGCATGCGGTTAACACACAGAGTGGGCTTCAGTAACTATAGGCTGGGGCCCAGATTACGCATTTCTAACAAGCTGCTAGGTGATGCCAATGATAAAAGAATAACATGCAATAGCCGCATGGCTCGAGAGTGAGAGCTCCTTCCCTGTCCCCAAACCTCCAAAGTGAGTAACAAATATGGTTTTGCTTCTATGACCAAGAAATTCATTTAAACTAAATTCTCGTTATTGCGTTACAGCATTTCAACAGTTTGTGTATAGGAGACGATCACCATAATATACTGTAACGGGGGAGGGTGGATGGGTTCCTCCACTGCCCCGGCTTTTTGGGAGATTTTTCAGCCGGTTTCATCTGGTCCTACAGGTACAGGGCTCTCCACTGATACCACCACTGTCCTGCAGGTGTCGCCCTCCATTCTAAGTGCCCTACCAGTGTCTTCAGTCCTTTTTTCCCCCAGCTTTATTGAGATATTGACAAATAACTCAAAGTGTAAATGTGATGATTTGATATATGTATACTTTGTAAAAAGATTCCCCCCATTCATGAATTAACACAAGCGAGAGATTGTCCACGTACCTTGGGTTAGAGGGATTCTGAGAAAAGCGTTAGGGACCCCCATTCCAAAATCAGGGAAGGAGGAATAACATATAATGAGAACAAAGAGAATAAACTAGAGAAGGATCTGTAATTTTACCCTGTTTTTAAGCTAACGAGTTGGGCTTCCATAGTTTCACAGATGCCAGCAGGAGATATGGGATGCCCAGGTCAAAGATGAAGGTCATTATCATTCTCAGCATACAGGCAGCGTGAGCTTCATGTTGACATTGGTTCTCCTTGTCCCCCAAGTTTTGGAGAAACAATGAGACAGCCTCAAGTATATGCTGTGCATACAGCGCATCTGAGAAGCCCTAAGATTAGGAAACCCCCAATCTCATAAATAGAATGTATGAGCAAACCTACTCAACCTTTGCTACAGAGGGAGGCATGACTTAATTACACTGGTCCTGAAACAAATCTGCCCTCTGACCCAGAGCGAGACATTACCTCTAACTTCTCGGACTGCTTGCCATACAAACAGCCATCAAAAGATAGTCCAGAGCAAATGCCTGCACAGATACGTAGATGCTATGGAGAAATGCCACCGCCCTCAACACAGGCAGGTATAAAAAAGGTGAAATGGGGAGACAGATGGATTATGGGAAAGAAATGGAAATAAAGATTTCACATAGGACATCTCTTTAGATAGTCATATTACTGACTTTATTAGCAACTATTGTGCTTAGCACAAATAAGCCATATTAGTAATATGTCTCCCTTCATCTGAAATGTCAGAGTGTTTTACACTTGTTAGCAAAGTTCTTTGGGACTTTTTTTTGGGTGTGGGGGGGGTGCTCAAGAGAAAGAGGGAGGTTATTGGTGACATTTTCCACAACACTGGTTCCATTACTACAGTGCTAAATAAAAACATTAAAGTCTTCAACTTATCAGTGCCTTCAATAATCGGCGATTGAAAACTCAGCGCTTATCATTTAAGAAGCATTCCCTTAGCAATAAAAAACTCTTCACTGTCACTTCTCTTAATGAAGAGTATGCACAATACCCTCCCCAATGAGAGAGAGTGGTGTAAGCGAGAGCAAATAAAGCATCCTCAGAAAGTTCCACACACTGGCAGCAAAATGAAACTCCTGAATAAAAGCACATTCGCCCTCCCTCTGCCCTCCACCCTCCTGCTGAACTGTTTTAGTTCTCAATGATGTCTGATGATTCTCTTAATAGCGCAAGACTACCCTAATGTTTCTCACATATAAAGGAATCCAAAAATCCTCCGAACTCCAAATCAAGAGCTATTATTTTGGTTTCCCCCTTCTTCAGGGCAGCTGGTTCCTGAGGTTGAAACAGCATCCGGCCCAGTGGAAATTAGGTGTACAAGGATACGGGCAGAGGCTACGGAATCAATTTCACATTATGGTACCAGAGGCAAGAAGGTGAGGGCTTGACTCATTCCAGTGGTAAATCCTTGGGTGTTCTGTAAGCTGCCAATCACAAACTAAACTTGGTAAAAATCATCTGGAGAGCTTTAAAGAATGAAAAAAAACCCTGATACTATATTGCCTTGGAAGCTACCATAGCAAGAAAAAGGTCAAATTATGGTTGATTGAAGACACAGTGGGAAAAAGTACCTTTAGAGCTATGATTTTTCATTTCAACTTACAGGCTCTATATTATTTCTCAAGTCTACAATAGCCAACAGCTAGTTAACCACTTTGTTTGATATGCATATTTGTGTGTGGGTGTTAGGAGTGATAGGAAGGGAAAGACAAAAAGCTGTTTTGATCTGTTAAAGAAAAAACATAATTTAATTTGTGTTATTTGAAGAGAGTTTAAAATGGTATCTGGATTCCTCCAGTATGAATCTGCTTCAAAAAAGTGAAAATTTTTACAAACTGGAAAGTGGCTCTGTGAGTTGGGACTCGAGTCACTTTTTCCCAAATAGAAAAGCTAGTTTTACTGAAACATGATCTTGTTCAATTAAAATTCCCATAGCGATCTGAAATTTTAAACTATACTATTAACTAAGCCTTTAATGTCAGCCTTAATTATTAGAAAATTAATAAGATTGAAAAAAAAATTTTGCACATACTATGTGGTCTGCTAATTTTGGCGTTGGCTGATACCTCATGCTGTATGGAAAAAGCAGATGAAACCCAGGAGTACATATTGTTTTTAATAATAATAACATTTGGTCCCAATATCATTTGTAAAGAAGAGGCCAAAATAGCATAAACTCATAGCTTTTTTCTTGTCCCTTAGAAAAGCGTTTAAGGATCCCTCAATTCCTCACTCAACAGTTGAGGAATGCAATGAAAGTAATTTAGCAATAATGAAGTGCCCCAGCTGTATTTTTTAGCAAATTATAGATCCTCATTCTAGTCTTCTGAAAGAATCAAGAAGATACGATTCTCTCTAATTGATCAAACCCAACCAATTAGAAAAAGAAAAAGATTTTTAATGTCAACAAACCAGAAGAATAATTTTAGTCCAAGAGGGGTTAAAAAAAATCCTGATTTGACTGATTCGTTCACACAGAATTTACTGCTTATTGAATCGAATTAGTTCTATCCACTGGTGTTCACACAACCTGCCTGAGTTCACACAACCTGCCTGAGTTCACACAACCTTCCTCAGTTCACACAACCTGCCTGTTCTACTGACTCTTTCTTAGCTGTATCACCTCGGTTCAGTTAATTATCTAAGTCTCAGGTTTTCCAAGTATTAATAATAGTAATTATCATGAATCAATTTGTACAATGAGCGGGATTCAAAGCGCTTTGAATGAGTTAATTAATTAATTACTTGTAACAACTCTATACAGTTGTTATAGTAACTGGTATTATAGTAACTAGTAGTTACTATAATAGTCAGACTATTTCTATTCCCATTTCTTAGATGAGGAAACAGGGATCCAGAGACATTAGGTACCCTGTCTGAGGTCCCAGCCTTACCTAGCATGTGGAAGAGAGAGCTTTGAACCCAAGTTGGCTGCTTCTGTGCCTTGCCTTCTAGTGGCTTTGTTGGGTCCTCTGTCAATATACTTCTCTAGGTTGTAAGATGAAAAAATGCCGGGCAGGTATGTAGCCCAGTGTTTGGCACATAGTAAGTACATAAAACCATTATCTCTAACTGTCCTCCACACAAAACTCCTAGGGATGATCAAGTCTCCACTATAAATGAGATTACTAAGTATTCCATATTTGATGAATAACATGTGCCTCAAGCTGTTAGATAGATGTCTCCCAATTTTCCCCCAGAGAAAGTTCTACGTTTCTCTTATTGGCAACGTCATTCTCTCCATCATCCAAACTTGATTTTTTTTTTTTAATTTTTTTTCAACGTTTTTTATTTATTTTTGGGACAGAGAGAGACAGAGCATGAACGGGGGAGGGGCAGAGAGAGAGGGAGACACAGAATCGGAAACAGGCTCCAGGCTCTGAGCCATCAGCCCAGAGCCTGACGCGGGGCTCGAACTCACGGACCGCGAGATCGTGACCTGGCTGAAGTCGGACGCCTAACCGACTGCGCCACCCAGGCGCCCCAAAACTTGATTTTTAAAAACTGTTTATGTATTTATTTTGAAAGTGAGAGAGAGAGAGAGAGAGAGAGAGTGCATGAGATCAGGAGAGGAGCAGAGGGAGAGGGAGAGAGAATCCCAAGCAGGCCTTGATCTCACAACCGCAAGATATATGAGCTAGTACTGAGTCGGATGCTTAACCAACTGAGCCACATAGGTGCCCCCTGTATATATATGGCCAGTATTCATGTAACTGCCACACAGCTTAAGATGAAGGACAATACCAGGAATTTTGCACACCCCCTCCATGTACACATCCCTCTGTGGCTGCACCCCTATCCTGGAGTGCAATTACTGGGTGGTAGGGCATGTTCCTCAGAGCCGACATATTGAAATGTTGAAATCATCCTTGACCATCTCTTCACCATTTAAAGATGATCATTCACAAATCTTTTTCTTCCTCCTCATTTATCTTCATTGAAAGATATCACTCCCTGTATTAGTTTCCCGTTGCTGCTGTAACAAATCACCATTAACTTAGTGGCCTAAAGCGACACAAATTTATCCTTTGACAATTCTGACGGTTCAGAAACCTGCCATCAGTCTCCCTGGGCTAAAGTGAAGGTGCCAGAGGGATGACTTCCTTCTGGAGACTGTGAAGGGAGAATCCGTTTTCTTATCTTTTTGCTTCTTGGGGCAATCTGTATTCCTCGGTTTGTGGTTCCTTCCTCCATATTCCAATCTCTGTCTCCATTGTCATATTACCTTCTCCTCTGACTCCTCACATCTTCCTCGTATAAGGACCATTGTGATTACACTGGATCTACCTGGATGATCCAGGATACTCTCTTTCATCTCAAGACCCTTAACTTAATCGCATCTGTAATGTCCCTTGTGTCATATAAGGTAACCTTCACAGGGTCCAAAGATTAGAACTTGGGCATATTTGAGGGGTCATTATTCAGTTTAGCACACTCCCATCCTTTTACTTACATTGTTAAATCACTGCTAGAGTCCTTCCTAAGTCGGATCATTATCCTATCGTTCTAATACATTATAATCATCTCCTAATTGGCCTGTCTGCTCAGAGGTGAACCAAAGACGGTATTGAGAGAAGTGGACAGATCCCCTAGGCATCAATTGATGGGGGCGCCAAAAGATGCCAGAGAATGTTTTTATTCCAATTTCATGCTGAGTTGCTAGCTTTATATTTGTCGTGCATGGAATATATAAAACCGTTCCCAAGGTTTGCTTCTGTATTTATTCATTTCTAGGCAAATACGCGCCCCAGATAGGGAGAGAGGGCTCAAAAGCATTGCATTGCCTTTGGACACCATTTATCCTCCAGTGTCAGTATCCTTGCTTCAGCTGATCTCCTCTATTAAAATCCTCCACTGCAATACCAAATCCACCCTTTTAAAACACAGGACACTGGCTTATTAAAAGCTATAATAAAAAAGAACAGAATAGTCAATGGCTCATGATTCTCAAACTTATTAAAGTGGAACAGTACCTGGGAGTCATGCTGCTCCAGGAATGTCATGAACGAAGACAATAAGGACTCTGGCCCCAGATAGATGTGGGGTTAAATTCCACCTCTCCACTTCGCAAGGACACATGTACTTACTCTCTGAGCCTTTGGCTTCGCAAATCTGCAGCGTTTATTGAAAGGATACAATGAGATATTACAGGTGAAGTATTTAGCACAACACCTGGCATCCAGCAGGGGCTCAGAATCGTAACTCCTCCCCCTTCTCCTCAGGGAAACAGCACACTCTTTACCAAAAAGCATGAACTAATCATTCAAACTTGAGTAACATTTGTAGCAGACTATGTGACCGTGTAATGCAATATGGAAACTGTGAGGACAAGTTCTCAAGAAAGAAAAAGCCATGACACTAAACCCAATGAGCTAGTTCAACATTCGGGGTAAATAATCCTTTGCTCTCTTTTCATAGGTTGACGTAGCAGAGGGCACGAAATATTTAAAGAAAATATTTTGGATCGAAAAACTGCAGAAAGATTTTTCGGGGGAGGGGGCGGAGATCTCTACTCGTTAATTCGATTTTTTTTTAAATTTTTTTCAACGTTTATTTATTTTGGGGACAGAGAGAGACAGAGCATGAACGGGGGAGGGGCAGAGAGAGAGGGAGACACAGAATCGGAAACAGGCTCCAGGCTCTGAGCCATCAGCCCAGAGCCTGACGCGGGGCTTGAACTCACGGACCGCGAGATCGTGACCTGGCTGAAGTCGGACGCTTAACCGACTGCGCCACCCAGGCACCCCTCGTTAATTCGATTTTTAACAAATTGAAAGTCTGGCATTATTTGGTTTAACCTCAGGACACCTCCGTACAAGTCACAAAATAAAAATATTCTTTGAGAGCATGGCATGAGGAAGCTATCAGACGAAGTCCAAATTGCTTATCCCGACCTTCAACATGCCCTCAGTTTGGTTCCAACTTGTCTCTTCAAAGTTTTCTCCCTGGGAACCCTCTGTCTTAGATTTATCTGAAGGCCTCTGGCTAATTGCCTTTCTGCCTATCATTCTGCCTGCTTCTCCCTTGTTTCCGTGCCAGGATGACACGTTCAGATGCCACAGCTCCAGCCCATGAGGAAATGAAGACCCAGAGTGACCAGGTCTTACAGATTTTCAAGAGAAGCCAAAACTCCGGAAATGCGATGTAAAATTTCCCAAGTTTTACATATTGCTAGCTACATTAAAAATGTTTAAAAGCTGGATGAGCCAAAGAAAACAAGCCTACAGGCTCGAGTGGATCCCTGGCCTCTAATAAGCAGTTCTGCTCTTTGCAAATGAGTAAGGGGTGCCTCGAGCGTCCCTCCCCAGCGGTGAATGTCTGGAGAGGTTCCATCTCCCTGAGAGTCCGCTTCTGGCTCCATCGTCTTTCATGTTCAGCTCTTCCTCTCTTTAGCACTCATTTACAGGCTGATCCAAACGGCTGTCTAATTTTTATTTAAGTTTTTGGAGGACAAGGATCAGAGGTCCAAAAGGGTTTTCGCCTTGTACTGTTTTTCTCAACTCAGAGCACACTGTATTTGGTGAATGAGTAGCTTATGCACTCAGAGCTTCTTCTCCAAGTTTCTGCTGCCATAGCGAGCATCATCTGTTTGTCCAATAAATTCGTTTTTGTCGTGTAGTTTTACTGCCCCACACTTTTTGCTGCTCAGCAGGAAGTCATCTAAAACTTTTCCATCTATATCCCAAGCCACAGAAGACACAACCGACAAATACAGATGAAAATATATGACTTTAGAGTCAAGGTTACTCGCCCAGTTCAGACTGACGTGTTCTTCTCCTTACATACGGGACCCAGAGAAAAGACTCTGGCAGGTGGAATTGTCTGGGAAGCTTTTTCTGAGTTACTTGTTTATAAGCTGCCTTCATCATCTTATTTAAGGTATTGACACTTCCTGTTATCCTAGGAAAAAATCTATATTCGATTATGATATCAAAAAGTCCTAAATTAAACCCATATTATTTATGCACCATGATAATGTATTGTTTGGATTTCATGCACCACGACTGGCTTCCGTTAGCGTGGGAAATTGAGAAATGTCTAAGTGTCAAAAGACCATTTCTGGGGGCGCCTGGGTGGCGCAGTCGGTTAAGCGTCCGACTTCAGCCAGGTCACGATCTCGCGGTCCGTGAGTTCAAGCCCCACGTCAGGCTCTGGGCTGATGGCTCAGAGCCTGGAGCCTGTTTCCGATTCTGTGTCTCCCTCTCTCTCTGCCCCTCCCCCGTTCATGCTCTGTCTCGCTCTGTCCCAAAAATAAATAAAAAACGTTGAAAAGACCATTTCTGCCTTGATTCTTGCCCTTCCTTCCTTAATCACGCCCCTTAAGTTTTTGTTCTGTCAGTGCATTATTGGTCCCAGGGGCTTTTGTCCATAGTTCAAACCTGTCTAAGTCACGAAGCAAAGTGCTTCTGCTTTTGTGACAACTGTGGGCTCTCTGAGCCGGGCGTGGTTAGAGAACTTAAGCTTCATATAGAGCCTTACCTGCCTGGGGGTCTATTTCACTTCTGAAGCTTCTGTTTGCCCACCTATAAAATGAGAACAGGGTGCCTGGCTGGCTCAGTCAGGTAAGCGTCCGACTTCGGCTCAGGTCACGATCTCACCATTCATGAGCTTGAGTCCTGCATCAGGCTCACTGCTGTCAGGGTGGACCCCGCTTCAGATGCCTCTTTCCCCCTCTCTCTCTCTGCCCCTCCCCTGCTTGCATGCTCTCTCTCTCTCAAAAATAAATAAACATTAAATAAATAAAATAAAATGAGGATGGTAATACTTAGGTAATGGAGGCACTCTGAGTAGTCAGAGACTTATGTGGACAGCCACATGAAAACAATAGTAGCTGTCATTCATCTTCCCTTCCCCTACACCTCCTTTCTACCCTTCAGAAGTGAAAAGTCTACCGGGTATGGCCACTCTTCCTCCAGAACGATGTGGAATCTGTAGAAAGGCATTTTTATTTAGTTCCACATCCCATGTATAATTTCTCTCCATGGAGCAACTCCAAATGTTGTTAGATATTTCCTTCATCCATTTATTCACTCAGCAGACATTTGCTTCTCCTTTGAGTCATTGGTAGACTGAATAAGGGAGAGCTATGGTATAAATGGAGTCTATTAAACTCACAACGTAGGTTAATTACATTTTGTGCACGGAAGCATAATTTACCCATTACAGGGATGATGTCAGAATAAGTTTATGTTTTTCTTGAAACTGGCAAACTGTAAGTTCAGGAAGGAAGAACGACTGGGAAAAGCTGTATGTGGCCTAATTTAACCATGAGCTAACTATCAGCCAGCACTGTAGTCATGGAAAAAGGAATTCAACATTTTACTAAGACATAAATTACTGTACGTAATCATATAATGCTTACCTTAAGACAGACACTTATAAAGTCTTAACATCCATTCATTCAAGAATGAATTGTAGGCATTGAGCGACTTCCATGAACTAAAGACTTGGGAAACATTTTTAATCAGTAATTCTAATATTGTGCCCAGCTTAAGCAGTGACTCCTCAAGAGAAAACAGGGTCCAAGGGACATCTGGTCTTACCAAGAAAAACTATGGGAGAAATAAAGGGGTTTTTAGAGCTCTGCCTTGAAAAGAAAAGGCTAAGGAATAAATAATAATTGACATCCACGTATAAAAGATTTCAATCAGAAAAGCAATGAAACATTTTTGGTCTTTACTGTCAAGTGTAAATCATAAAATTGACCTAGAGACACAGATTTCATATACATATATATATGAAATATACATATATGAAATATATATATTAAATATATTGTGAATATATATATGAAATTTATTTATATATATGTGTGTATATATACATGAAATGTGTATATATATATATATATATATATGTGTGTGTGTATATATATATATATGAATTTATCGTGAAACTGGTTTCCATACAACACCCGGTGCTCATCCCAACAGGTGCCCTCCTCAATGCCCATCACCCACTTTCCCCTCCCTCCCACCCCCCCCCATCAACCCTCAATGTATTCTCAGTTTTTAAGAGTCTCTTGTGGTTTGCTTCCTTCCCTCTCTGTAACTTTTTTTCCCCCTTCCCCTCCCCATGGTCTTCTGTTAAGACACAGAGATTTCTGATGACACCAAGGAAGACCTTTTGGAGATCTTTTGCTAAAGCACAAGGAGTTCCGAGGAATGTTCCATATTTTCTGTCGAGGAGATCTCTGAGGAAAAAACCATCAGTCACTGTCAGAAAAAGTTTTTCAACATTGATCCACATTGAAAGTATGTGACATACAATTATAAGGTTGAAAGCAAACTTCAAAGAACCTTCTTATATCGTCCCTCCCAGACAAATGGTTCAAAAGATTGCTGAAAATGGCTCTTCATCCTTTGCTTTGAACTCTAAAGAGAGAGAGTTTACTCCCTGCCCGCTGATAATACATCATCCGGCCTTTCTTTCCTTGTTTCTTGACGTGTACCTTAACATTATTAGCCAGAAGAATACAATTGACCTAAACAGTTCGGGGGGTCCACCTATTAAGGAATGTCTGCAGGGTTAAAAACCAAGTTGGAGACCCCTTTTTCAAGTCTGGTCGAGACCCGTGATTTTCCATTTTCGGGACGCCAATGGTAAAGATTATTTATGCCAGAGAAATACGTCCCTTCCTTCAATTAATTAGAGTCATTTTTAATTTCTTTTATTGGAAAAGGACTTGTCTAATTAAAGTTTCTACAGATTCTCATGTGTGAGAGGCACAGTCTAGGAGAGATGAATGGACTGTAATTAAAAGTTAGGACAAGTGTGCTGGTGAGTTACAGTTGGAGCTTCTTCTGGTAGCTCCCACAGTCATGCAATTCATCATTCCAGCTGGTTGAGGAGCTACTAATTATTATAACAGGACAATAAGCATAAACTGGAACTGTCCCAGGAAGTTTAGATGCATGGTCACCCTACCGATTACTAAATTTTACACAACGGTAAAAATGACGGTAGGACCTGTTTAAATTGCGCTAACAAAATGCACTTCTCTGCTTCATGATTTATAGACACCTAGTATGCCTACTTTGAGCATCTGTTGCTATAAAAATCGGGAGCAATACCAATGGCCAAGGGTAACTTTGACTTTTACACCTATTGCCAGAGGAAATGCTCCTCGACCGGAGCACTTCTCTTAAATTCTTCCTTACGCTCAACGAAGCAGCATGACAAAAAAAAAACATGGTAATTGCACTGCCAAGATTAGTGAATCACAACTTTGTGTACTCATCTCCTATCAGAAGATTGTGGCTCTTAGCCTAACACAAACAGCAAACAGTGCTTTCCTCTGTGTACATCACCATGCTTCGTACCAGAGGGCTCTGAATCAGTAAATTAGCCCTCATCAAATCGGAAGGTGTGCTTCCTTTGTTTTTCCCAACGCAAATTTTCTGAGTGACCCTGGCATCGGATCCTTAAGAACAGTTCTTCGTCCAGATCAGCAGAACCCCACCACGTACTCATGGAAAAAATTGGGGATGATCTAGGAAACTCTGCAGAATGAGGGTAAGGGCGTCGTGGGATCTAAGAAGTAGAGAATACATGTAAACGGAGAGAGGAAATAGATTGCAGAGGACCAGAGAAATGCCCTGAGATCTTCCCATTCCAGATGCTAAAGGCCCACTGTGCCTTGCAGACTGTGAGACACCACAGTGTTCCTTATGGCTCTAGTTATTATGGGATGGGTCTTTTAAAATGAACCCAAAATATCCCAACTCAAACGACTCCCTTAGTGATTTTGATACACACGGAATTTGAAGTCATTCTCCCCGTTATTTCTTGACCTCACAGCGATATCCACAACCATCTAAATTTTTTTCCAGCCCATGATTTGGCAAAGTGGATTGTAAAGTCATTCCCCTAGTTAAGCCACGAGAACTAGAAGTCCAGACCCCACTGTTGTTATCATCGTTACAGAATCTGGCAATTTTCCTTTCTTCTCTCCATTTCCTACTTGCCATTAAAATTCAAAGTGACACATTAGAAACAGCAGAGGAGGCTGCCAGTGAGTCTTGGTAAGCAGGGTTCCAGAAAGAATAATTTCCTGTGGTATTTTTTCTCGCACTAACCTTGGCCCAGATAATGACTGAAGTGTTCATTCATCAAAACGAAATTACACTATCAAAGAAAAATACAATTATTTTGCCTTTTAATGAGCAGGACTTGCATTTTCTAGCCAGGGAAATAGCTGTGGGAGTTAAATAACTCCCAAGATAATAAAGAACAAAGATTAAGGCAATTTTAAGTAATTGTGTATATGATAAAATGGATGAAAATGTTCAGAGACTTGCATAATTTGTACACAATTTTCTACAGCTTGCAGGCTGGAGTAAATTTTTACTAATTAATTTGGTAAGCTATTATTCAAAGAAACAAAACTTGATTATAATAATTATTATTCATTAATTATACAAAAATCTTCAAACTGCTAAAGTGAAGAATCTTACTCAGGTAGTTACTAGTCGCTCATTTCATATCGTTGGGACATTTTTCCCCATGGGGAAACGTGTGCTGCTTGGTAGATGCTGCAGGATGATAATGACCAAACGGGTTCGTTGAGCCCTTCTGGAATTTACAGGGGTATAATTTATCCTCAAAATTGACTGAACTCTGGATGGAATTATGATGGCCTTAAACAGAAGAAAAATGGAGAATGTTTTGCTTATGGGTCCCCCAACTGTTATTAAATTTAAAGTGCACTGCCTTTGGTATTTAAATAAATTAACAGACAGCTGTAAGAAATCACTTATATAATATTTCAGAAGGTGACTGATATTTACAAACAGATCCTGAAAGACCTACCAGCAGAGAAAGAAGAGGACATTTGCACATAATGTTTTTCAATTATTCCTTCTTCTTCTTCTTCCTTGAAACACAGGCCCAAGGGAACTAGCCTCTCCTTTACCCTGACTAGTTCTGCAGCTAAACAGACATCCCAACAAAAGGAAGCTGTCATCCCCCATACACTTTACAGAACGAACAATGTACTTCCTTGTGACCACATTACACCCTGCCGTAATCTCCTCCAATTTGGTGCATTTGAGCCCGAAAGCCACAGGAATCAATGTCACACAGTAGTGGGGGGTAAGTGAAATAATTGTCCACCAGTTGTTTTATTAAAGATTGGGCAGCTGGAATAGTGTCCGAGCAAATGTATCTACAGCCCCCGGAGACTGCTGGAGGGGGAGGTAACAAACTCTGACTTAAAGGAACACCCTTAGAGGAATCCATTCCTTTCCCTGCCGAAGCATCAGTAATACATCTGGCTTCCCTCTAACGTGCAGGCGCCTGGGGAGAGCAAATGCAAATAAAAATTCTCTGCAAATAGTAAAATCCAGAGTGAGGTCAACACTTCCACCCTCAGCAGGTTATTCCAGTTTGAACTCTCCTCTTTTTAATCACGGATAATTTTACCAAAAGCGTAGCAGTCCTGCTACATCATGGAAGATGAATTCTGTGTTTTGTAGTTTGATGATTGCAAACTCTGGTGCTGGAGTGATTTGGATGCTAATGTTACTTTTCCGTTATTTATTGTCAAAGGAGGCAAAATAGTGCCATATGTCCTTCACAGTTTGTCATGATGAGTAGGAAAAATGATGAATCAACACTTCAAAACTTCTCCCCATGTATAGTGATTGACAAGCAAGAATTAAGATGAATGGATAGTAATCACACCTTGCTGGAGGAGAAAGGGTGGGGAGCCGAGCTCTTTGCCCACGGCTAATGTATGAGCAACCTCCCAAACCCATCAAGATCCCTGAAATCAGTAAAACAACACAATCATTATCAAATATGCACCATACCGATGTGCCCCCAATGGTTCCAGATCCTTGTAGAGGATCCCAGAACTGCCCTCCTGATAACATTTCCATTGCATTGGCCTCAAGCAGCAAGTACCAGCGTCCTTGCCCAGGCGTGACCTCTGTAATCCTCAAGGCCTACACTCAAAGACGAAGCCAGTGCTGAGGTCTCCCATTTTTGCCTCGGCCCCTAACCACGGAGTACTTAGTCGGCCAGAAGCCAAGCACTGTGGTATGCTGCTAGAGAGTATGAAATCTGGCCAGACTGCCTGGGCTCATTACAGACTCTGCCACTAGGCAGTTGCGTGATTTCCAGCAATGCTCTCAACTACTCTAGGACTCAGTTTCCCCATGTGAAAGTAGAAATAATAATTGTACTTGCCTCATGAGGTTGTCCACAGGATTAAATGAGTATGTCAAGATGGCGACGGACCCCTTTATAAGTATTTATTCAAACAAGTGGATAGACGCCCAAGGCAAAGGCCCTCTGAGGCCGATGATATCCCATTTCAGATTATTGTGTTGTATTCGACGGAACTGGGTCAGATGCAGAAAATGTTCAAATCAGTGTAAGTGAACAGAGTTCGACTTAATCATTCTTTTCCAGGATATTTCTAAAGAGTCTAAAAGTCATCTGGTGCTTTGAGACTGCCTACCTAAACCTATTCTGACTTGGTACCCTCGTAAGCCACAGCTACCCTGACATCTGGTATCCTAGGGTTTGCAGAATTTCCATACATCAATATTGACTTTCAGGGACTTGATGGCAGGCATACAAATATGGTGGGGCCTTATGCAATACCTCCTTGAAGATAGGAAGGGTGCCATACCGGAAACCACAGGAATTTTGAATCAAAAGAAACCTGGGATATGGCCCATCCCTTACTGGAAGTTCGACTTTGGTCTCGGTTTGCTTACTCGTGAAACGAAAGGATTGGATGAAGCCTGTAAATCGCAGCCTACGGTTTCCTGATTTTGAAGGGTTATCTAAAGAAGTATTCTGTGAGCTATTTTCAACATTTCAAACAGCCTAATGGAAAACCTGCACTCACTCAAGATAACACTGTGGGGGGTTATGGAAACACTAAGTTTTATTGTTTGGTTGGTTTCCTCTCCCCACCCCCCCCCCCCCCCCATTGGCAAGAATTTTATCACCTTGGTGCAGGAACACTGGTTGTCTTGTGCTGATGAGAAGTTCTGAGCAGCGATATATATGTCATTGGTAGTAAAAGCTGGAAAGAGAGTTTAAAGATTGCTAAAACAAATGGATTGTTTTTAGACAAAAATCTTTCAAAATCTGGAACCCCCAGGAGATAGGGAAATAATAAAAAGAATCCCTGTAGTAGAGCAGTTAATATTCTAAACTCTGTAAGTGCTTTAGAATTCCATGATTTGGGGCGCCTGGGTGGCTCAGTCGGTTGGGCGGCCGACTTCGGCTCAGGTCACGATCTCGCGGTCCGTGAGTTCGAGCCCCGCGTCGGGCTCTGGACTGATGGCTCAGAGCCTGGAGCCTGCTTCCGATTCTGTGTCTCCCTCTCTCTCTGCCCCTCCCCCGTTCATGCTCTGTCTCTCTCTGTCTCAAAAATAAATAAACGTTAAAAAAAATTAAAAAAAAAAAGAATTCCATGATTTATATGGCTCTGATGATCTAGAACACAGAGAATAAAATAAACTGAATTTAATTTGGATGAGAGAGAATAATACAAGTCCTAATAAAGAAAGGCAATATGATGCAGGAGCTAGTTAGAAATGCGCATGAGAATTGACAAAACACAAGGAAGATTCATCTTTTTCCACAGGGAGAAACTTCAGAATTCATTATTAATTAGGACAACGCATCTCAAGGGATAACATACAAAAATTATCATAGAGTATTATCGTGACACGAGTTACTAATACAAACTAGGAGCTATATACCACGAAGAATCCATCCACCAGTAAATAAACAAGAACCTATTTCTTTTTTTTTTTTTTTTCAACGTTTATTTATTTTTGGGACAGAGAGAGACAGAGCATGAACGGGGGAGGGGCAGAGAGAGAGGGAGACACAGAATCGGAAACAGGCTCCAGGCTCTGAGCCGTCAGCCCAGAGCCTGATGCGGGGCTCGAACTCACAGACGGCGAGATCGTGACCTGGCTGAAGTCGGACGCTTAACCGACTGCGCCACCCAGGCGCCCCAACAAGAACCTATTTCTCAGGGCAAGTTCTCACGGTCCACAGGGCCTGACTTTTCTGGCCTGGGTTCAGGTTATCCATGGTGGGTAAGGAGAGATGAAAACACTGACAAAAATGAAAGAATGACAGAATATGCAAAACTTGGCGAAGGAGAGTAACAAACCCAATTCTGATTTTCCACTTGAGGAAGCCACACTGCCATTTGCCCCTAAGTACAACAAAACAGACAGAGGAGACTCCGGTGAAAGAAGAGAATTGCAATTCTACATTCTAGGGGCCAGAACAATATTGTGAGAGGGATTATTCACAATGAGACACGGCGAGCAGCAGTAATGGACTAGCTTTCTCTAGTGAAAATATGTTAAAATAGTTGTTATAGTTAATGGATCAAATACATCAAATGGATGGACATGACATCAGGAAGAGTGTCAGTTTGGGAGTCCCATTCCTGCCACATTTTTATTAACAGGTTAGGTGATGGGGAGTGAAAAGCAGCTTCATTCATATTTTTCAGCAAACATTTATTGATCCCTGGTTATGTAGCAGGCTCTATTGGTGACTGTCTAATTTCTTTATCTGTAGAGTGAGTAGAATGGACTAAATGACTCCTAACTGACTTCTCACTCTATGAATCTTTGTCTAAAATGTCAATTGACAGAGTCATTTCTTATCTTCTGTATCTCAGAACAGAATAGCCGTAGAGTCCGATGAGTTTACCAACGGTATCTCTAACTACGGATCCTAACTGTGTACAAAGAAAGTTGTCAGAGAAGGGAACAAATATAGAACACAAATATTAAGATGATTTAGCTAAATGATAGGAAGTATATCTTGAAAGAGGACCCATGGAGGAATTGGTCCTGACACTATAGAATCAGATATTAAACATTCCTTAAATCACTTCCATGTGGTTTTCAAATGATCAAGGATTGTAATTTGTACTGACATGAAATATTCTCCATATGCTTAAAATATCAACTTGTAATTAATTTCTCTTAAGGTGGAGATGTTTTGTTTTTTTGAATGAATGCTTTTGGAAAATACCACATCGGTTTGTAAGTTACTTTCTTTAGTGCCAATACCATACAGATACACTGGACACTTTTGCTGGTGAGGTTAGAACAAGGCCACACAGAGAATTGCAGAAAGGGTACTGGGCTCTTCATCTAGCAACCTCGACTCTGTTTTTGAGTCTGGCGTGTGGTCTTACACCCATCCTCCACGTGCTCTATTTTCCCCACTGATAAAAATGAGGACATCGGACTAAAGGAAGCCGGAATTTTGCAGGGAGACTATACAAATCCCATGCAATTACTCAGTCCAGCTTAAAGTCCAGGATTTCCAGGCAACTCTGCATCCTTTCAATCGGCTCTGGAAGTGACTCTCTGTTATCTGGCGACCTATGACCTAAAAAGCAAGCTATCTGCCTCTGCATCCCCCTCCTCCCCAGCACGCGTGCAACACTCAACATTCAATACTGCCTCTAGGCTAGGACACCAGCGAAGGGCAGTCCCGTTTGTAAAGGGAAAACGTGGGAGATGCACAGCAGTGGTTGGCCTGTCGCAAAGATGGAATCCTGCCAGCCAGGCAGTGTGAGATGACCCTGTGGTCGCAGCGGGGGAAGTTTCTTGATTAGACTCTCGTTCTTATTTTCGGAAAGGAACTCACTCATCTGATGCTTCCTGTGGCTCTGGCTTGCCCTCTGGGAGGGTCCCCCTGGTCCTTTATCCACCAGTGTCACAGCTGAAATTAGGATTTGGGACAAGACCCCAACAGGGGACACGTAACTTTCTGCGGGTGCAAGTTGGAAATTTCAAGTGTGTTTGAAACTCAGTTTTTAGCTCAGACTGCTCATTTCTTGACAATACAGTTTTCTAAAAATGTACTCGACTTTTTCATCTATTTTTGAGTAGAAACATTCGCAAATTTCTTCCTGGAGGTAATATTCCTGATTTTTTTTCTTTGTCCCCCCAGCCCCGTGTTTCACTCAACTTGACACCTGCTTAGAGGCCACCTGGAATAAGAGGTGAAAGACCATTCCCTAAATCTAATGTTTGCTGAACACTGAGCCAAGGTCATCTGTGAGGGCTTATTGACCTTTGTCACTCAATAAGGCTCTTAATAATTGTGGTTCTTCTGTTTGCAATACATGACACTGAATTTGCCATAGAGGGGAAAGACAGTGAATAGATCGATTAGGAGTTTTGAAGGTCAGGTACACATCACTTCTCACATTTCATTGACTAGAGCTCAATAACTAGAAAAGAGACTGAAATGGAACCTAGTTCAGTATTGCCCAGTAGTTTCTGCAATGATACAAATATTCTGTTTCCGCACCGTACAAAATGGTAGACATCCGCCATGCGTGGCTCTGGAGCACTGGAAATCTGGCTAGTAAAACTAAAGAATTGATTTTTAAATTTTATTTAATTACAAGTAGTTTAAATAACCCCATGTGGGTTGCAACCACCATTTATTGGCTTGTGCACGTTCCTATTTTCCCAAGAAGAAGAAATAAGTTTGGTGAGCAGTGAGCCAGGCTCTGCCCCAACTGTGGGCATCCCCGCCTGGGCTAGCAAGCCAGGGAAAAAATTTCTGGGTGCACGTCAAGCATATTCCCTAAATTGTCTTGCAAACTCTGTTCAGATACAAAAGCTAGAAGTCATCTTTACCGTCTTTCTCCAGGCTTACCAGTACAAACAGAGAAAAATATGCTAACTTATATTTATAGTGGATTGTTTTCAATGTTTATTTATTTTTGGGACAGAGAGAGACAGAGCATGAACGGGCAAGGGGCAGAGAGAGAGGGAGACACAGAATCGGAAACAGGCTCCAGGCTCTGAGCCATCAGCCCAGAGCCCGACGCGGGGCTCGAACTCACGGACCGCGAGATCGTGACCTGGCTGAAGTCGGACGCTTAACCGACTGCGCCACCCAGGCGCCCCTATAGTGGATTGTTTTAAAAGGTATATGTAAGGAAATTATACGTGTTCTATCTATACAAATGGAATTGAGGGGGCGCCTGGGTGGCTCAGTCGGTTGAGCATCTGACTTTGGCTCAGGTCATGATCTCACAGCTCTTGAGTTCGAGCCCCACGTCGGGCTCTGTGTTGACGGCTCTGAGCCTAGAGCCTGCTTTGGATTCTGTGTCTCCCTCTCTCTCTGCTCCTCCCCCACTCATGTTCTGTTTCTCTCTGTCTCTCAAAAATGAATAAATGCTAAAAAAAAAATTTTTTTTAAAGAAATGGAATTGAAAATAAGAAAAGGGACCTTATACTGAACACACAAGTTTCTGGTTTTGCCTTTTCCCTTGTTTCATGAATAAGGAACATGTTAATCTCCTCATTTTTAGTTGTGAATGAGCTACAGATGGGCTTCATTCAGTTGAAGCTCTTTTTATCTACAATATTTTGTGTAGGAGAATGTCGTGGGAAGGTTACTGGGGCAGTGAAGTGTGTTAGCTATTCTCAGAGGAAAGTAAATCCTCATTGATCGGAATGCAAAGCCTCCATGGCCAAGTGTGTAATAATAATTTGACGTAAGAAATTAACTGCAGAAATAAAATTTTTAAAATTTGCAACTCCTTCCCTCGAGAAAAATCCATTTATATTTTATTAGTTATAGTTTCTTTCTAAAAAAGAAAACGCACATCTTAATAAAGCTAGACATCTTTTCAACAAAATTTGGATTTTCATTTTTAAAATTTTCTATAATTTCCCTAAATCTATGCTGCTCTTTCATACAGAATTCGGAGTCACATATCTCTCTTTGTCAAAAACAGTTATACACGCCAAAGAAATAGAGGGGCGC
Source organism: Prionailurus viverrinus (assembly GCF_022837055.1). Taxonomy (NCBI): domain Eukaryota; kingdom Metazoa; phylum Chordata; class Mammalia; order Carnivora; family Felidae; genus Prionailurus; species Prionailurus viverrinus. Next base: position 16,136,727 of record NC_062567.1, read on the forward strand.
CTGGGTGGTTCAGTTGGTTGAGCAACTGACTCTTTATTTCAGCTCAGGTCACAATCTCACAATTCGTGGGACGGAGCCCCAAGTTAGGCTTTGTGCTGACAGCATGGAGCCTGCCTGGGATTCTCTCTCTCTCCCTCTCTCTCTGTCCCTCCCCTACTCATGCACAGTCTCTCTCAAAATAAATAAATAAACTTTAAGAAAAAAGAACAAGAAATTGTCAGTATACTTGTGAGTTGGTAGTAATATAAGCTGAGTGCAATTGAAGCCCCTTAGAGCAAATAAAGAAACATCATCTATAGCAGTTCAAGCAAGGCACTTATACCCAGCTCCCCCCTTAAAGTTTAAGACACAATGCTTTAGTAAGCCATTAATACTTTAGTTAAAAATACTTTCGCTCAATAAAACACAGTGTTACGAATGACTGTCTTCATTTGCCACATTATCTTTCCCGGAATAGTTGGAGGCAATACTTTGGGAAAACAACAAACAGAGCTAGTTCTAAGCAAAATCGTAAAGTAAAACTTCTACTTCCTTTTGTCAAGCTCCTCTTTCTTAGATTTTTTTCAGTACCTTTGCATTCTCCTGCTTTGAACTAATTAAAACCTATTCACTTTAAAATTGGGTGTGCTCATTTTATAATCATTTGTGATCCTCTGAATTAGAATGCTGGCTCATCGACTAGCTAATTGTATTTTGGTTCAATTGCCTGCTCCTGTATAGTGTGAAATTCTTCTCTCATGAAAGAACTCCTTGAAAGACTTAGCGGTCTTCAGGCGCTGCTAAAACCACACAAAATGAACGGTCCACCTGCACACGTGGGCCCAAGGCCTGTCCTATGCAAGAAGGTCAGAGTCTCTCAGTAGATGCTTCAGGTAAGGGGACAGCGTCCTTGTTACCAATCTCCTTGTCTCTGAGCCTGAATCAACTAATTGTCACTATGACTAACTTAAAACCCTCAAATGTGTGGGCTTTTCATTATTAGAGATCAGCTCACAGAAAGCTACAAACATGGCCGCTTTCTGTTCTTGTAAGCCTCATCTCCCAACCCACCTACAATCTGCAAATAGGTCTTGCACTTCCTTCCTCCCTCAGGTTCCTTCCGTATTGGGGTCAGAGCACCACGACTTTGCGCTTACAGTGCATCTTTTTCCCAGAAGCTTCTTGGAGGTTTTCAACAAATGAATCCCCATGTCATTATCCTGTAGTGAATAAGGACACTGAGGACCCAAGGGCTTTTTTTAAAGACCAATTGTCTTTCAAGGTTATCTGGAAAATCACTTTTTTTTTTCCTGTTAGTGTACCTGAAACCTCCTGACAAAGCCTACTGCCATTCAGAATGTTTTTTTTTTAAAGAAAATTACTTTAGTTATGTAACAGTTTTAGTTATTTTAGCAATTTAGCTAATTGATGGCCTTATTCAATTTGCATATTCATTGAATTTTCATGCTGTCTCTCCATCTCTCTCACACACACTCACACACACACACACACACACACACACCAATGTCTGGCGCAGAAGGCAAGCCACAGGCCCAGACTGCAGGTAACTCACAAATAGTTACTTGTCCACTAATAAGCTTCACCCCTAAGATGCCACTGATGGGTTTTTTTTCCAGGCTTCAGGGGGAATAAATCACCCTTTCCCAGACTAAGGTTGCCCTACAATTTATCATCCAAATACATACATGTGAACGGATGTACATGTATCAGTTATTCCGGGACCATAGACTCATTCTTTTTTCTGAGACACGTCTTTACCGTACCTGACCTCCTGCTTGTACCCCATACACCTACCGCGTTGCTGGATATGCTGGTTCAAGCTCGTCTCCCTCCTCCAGATTGGAAGTCTCTTGGACCTTCGCTCATAACCGCCCTCCCTCCTGCTGATGGTGGTGCACGATGGCAGGTATAATGGCACCCGTGTTGGTGGCTGTGATGACAGGCATGCTTGGGAGACCTGGCTTCCTGTACAAAAAGCATGGGAGCCTGAGCCCCAGGAACTGGGTCAGAACCATCCTCAAGGCCCAGGATCCAAACAATTCCTTCTACAAGACTGGGCCGCAGGCCAGAGGCACAGTCCCTGATGCTCTAGGGCTATCATTTGAAGTACACTACAGTAATAGGAAGAAAATCAACATGTTGTTCAAATCTAAGCACAAAAACTCATAATAAGTTTCCCAAATCGAATGCATGCACAGAATTAGGACACCAAAACTTCAGCATGACAATTTTTACTACGATCCATTTTTCCTCTCTCCTCGCCACCCCATGAATCAAACTGGGCTCACATTAACAATAACCTAACTTGCCCCGATTCTAGTTCTTAACCTGCAGAGCAGATAAATGTCTGCCCCTAGTATTTGCGGATATGACTAGCGTGTTTCATATGCGTTCATTAATCGTCCTTTTATGTATTTTCCCCTTTTTGCCCACTTGGGAATGTCCCTGCTGTTACAGTTACGGAGGTCAGTGCTCTGGTGTCGCCACTTGTGGCGGGTTCCATGGAACAACCTTACGCCTGTTCTAGGAAAACTGGCAGAACCAGCTGCACTTGGTGCCATGAGGACTTTGGAGAACTCATCCTGGCTTCCACAGGTCAATGTCACTCCATTTCGAAGAGGCACGAGAAGCTCCCTACCTGGTAGGCATTTGAAGAGGTTGCCAGAGACGGTGGCCATTCCTTTTTCTGAGCCCGCCTAGTGAACAGAAAAGCAGGGCTTCTAGGTGTCAGTACGTACGAGAGCTTTTGGCTGAACGAGACTGGAACAAGGGATTTTGTACACGGTTAAGATTTATGCCCCTCCCTCCACCATGCAGTCTGGGACAAAGCAGCAGGGCCAAATCGTGTTTCACAGAGCCTCTGGTATAGCAGCTCCCTGCTTCTAGGAGTTCAGATCGTCTTTCAAGAGCGACCCAGAAGTCAGATATGCGGAGATAAAGATGTCAGCTTGATTACTAACAAAATCTAGGCTGAATCATACAGGCTGATCCACCGTGACAGGTCCTGCTGGTCTGCCACGGGCCCCATTAAATTTGGGGGGCAGATCGCCAACCAAAAGAAGGATGGAAGAGGCTGAGTCAACTGTGACCTACTTTTTATCTCAAGTTCAGGCAAATCAGTCACTTAGAGAGAAATAGGGTGTGGGGCAAGAAGCTTTCGGCTAATAGACGTTCCTCCACGTAGAAACTCAGAGGGAAAGGAAAGGAGCCCCCGGGTGCTCGCCTTCCTGAGGACCCCGACGTTGACCCTTGGAATGAAAATAGGAACATGTACTCCTATTTTGCCCAGAAAATGCCCAAATACCTTTCAAGGCCACAAACCACATCTGCTGGAGACCAAAGCCCTTGTTCTCAATCATTACATTATACTACCGTCCTGGAATCCCCCGCACGTTACAAGATTTCAGTACATGGTCACTAAAATCCGAGTCATTATTCTCATTGCTGTTATTCTTGCAGTCATAAATAAGTTTGGATTATTAAATGCACTCTTCTGAAGTTGGTCTTAAGTCTATGCAAATGAGAATAACCCAAGAAACTTGCCACATTCTTCCTGGAACATATTTCAAGAGGAAAGTTGACGTGGAAATGTCTTCAGCTCATGTTCCGCACAAAGCAAGAGTGCTAAGAAATCCTCTTTCATCAGTCATGGGAGTAGGTAGAGTCTGGAATCTGGAAGCTGTAAACGCTGGGGGGCATTTTGGAGAGGTAATAGTAACGGAATCAAATATTCAAGTGAGCTTATTTAAAAAAAAAATAAACCTATCTTGTATAAAGAAGTCTGCACTTGATATGATTGCTTATTTGTCTGGGCATTTTCATTTTTAAAAGTCGGTAGCAGATTTACAACATATTTTAACAGTGGCCCCAGAATCACAGTCAAGTATGAGGTCAGGGTAACCTGTAATGCTAGAAAAGCTGGTCTTTAAATCTGGTCATCAGCTGTTTCTCTCAAGATGCATTCAGCTGCAGGTTGTTGAGGATAAAACACATAAGGATAGGAACTTCATTTGTTGTCTTATATAAAAAAAAAAGCAGTAAAAAAAAAAAAAGAAGAAGTCTAGAGATAGGGCCCTTGTAGGGTGAATTAATTCAGTGGCTTAACATTGCCACCAGGGATCCTGATCTTTCTACCTTTCTCTTCTGCCATTTTCACTACGTTGGCTATTCTCCTCAGGCTTGTCACCTCCTGGTCACAATAGGGCTATAATAGCTCCAGCCATCACAGCTTGACACATATCTAAGAATATTAGAAAGAAGCCCCTTTCATGGACCCTTGTTAAGAGTGAGAAAAACTAGTGCTTGCTTCAGCAATGCGTAGGCTAAAACTGGAACGATGCAGAGAAGATTAGCATGGACCCTCCAAATTTGTGAAGCATTCTATATGAAAAACAGAGAAAAGGAATGAGAAAATTTTTTCCATGAGGCTCCCAAGACACTTCTCTCACGCCTCATCGGCCAGAACTCTGTGGCCTGACTTTTCATGAACTAACCACTGGAAAGAATAGTGGAACTTACCATGACTGACTAATGTCATTCTCTAGAACTGAGGAGGGGTCCAGCACCCTTGAAGGGTCTTTTGGTTAGTAAGTACATTGATAAAAATGCCAGTTGTTCTGTGTATTACCCAAGCCACACATTTCTGTTTCTGAGAGCTATAGGACTGTGGTTTTGCTCTGTCAATGCCCTCATTTAAACAGGGCCGATCAAAACCCTTTATAACTTTAACAGAGTGACCATGATTCTGATTGCTCTAGGCTTTGATGTTTCAATGTCTTCAAAAGTGCCTCTTTACTTCGTGACATGAACCAATGTGCTGGTTTTTTACTGCGCTTCATCGAAAAACACATATAGTTTTGGAAAACTCATATTCGACATTCTTTCGCTCACGCATTCAGTCGTCGGTCTTTGATGCCCACTATGTGCTAAGCACTGCCCGAGGAGCTGGTTATAGACAGGTCCAAAGCCTGTTTCCAGTATAGCCAGGGAAATTCAGACAGGTACACAACGTGATGGCAGAGAATTTGTGAAGCGTCCACAAGACCTAAGAACACAAGGCTATAATGGCCCTTAGGAGGCAGCGATGAATTCTGGCTTACAGAAAAGAGGCCTCATGGTGAAGCTGACATTAGAGAGGACTCTTGAAGGTGGGTGGAGTAGGTGAAGGCGTACTTCAGACCCAGGTAAACCCGGTGCAAAACCATTGAGTCATTATGCAAAGTGACAGTGAGGGTGTGACAGGTTTTGGAAATGGGGAGGAGTTCCTGACCTGGGGTGGTCAGAAGGAAGCGGTGGAGAATGGCGGGGGATGTGAGCAGATCTTGGAGGGAACTTGAAACTTTCTCAATGGAGGGCTGTCCCTCTTCACTCTGGGAGGTACTGCACCCCAATAATTATTGCATTCATTCAGTAAACATACCTGTCAAACATTTCTTATGGGTCTAGCACCAAAGAAGATGCTATAAATGTCATAGGTCTCAGAAAATTTCACCTAATCGGATAAGTCTTCTGTTCCTTACACCTTTAATTTATCCCTTTCCTCTGTCTTCTGTTCAACCTACAAGCATTTTACAGCTTTTTTTTTTATTAAAACATATCTTTCCCTTCATCTTACTCCTTCTCAAACTAACACTCTGCCCACCTTCGTCCCTTCAACACCAAAGTCCCTGAGGTACTGCTGGTGATGTAGAGCCTTATCTCCCACTAACTTCTCAGCTTCTTACGAGCTTTTCTACCCTCATTTTCTGTCAGACTTACCAACAGTGACCTTTGAATTGCTATTTTCGGCTCTCATCCCACTTGATCTTTCTGTGATTCTCCATACTGTGATTCAACCCTTTTTCACTGAAACTCTCGCATTCTAGAACAGCGTTCTCTTCTCCTTCTCCTATATCTGATATCATTTGTCTCTGATGTTCACAGTCTCCTTCCTCTTGGCCCACCTCTCAAATATTGATGTTCCTTACTTGGTTGTCTTTCACCTTTTTTCCCTTCTTGCTCTCCAGTTTCTCCATGGATGATCGTATCTACAATCACAGCCTCAACAAGCGTGGGCTGATGGTTCCCAAGTCTGTCTCCCCAGAGACAACTCTACTCCCAGCTTGGGGCCCCCTCTAGCCAACTGATTCCTAAGTAATAACCCTGGAGCTCTGAATGTGTCTCCCATTTAACAGGTCTAAGATTGAGCCCATCACCTGCCTCACACGTTATCTTCTTTCCTATGTTCAGTCCTCATCAATAGCACAAGGTGGATGAAAAACTCTACTGCATACAAAGGTGAATGGTTTTATTTGTAAAAAAATACATATATGGATCAGATTAGATCATAAGATAGCGTTAAAATGACAAAGGAAGTCATGTTACAATTCTTTGAATTTAATACTATATTTCATATCCATACTCAAGATATTGGGCTCAAGAGGGTTCTCGCAGGGCTTCTCAAATTTTAGAACGCATACAAATCACCTGGAGGGCTTTGTTAAAGCAGATTCCTGAGTCCCATCCCTGAGATTCTAATTCTTGGGGTCTGGTGTCGAGTGTGAGAATTTGCATTTCCAATGAACTCCTAGTGATGCTGATCCATGGACTCTGCTCTGAGTAGCACCGCCCCAGAGGACATAAACTTTGACTAGGCACATATTATCCAGCCGAAGACTTGCTCTGAGGGCACTGCTTGCCAAGGTCTTAGTCTTGGTTGAGAAAAACACTGGAGTGTAGTGACTAGAGTAGAAGTATCAGTGGAACCCCTGCCTGGATTTGTACCCTCACTTGCCTACTTACCAATTGTGTGACACTGGGAAGTTACCTAACTTCTTCTTCCTTCACTTTCCTTTAGGGTGAGACCAAGATGACCATAATCCATGTTGCCTGGGATTGTTATGAAAATTGAGTTCATTCATGTAAAGTACTTTGCCCAGTAGTGGTAACATAGTAAACTCTCAAAAGATGTTCTTTTTTTTTTTTTTTAGAAGTGGTAGTTTGGATGGAGAAGAATGGTGAGAAATTAAGCCAACAGATATGCTAGCTCTGAGTCTAAGTCTACAAATTATATCACCCTCTACTCTACAGTGAACCCCAGGATATTTCCTTTTGCTTTTTGGTGATTTTAGCATCTGACTTGTTGCCACTCTCCCCAACACCGGAATATCTTCATTCTTGGAAATTGCAGTGCTCTCCAACAGGATCCTTCTGACACCAGGCTTCTCAGTTCCAGAAGCTCCTCTCTGCCAGTGATCTAATCCTTCACCTTGCCTCAGCTTCTCATTTTCACAGCCATAGAACTTCATCAGGAATCGCTCTTCCTTCCTAATCTCAGTTTCATGCATCCCACCCTGACCAACACTCACTGTCTCCCCAGTCCACCCCTTTTGCTGCCTTAACTCTGCCAGTGCTGCAACTTCTGAGGGCTTTCCTACCCACTGGTCCTGTCACCTTCCATTCTCCTTCATCTTCCTGCAGCAACCTGTCCTCATCTTACTCAGGTGAAGCTCCCCAGTCACTTGTCCTACTTCCCCCCTCCCTTTGCATATGCCATCGTTCTCCACCCACTCCATGCCACACCCATACAGGTGAACTTGATGGCGGCACAGCCTGTAACCACATCATCAGGCCTTACCTTCATGTCCGTGAGCTTCCTGTAGCCCTCAGTGTTGCCCAGCAGTCATTCCAGACTGCCTCGTCCGTCTGCCATGCCATTCTCCCAGAACACACTCGATGTCAGAGTACTCACTGTAGCTGAGGCTGCTTTTATGCCTTGTGCAGATTCCTCAGGCCCTACCTCTACCACTGCATTCCATGCGCCGCAATCTGTGTTCTTTGGCCCGAGGGCTTTATCCCACCCATGGAAAGGCTGCCCTACCCAGGTACACCGGCAAGCTGAAATGCTGAGGGATAAGCAGGTTCTGGGCATATCCCCCCCACCTACCACTGTGGCCCAAGCCACCTAGACTACTGCAGTACTCCCTAGCTGACATCATTCCCCTACTGTCTCCTCTCAGCAGAGCAGCTAGAGGAACATATTTAAAACGTAGGTCGGAATACATAATTTATGTCCACAATGTTCTCAAATGGCTCGCCATCCTTTTCAAAGAAAAAGTCTAAGTTGGGAGCCCTCCTAACCACTTCTGGGTTTGTGCTGTCTGATCGGAATAGATTTTTTGTTCAAATCCACTCTCAAAATTAGAAGAAAACAAAACACAACAAAAAGTCCAAGCCATCACGATGACCGGCCGTAGGCCCTGAACTCCCATTGTGCCTCTCCGGTCTTATTTCCTATGCGCGACCTACGCCTTCACTCTGCTCCAGCCACACTGACCTGCGCGGTGTTCCCCCAACACACCAAGAATCCAGGCATGCTCCTGTGTTAGAGTTTTCACCCTGGCTATTCCCTCTGCTGGAAGCCATCCCCCAGAAATCAGTGAAGTCCTTCACTTTTTTCAAGTTTTGCTCAACCGTCCCCTCAATTAGGCCTATGCTGACCATCCTGTTTAAAGTTGCAAACTCCCACTAGCCCCTTGACATTCCCCTTCATGGGCATCCTATCCAGCTTTTCCTTCTTCTTTTTTTTTTTTAATGTTTATTTTTGAGAAAGAAAGAGAGAGAGCAGGGGAAGGACACACAGAGAGGAGAACAGAAGATGCAAAGCAGTCTCTGCTGAGAGCAGAGAGCCCCATGCGGGGCTTGAACTCACGAACAGTGAGATCATGCCTTGAGCCCAAGTCAGACGCTCAAGAAACTGAGCCACCCAGGTGCCCCCCCTGACTTTTCCTTCTTATCACAGCACGTATTGCCTTCTACCACACTGTAAAAATTACTTCTTTGTTGTACATCCCTACCCACCAAAGGGCAAAACCTTTGTTGTGTCTACTGATAAATTCCTAGAGACCACACAGTGCCTGGTAGGTCGTAGGTGTTTAGTAAATATATTTAACAAAAATAAAAATCCGCAGGTCAGGCCGTAAAGAATCTTGTATGCCCTACCACCACACAATTCAGATTTTTACTCTTTAGACAGTTAGAAGTCATTACAAGCTCTTGCATCAACAAATAACAGGTCAGCTGCATTTGTTGGAGGCCATTGCTGCCGTGTTGTGGAGAATGATGGTAAGGGGCAAACTCACATCGGCGAGTCCCTACTGTGAGTCAGACACTATTGGTAGTACATGCTCCCTATAAAATGGTGAGCAAAATGGGCCCAGTCTTTGTGAAGCCTGCGTGGGGTGGGGGGATGGCTGGGAAAGAGTGGGGACCATACAGTTTCACAAATATGTGCAGGCATATCTCGAAGATATTGTGGGTCCCTTCCATATGACTGTGATCATGCGAATATCACAATAAAGGGAGTCAATGAATGTTTTGGTTTCCCAGTGCCTCTAAAAGTTATGGTTATAGTATAGTCTATTAAGTGTATCGCAGAATTATATCTAAAAAAAAAAAAAAAAAAAAAAAACGTAGATACTTTAATTTAAAAATACATTCTTGCTAAAAACCGCTAACCATCATCTGAACTTCTAGCGGGTCGCGATTCGCAATTGCTGATCACAGATCTCCACAACAAATACAAAAATAGAGTTTGAAATATTGTGAGAACTACCAAAATGTGACACAGAGACGTACGAGAACAAATGCTATTGGAGAATGGCGCCGATAGACTTGGCTCTACACAGTGTTGCCACAAACGTTCAATCTGTAAAACAACACACTATCTGTGAAGTCTAAACTAACCCAGAGGCTTCCGGCTCTGACTGTACCTTTCATCAGATCTGTTTCCAGGCCTAACCCCTTCTGGGCCCAAGCAGATGCTCCCAATCTTATCTGGGGAATAAAAAAACACATCAACGGAAGCAGAGAATGCAAAGTGGGTTTGTGTTTATTTTTCATTTTCGTTTCCTGAGTTGACGTGGTCCCCGTTAAATTGTAATGATATGGGAGACAGATCTCCCAAATCGCTTTTCAGGTTATCTGTACCTTACAAGAAATTCCCAGGATACACAGATCATGTTGGAGTCGCCAATGACAACAGGTCACAACTGCTTCCTCTAAAAAATATGAAAAGTGCACAACGGCCCCCATTGGCCTCCAGGCCAAGGCTTTCTGTCGGAGCCTAAACTGTACCGCATCTGGCAAGCCTTGAGCCCTGGTCTCTAGCATTGTCCTCACTGATATTCTCTGAACATTCTGAGCAGGGGGAGAACCCGGAAGGTTCTCAGTATGTATTCAGCTACGTCAGCAGCCACAGCAGAGAATTGCAAAAAGCTTCAAATGAAGCTCTTAACACCCAAGCTTTACTGAATTCTTTGGCAGAGCAAATTTCATCACCACCTTACAGTTTGATCCGTGCACAGGATGTGGGGCTGCTTCCAATCTGGAAATGAGTTATCGAAATAGGACTTCGCATTGGGATACCGCTTTCTTTTTTCTAGAGGAGTTTTAAACATATCTATCTGGAAATGGGCCTGCCAGAATATTTGTTTTTACTGCATAGACCTTTTTTGTTGTTCGAAGCAGCTTATTCTTACTTCTAAGGTGTTATAGATTGAAAGGTGCAAAATTAGAGCTGAGCGCAAAGTGTTTTTTTCTAGGGAGGGGTCCCACGTAAGATCAGTTTTTCTAGGCACTAATAAAAGATGGGTACAAACTGTCACGGAGTCTAATGGATCTGAGTTTAATTTTCCTTCTGGAAATTGCCGGTTGATGAATTTTAGAGGAGCTACTTCAACATCAAGTCTGTTCCTCTATAAAATGGGTTTACAAGCCCAGACTTGGTGGGTTGTAGTAAAGATAAAAGATAATATACGTAAAGCACCCTGCACATCTGATTTCATCAATGTATCTTATGCACAGGTGACCTGGCATTTTCCTGTGACCCACACTGCAGTGGCACCAAATGCGTACATTTTGAGGGTTCCACAGTATAAAGCCAGTTTACTAAATTCTTGGTTTGCTTGATCATAGCCCCCATGATTTAAGTGTGTTGATTATTGCAATATTTATTTACATCTTCATGTATTACTTATTTTCTCAAAGAAAGATGCTACCTCAGACCTTGGGATGCACCATATTTCAGTGAGGTTCTCCTAGGATATCGCTAGCGCCTTGAGGACGGGGTCTCATCCATCAGCACTGCAAGGTAGAGAGCAGTGTCTGTCCTATAGGAGGCACTCAATAAATACGGAAAGCTCCCTGTGACATACTCTGTACAATGTTGTTCTCAGCGCTGACTTCTAAGCGGAATTATTAGTTTGGTGAAGTTCAGAGATAAGTGAAGCATTTATGCTTTTCTATATTGAACCAGCGAAGATAAACCCCAATGAAAACAGAGGAGAAACCTCATTTACATGGCCGGAGGGCAGAACATCAAGAGAGACTGATCTGTTCGTTTCCAGAGTGCCAGCCCTGACTCCCACTGGTAGTGATTGATTATGTTAGAGCTCCTCACATCCTTTCCCATCTGAGAATTTGAGAACTAATTTTTACACACACCTTACAAAAGAAGATATACCGAGACAAATCAGCGCACGAAAAAATTCTCAGCACCATTAGTCATCATGGACATATAAATTATAAGCACAATGCGGTACCACTACGTAGCTGTAAAGAATGTTTACCATTAAAAAGCCCGGCCACATCAAGTGTTGGTGGGGTCACGGAGGGACTGGAACTCTCGTACTCCACTCATGGGGATATAAAGAGGTACAGCCACTCTGGAAAGAGTCTGGCAGTTTCTTAAGAAGTTAAACATAATTACCTAACGATCCAGACATGTCAATGTTAGGTGTTTACTCAAGAGTAAGGAAAACCTGTGTTCATACAAATACTTGGATATTCATAGCAGCTTTGTTGATAATAGACAAAAAAAAGCCCCAAATGTCCATAAACAAACAAGTGAATAAACAAATTGCAATATATTATATAATAAAAAGGAGCAAATCATTGATATACATGATATGGATTAATCTCAAAATAATTATGCTTGGTGAAAGAAGCCAGACCTCCCTCTCCGCTCAAAAAAGTACATAGTGAAAGACTCTATTTGTAGAAAATTCTAGAAAATGCAAACTCATCTCAATGACAGATGACAGAGTGCTAGTTTCCTGGGAATAGAGGTGAGGGTAGGAGGCAGAGAGCACAAAGAAACAAAAGGCATAAAGAAACTTTTAGGAGTGAGAAACATGTTGATTATCTTGACTGTGGAAATGGTTTTATGGGTGCATACATATGTCGAAATGTATTAAGTTGTACACTTTAAGTATGTGCAGTTTATTTAATGTCACTTATACCTCAATATTGTGAAAAAAGAACTTTAAGATGTATTTGTGCCACTTCTATTATTTGGGACTTAAATTACCTTTAATAAAATAAAACAATGATTGAAATAATGCAAAAGGTATCAAAATGAAAAATCAAATCATACGTGTTACAAAACACAACTGGCTCACACAATGGGAAACAGAGTCATGTCTTTTTTTTCCAGCATTTTCCTGCAACCCACTCTAATGGGAGCAATTAAACAGGATTAGCGACACTTTATTCCAAGAGGGAGCAAGACCTAAAAAGAGAGAGAGGGAGAGCGTGCAAGTCCTAATATCAGTAAAATGCAAAACATTAACTATTGATGACCCTAATCAGGGTTGATAGAATGAGTCACTGCTTGAGACCTGAGAATCTTCCGGGTTCTCAGAAGATTCCAGCCATACACGTCATTCATGAGCTGCAAGTGTCTGATCCATTCAATGTCACAAGGGACCATTTGGCAATGAAGGATGTGGCAGAGGGGAGGGGGGAATGAGAGCTAGAGTTTGGTATGGCTCGTCCCCTGCTGCTTCCTGTGCCTCATACCAAAGAAAGATTTAATCAGCAAATCACAAATGCTGGCAACAAGTCAGTTGGTTAAGAAAGTGATCTGAAGTGAACCTCAATCATGCCCAGGGATGTCTTCTCTTATTCATGCGCCCTATTACCTCCTTCTCACCAGAAGAAATGAATCATCCTGTACCTGACCTGGGGAGGAAGCTAAGAACGGGACTAGGAGTCTGGGAAATCCTTGTGCTCAGCATCAGGTGGGTAACTTTCCCAAGGACAGATCAATCTAAAAAAGACCAGCGGAGGAGTTTCGAGATTGAAGTCCCTTAGTAAAGAAAGTTAGCAGGATTTGGAGAATCAGAACTCTCATCAACCTAGCTGTAGGAAAAAATTGGAAATAATGTCAGAACCAAGTCAAAAACACAATCAGAGGAAACCAACTAAATTGTGTGTGTGTGTGTGTGTGTGTGTGTGTGTGTGTAATATGCTATTTTACGTTACATTATGTTATGTTACATCATGTTATGGTATATATAAAATCCAGAAGGAAAGGATAGAACTCTGTGCACAGTTTTTTCCGTCAGTTTTTGTTTTTGTTTTTGTTTTCCGGGAAGGAGGGCTGATATGACACAAGCCATTTGGAAGCAGAGGACTACACCTTCACACCCCTAATGGAGAAGTACCACTAATATCCTGCCTTTGACTCTCAGGGGAAAAAAATCAAGAGACAGACCTTTTATATTTCCATAGTTGCATAGGAAAAATGTAAGTCAGGATCAAGAATTATTTCATGAGAATATCTGTAGAACCCAGATTTGCTATGAGTGCATGGGTTGATTTTCTTTTTTCTTTTCTTCTTCTTTTTAAAAATCAGAATAGGATAGAAAAGGTCTACATTGGGATTTGACCTCTTCACCTGCATTTTTGTTTAATTTTGTTTATATGAATGTAGAAAGACAATAATCTGAAAAGACTCAACAGATAGCTTTAAATTTTAAAAATATAGTATATCCCTTTCTGGGCTCAAAACACGTTTCAATATGATGACAGGCTCTAATGAGAACAGAATCCATCAGTTAAATAAATAAACAATTAGGTTGGTGGTAAAAGTGTCAGCATAGGTAAACTTACTCCGAGGCAGACGGTAGTTGATTCTTGGACACAAGATAGAGAGTGAAATTACCACGATAGCCCTGGAGCTAACAAAATTCAGGACAAATTTGGAGCGAGTCAGTAGCTTCATTATGTCATAATGCTTCATACTCCTAATTAGCACTCTTTCCATTTCCCACAGAAGGAAAACAAAGTTCTTTCTCTGAAATGGTCTCCATTTAGTATTCATTAGTCTATAAGCAAAAAACGAATGTTCTGAGTTGCTTTGGTAAATGCTTAAAGTTCATCAACTTGCCTTTTACTTGCTTAAATGAATTTCTTATTGATTTTCTTAAATTTTAAAAATGAATGTTGATTTAAAAATTGTATTTCTACACGATTACTCAGAACAATACAGTCAGATTTTGTTTTAAAAGTTTACCCAACAGACTGTAATGGCTTGAAGTTCATTCTAGAAAATCAAAATGTGCTGCCATTTAAGGAAAATTAACCTTTGTTAATGGGCTATTATCCAAACACAATGGCGGCTTATTTTCAAAGCTTACACTTGCTTTCATTGGTGTTTCCTCATTGGTACCAGATTCCTGAGTCCTTCCAGCAGTCCTTATGATTCATACAGATAGAAAGCAGATGGAAACGATTTGCCTGAAAGAAAGTTGAATGGGATTAATTTATATATTTAGGCTCTTGTTCTCAAAATAATGATATGCCATTTGGATACTTTTACGTAGTTTATAGAAATGGAGGGGGGGAATCAGCTATCTAGTCTAGGTTGCAAATTCTTTAAAAAAAAGTGCTGTTTGAACAATGTGGTAGGTTGAATAAGTGGCCCCCCCAACAATGTCTTCTAATTCCTGGAAGCTGTGAATACGTTTGTTTGAGGGGCAAAAGGGAATTAAGGTTCAGATAGAATTAAGATGGTTCATCCGCTGACCTTGAGATGGAGGGGGAGGGGATATTATCCTGGTGGATTCAACATAATCACAAGGGTCCTTGTGAAAGCAGGAGACAGAAGAATCAGAGAGAATTTCGAAGATGCTATGCTACTGGTTTTGTAACTGGATGAAAGGCCATAAACCACGGATGCAGGAGGCCTCTAGAAGCTGGAAAAAGTAAGGGAGTAGATTCTTCTCTAGACTCTCCAGAAGGAATGCAATCCTGTCAACCCCTTGATTTTAGCCCATTGAGACGCAGTTCAGACATTTGACCTTCAGAATTGGAAGACAACAAGTTTAAGTTATTTTCAGCCACTAATTTTGTGGTAATTTGTTACCGTAGCGATAGGGAACTAATACAGGTAACGTATGGTTGCATCTTGAGATGCCCTCCGGAGCCTGTTACCATCATTCATTCAAACCTTTACCCTTTATTCGGCAAGCATATTTTGAGCACCTACCATGAGCCAGGCAGGAACATTGCCCCTGTCCTCTAAGAAGCTTGCCACCAGGATGGAAAACAGACTCATAGACACATAAACACAACAAATGAAATAAGTATTTATGAATTACATTAAACATGCTTTTAAGAAGCCCGTGCTGATGTAACAACCTGGCCTTTCCAAGTCTAAAACAAAACATTTAGTCTCTTGGTCCACAATTCATCCGAAGACTGAGAACAATACATTTCACCAAATTCAGCTTCAGGAATATGGATGGTGGTCTTGAAAAAGCCACCCAGTTACTCCCAATTACATCTTTCCATCTGACCAGCTTTGCTGACCGAAAGCTAGCACACACACTTCATCATAAGTGACCTCTGGGCTGAACAATAGTCTCCTGGGCTTTTGGGTGCTTTGAGGCATGGTTTCTATGGGTTAACAGGGAATCAGCTAATTCCTGTCACAGGCAATTTTAACTATAGGTGAATCTGTAAAGCAAGGTAGTTTTGCCTCGTTTTTATCCTTTGCAAAAAGCTTCTTCCTAATCTTACCCCCCCAGTCACGCAGAAATTCTCCTTGAATTCCTGGCCCCTCTCCTACCTCCTCTACTGTGGTGAAGAAAAGTAATCTGAAAGCAGTTAACAGGCAGTGGTCCTCATGTGATACATTACACCCTTATAGTATATTAAAGGTGGCGATACAGGTTTCATGCCAAAGGAGGTAACTGATAACTGCGGATAAAACATCAAGCACGGTGATCCAGGAGGAAGGGAAGTATGAGGTACAAATTTTATGTGGTTTAATCAGGCCACATAGACACTCTTATCGGGAAGTTGTGATGCCAAACAGTCCAGTTTATCCACGAAAAAAAAAAAAAAGATTCTGCCACAGAACAAAAGTCATTTGGAGGTATCATTCAATGAAACCTAAATATTGTACATTTTGAAAAGCAAAAAATAATGATAAGCCAATGGTCATAACAACTCAAAAGATATAACCTAGGGAGAGAAAAGGAATCGAAGGTGTCATGCACCCAGAAAATAACTAAGGATGTATCTTAGGAGAATTAAATGGGTGCTAATATGAGCCATTTGAAGCAGTAAGTACTTATCTTGAGAGAAAATCCAAGTCTTGTGGCCGAGTTTAGAAGAATTATCTTCAACATCAATGAATACAATTCCTTCTCTTTTTTCTTTTTTCTTGTGCCCCTGAAATTATGCTTATGAAATTATTCTCAGCTACCATTATTAATATACTTGACAATGTGATATTTTATAATCATACAAATGCACCTAATATTTTTTAAGTGTTTTTCTCTTCTCAGCTGTGCAATGACCTTTAGATATAATTTCCCATATGAAAGGCAAAGATTTGCTTTACTCACAGAACTGAATAAATAACTTAGTAAGTAATTCACTTAATGCTTGCTAATTTTATACATTATTCTATCACCAATTCCTTGAAACAGATATCAACTTTTGATAGAATTTTTTGGCAAAATAAATGGAAATAAAAATTACATCGTGATATTATATCAACGTGATACCTAGTGGCTTGAAACAGAACGTTTTCACTCAGGACTATGTAGTTACCAACATCAAGAGTTCCTTGTTAGTCTCAGAAGTCCAGATGCTAACAGTAGGAATATGATCAATGATTGAGTATATTCTCCTTTATTTTGAGAGAAGAAATTAAATGAAACACAGCCGATACCTCTTCAGTCGTTCTGAGTTAGCCTTCAGAAGTCCTGAGCAAACATCATCATGAAACATTTGTCAAGGGAAAAGTCATTCAAAGGGGAAAGTAAGGGGAGAAGGGAATGGTCAAGCTTAAAAAGGCAAAACATTTGTTAGACACACAAGGAATATGAATGTGAAAGAACAGACCTTTGAGATGTTTTTGGTCCTCAATTTTTGCTCAAAATGTCTAAAATCCTACTTGTGTCAGAAGAGTCAGTGGCCAAATCTTTCAGAATGGGGGGAAGAGAGGGGCGCCCGGGGAAGCTCAGGCAGTTGAGCATCTGACAGTTGGTTTCAGTTCAGGTCATGATCTCACAGTTTGCGGGTTCGAGCCCCACGTCTGGCTCTGTACTGGCAGTGTGGAGCCTGCTTTGGATTCTCTCTCTGTCCCTCTCTCTTTGTCCATCCCCTGCTTGTGCTGTCTCTGTATCTAAATATATATATATATATATATATAGGAAGATATAAGATCATCATTATAAATTATACACCTTTATTCCAACACCTGATACGAAGAAAAGGATGAATGCCATTATTGTTTTTAATTTTTTTTAACGTTTATTTATTTTTGAGACAGAGAGAGACAGAGCATGAACAGGGGAGGGCCAGAGAGAGAGGGAGACACAGAAGCAGAAGCAGAAGAAGGCTCCAGGTTCTGAGCTGTCAGCACAGAGCCCAACACGGGGCTGGAACTCACAGAGCGCGAGATCATGACCTGAGCCAAAGTCGGACGCTTAACCGACTGAGCCACCCAGGCACCCCAAGGATGAATGCCATTAAAGACAAAGGGCAGACACCTAGACATTGTTGAGCATTGGACAACAAGGCTCTGTGTGGAGACAATATAGCAACCCAGGTTTCCTCCCCATCCACTGATGGCCCATGCAGAAAAAAATGTATGAATCATCTGCCAAAATTTCAGGAAGGCTTTGAGATCTTCCCATTTGACACTGTCAACACCAAACCCAAAGATGTGGTCATATCGATGTGAATAAACCATGCGAGTCACTAAAATTGTGTACTGCAGCTTGTAACAAACAGGGAACAAATCGAAGACTGACCCAGCACAATGGTTCTCCCCATGCTGGGCGCCACTGGGGCCCTGCCCAAGAGTTTCTGATTCAGTAGGTCTGGGGTAGGACCTGAGAATTTGGATATCTGTCAACTTCCCAGATGATTCTGCTGGTCTGGTGACCACATTCTGAAAATGACCGACCAAGAGTATCGATGTGGAAATTGGCACATATAGATATTTTTTCATACAGGTATCTTTATCAAATAAGCAGTTATTGTGACTGCAGATGACCAATAACATATCGTGCCATGATGTCTCTCCCTTTCAAAAATTATTTCCTAATTTATTTCCTACTGCTTTTTTTTTAATTTTTTTTTAATGTTTATTTATTTTTGAGACAGAGAGAGACAGAGCATGAATGGGGGAGGGTCAGAGAGAGAGGGAGACACAGAATCCGAAGCAGGCTCCAGGCTCTGAGCTGTCAGCCCAGAGCCTGACGCGGGGCTCAAACTCATGGACCGCGAGATCATGACCTGAGCCGAAGTCAGACGCTTAACCGACTGAGCCACCCAGGCGCCCCTATTTCCTACTGTTTTAAATATACATCTCTGTTCTACCTATAATCAATTGCATTAACACCTCCAATTCCTCACACCTCCCTGTAGCCACACATTTTACAATGTTCCCTAGAAAGAGGCAGAATAGATTTTCCTTGCTCCTCAGTTCTGGGCTGGGCTTGTGCCTTGGTCTGGCAATAGAATGGGGCAGAAGGGACAGTGTGTCACTTCCCAGATGAGTCCCTAGGAGGTCTTGCTTTGTTCTGTTTACAGCATCATGGGAAAAACAAGCCTGAGCTAGCCAAGTGGCCCCAGGAAAAGGGTGAAAGACCTATGAGGCAGAGCTGCCCACCCAGCCTGGCCCAAAGCAGATCAGTCAACCAACCCACAGATACCTGAAGGAACCCAGCCATGATCAACCATACCCAGCTGAGATGAGTCAAGCACCTCTAGATCAACCGACCACCAACCCATAAATGTGGAGTTCTAACAGTTGTGTATGCCATTGAGTTCTGAGGTAGTTTTTCCACAGTATGTAAAATATTTAGCACATGACTGCTCCACATCAAACCTTCTGTTGCGTACCACTAGGCTAAATTAACTGATCGATAGAAATTAGGTTTTATTCGGCCCTGTCTTTGCTACCCGCATCTGGGGTGGAAAACATTTCAATAATTTAATGTCATGGCTGTTCTGCTTCAGGTGACAGTAGGGCTTATGATTTTATAGAAACTTAGGAAATAAATTATTTGTGCAACTATGACTCCACGATCTGAAATCTAACCACATTGACTTGTAGAATATAGATACCCTCCAAATCATAGGCTCTGATAAAAATGGAAATAAATCTGTTAATACTTGGACACACTTTATGCTTGCAATTCTCTTTTAAACATTAAAAAGTTCTTTTTTTTTTTTTTTATAAAATAGCTACAACGTTCAGGATCCTGTAATTTGAATGTAGACAGCTTAAAAAAAAATAGATAAATGGCATTACATTTTACGGAAGAGAGGATTATATTGTTAATTTTGATAATGAAAGTTATGAGTACTTCTTTTTTATGAAGTTACACAGCTAGTATTTGTTTCCTTTCAACAAATACACAGAAGCTCATTGTATAGTGACTTTTCATCAATAGCTCATTGTAAATTTTTTAAAAATCAATTTTCTTCCTTCAAGACAAAAGATTTATATAGTAAAAGTACTGAGGCAACCCATCTTCTATCACTGTAATTAAGAGCACAAAAGAAGCACTTAAGAAACCAAAGAAAATTTATTTGAAAAGTACCAGCGAGAAAATCTCTCTACATGTTGTTGCTATTGATACAAATTGAAAACAACAGCTTTTCATAAGAGACTAAAAATATATATACATTATTAATATACAGTAATATGTAAACCACTCATGATTTCTTTAAAATTAATTCCTGAAGAATTGACTCAAACTAGTTTGCTTCAGTCTTCATTTACATTTGACTTTATAAAGCTTCAGGATCTAGATGCTGGTACTTAATAAAGGCCAAAATAACTTCTTATTTATGTCTTTTCTTAAGTTCTTCTGATAGATTTGTCAATGGCCCAGTATTTTTTTTTTACAGTGAAAACAAATCACCATAACCATTTCGCACATCTCCTGTTCCCTATCACATCCATCATACTGAAGGCAACAGCACTTTCCTTGTCCAACCTTGGTCAAGTCCTTTGAGGGTCAAGGGTCTGCCTTTCCACAAGGACATCTGGGAGATAGTGTTGTCGACAGCACACTTCATACTTGTTAGATTTATTTATCCCTCCATTCATGTGACAAATATTTATTAAGGACAGTTATGTTCCAGGAACCATTTTAGGCTTTGGGGATAGAGCAGGGACCAAAACAAGCCCCCTGTTCTCTTAAACAGACAAAAATGGGTGTATAACAAAGATATCAGGAAAGAATAAGTGCTGTAGAAAAAAGCAAAATAAGGGAAACATATTTTTCTCCCTCTGAAGGACTCAAAAAATTTCAGATATGTTTGCTAATTCTCTCAGCATGTCATTTCAAATGGGGTGCTAAAAACATAGTATATCCAAACAGAGCAGATTTTGCTAAATGAGTTCACGCCAAAGAGGAAAAAAAAAAAAAATGTTCCCAGGATACAAAAATATCCAAAACCCCTTCCACTGGTATCCAGTTTTCTGGTGACACTGATTCCATCAACTGAAGTTAGAAACGACTATTTCAAGGCATTTTGGAGACAAAGAAAAAGTAACAAGGGTGCCCCTATGCAGGCACAGGTGTGAGGCAACGGTGGCAGGGTTTTCGAAAACGAGAATTGTTTGGCTGTGTTTCATTACTCTCATCTTCTCTTCCTTTGACATCTTTTTATATGAAAGAAAAACCTCTGGGAAGAAAAGAAAAAGAAAATGACTCTTGCACTAAAGCAAAAAAGAAGCTAGGGTGAAATCAACCCTCGCGCTACGGGTCCCAGTTCTAAGATAACCCTTAAACACTTTAAAGCGAGGAACGAGATTAGCACAGAGTCCTCCCAGAAAAGCGTAGCTGTTACCGCCTTAATATTCATCAAAAAGCAACTCCAGGGGCGCCTGGGTGGCTCAAGCATCTGACTCTTGATTTCCGCTCAGGTCACGATCTCACAGTTGGTGGGATTGAGCCTCGCATCAGGCTCTGCGCTGAGAGCACAGAACTTGCTTAAGATTCTCTCTCTCCCTCCCTCTCTCTCTCTCCCTCTAAAAATAAATACATCAACTTAACAAACAAAAAAAGCAACTCCAAAGGTCTTTGATCTGCCTAAGACCTGGTCACTGGGCAAGATAACTTCCCAGCTCCCGTTTCCATGTGGCCCCTGCATACAGCAGCTGTGTTTACTACCCCGCAGACGTTCTACTCCTAGCTCCCTTTCTCCTGGCAAATATTCACATCCCAAGAAGGAAGCCCTCAAATTTATAAACTTTAGAGCATCATGTTAAATTGTCAGTATGTTATTGGGATAAGAATAGTATTTGCTTTATAGGGTTATTAAAAGCATAAAAGGAGCCAATATTTGTAAAGTGTTTAAAATAGTGGCTGGTGCATAGTAAGTGCCCATGTGCTTGGTAGATAATAGAAGGAAATACAGGAAATAAGTCTGTAGTGATAGCCTTCTTTCTTTGGAAACATAATGCGGGACACTTTCACCCAGTTCCTTCCTGTGGATATCTTGTAGGATATCTTCACATCCCTAGAGCTCTGTTTACTTAATGTATCTACATCTACTTGGCTCTCATTTTGACCGAATGTGTTAGTTGCCAAAATGGAATCCATGTACTTTATGGGGTACACAGGACCACCCACTAAGTTGGGTGAAAAAAATGTTAGAACTTCTCTTGTTTTTGTTTTTATCTAAAAGTAAAATAAAAAATGATGCTTTTCTAATATATATATATATATATATATATATTACTAATATATAGTATACAAATTGAAAGAATATCTAAGTATAAATTTTAAATAAATATGTAATTATTGGGGACACACACAAAAGTCTTTTACTGATGAAACCTTCTGAGGGTACCGATCATCTGTATGTTCTTGCCTGTTTCAGGTCCATTAAAAGAATAAATATGTCCATTTTTACTTAAAAAGCACAAAATATAGTCTAAACTTTTTGACATGGAGTTCCTGAGTCCCTGGAGGATCCATGGATGGAATTCAGGGGGAGTGTGAGCCATTGAAATCACATCAAAAATTTTTATATTCATACATTTTTGCATTTTACCAGGCTTTAATATTATTTTCAAAAAGCCAGTGACTTGGGGCGCCTGGGTGGCGCAGTCGGTTAAGCGTCCGACTTCAGCCAGGTCACGATCTCGCGGCCCGTGAGTTCGAGCCCCGCGTCAGGCTCTGGGCTGATGGCTCGGAGCCTGGAGCCTGTTTCCGATTCTGTGTCTCCCTCTCTCTCTCTGCCCCTCCCCCGTTCATGCTCTGTCTCTCTCTGTCCCAAAAATAAGTAAACGTTGAAAATAAAAAAATTAAAAAAAAAAAGCCAGTGACTCCCCAAAAATTAGTGAGAGAGAAACTTTTCAAAGTCCTGCAAGTACTTTAAGGTACCTATTTAAATGCCTCCTTTAACCAATACAATTTTATTGCAGAATGAATGACTTCTAAAGAATTAAAGCACTCCAGAGAAGTGACCTCAGCGTCATCGCTGTGTAAGACATCTTCCTTTTGTGTCTCCCTTTTGTAACAACTAATTGGATATCCACCCTCAGACAGGAGCACCTCTCTGGGAGTTGTGGAATTCAGTACCACAGCTAAGGGAACTGGGAGGAGTCTTGCTCACCTGTACATCCTGTAATAGACAGATCCCAGTCTAGGCTGCAGAACCAACTGAGCCAGCTAGGCTACCCCTGTTCCTCTCTGCCATGGTCGGGGGAAACCTAACTTGGGCAGATACCCACAGAGTCCAGCCTTCCTGAGGGGAGATTCCAGCATGCCATTCGAGGGGGGGGGGGGGCGCGGATAAGAATTTGATGCAGTAGAAAGGGTAAAAAGAATTCTGCCAACACCCTCCCTCCTTCCCAAGATGACACAGAATGGTGCTGAACTGTCTGGAGGTGAGCTCTCCTATAGGAAAAAAGAGAGAGGTGAGTACATGCCTGGCCACCCCATCTGTTCAGGTAGCAGCTGGAGAAACCCATTGCTTTCCAGCAGCACCCAGACTACTGAGGTAGGACCTGTATGACCTGGAGGAGGGAGAATATTGGGAAAGAAATAGATAAGAATATAAAAGGAATTAAAGGAATGCAGTTCATGCTGACTGCAATCAGGACATCAGCAGGAAGCCTGCGGGAGAACCTCACCCAAGGATCTCCTCACCAGGCCACAGGCACCCCCAAGCTCCTGAGTGCTAAGTCCATACCTCCCCCAACTCTGCAGCCAGCTCTTTGTGTCCCCTCAGGAGTGCGGTGGTGAGAGCTCCGTAAACCAAGTGCTTTCCGAAAACCAGGTGAGAATCAGTGGGCAAGGAAGTAACCACAGACTTGAAAGATAGTGCCATCTTCTGGAAAACAAAAGAGAGGTTTCCGGCAGCCAGCCTGCTGAGTTGTAAGGATCAGGAAAGACAGGAAAGCTTAAGAATTCTGCCAAACAGGGAAACAAAAGTGTGGAGCAGATGTATCCATACGAGGTCAGAGAAAATGCCAGGTATAACAGAATCAATGAACAGTATACCCTAGCTGCAGGCAACTAGTAAAGATTTGAGGAGGTATCTGCTTCTTCAGATGGGAAAGCTGTAAGGCAAAACTACGAGGAATGGGAAGAATCAAGAAAACATGCCAACACCAAAAGGTAACAATAGTCTTCCAATAACTGAGTTCAAATACAGAATTTTGTGAGCTGGCTGATAAAGAACTCAACATAGCTGTTGGGATGAAGTTCAATGATCTACAAGAAAATTCAGAAAGACAATTTGATGACATCAGGAAAAAACTTTATGAACAAAATGAGAATTGGAAAAGAGATTGAAATCATAAAAAAATAACCAAACAGAAATTCTGGACCTGAAGTATGCAACGGATGAAACATAAAAGGCAACAGAGAGCATCTACAGCAGAGTAGATTAAATGGAAGACAGGTCAGTGATCCAAAGGGCAAGAACTCTGAAATAAACAAATTGGAAAACAAAGAGAAAAGAATGAAAAAGAGCAAAGAAAGCCTACATGATCTGTGAGATTCCTTCAAACATACAAATATTAGAATAATCAGAATCCAGAAGAAAAGGGGGAAAAAAAGGCAAAAAGTTACTTTAAATAATGGCTGAGAGATTTCCATACCTGGGAAACTTGGACATCTAAGTTTACAAAGCTAATAGATTCACTCTATTATCTCAATACAAAAAGGCCTCCTACGAGACACATTATAGGGAAACTGTCAAAAATCAAAGACAAAGAGAGAATCTGAAAAGGAGCCAGAGGAAAAAAGATTGTAACTTTAAAAGGACGCCCCATCAGGCACCAACAGATTTCTCAACATAAACCCTGCAGGCCAGAAGAGCATGGGATGACATAGTCAAAGTGTTGAAAGAAAATAATTGCCAGCCAACAATCCTCTATTCAGCAAAGTTATTCTTCAGATAGGAAGGTGAAATAAAGACTTTCCTGAGGGGTGGGGGAAGCTAAGATTTTAATATCACTAGACTCACCTACAAGAAACACTGAAAGGAGTGCTTCAATCTGAAATGCAAGGACAGTAATCAGGGGCATGAAAATATAGGAAAGTATACAACACATTAGTGAAGGTGAATGTAGAGTCAGATTTAGAAAACTCTAATGCTGGCCTAGGGTGCAATGCTAACCCCTTAACGACAGTACTAAAAATACCTATGGCTACTATACTTTGTTAATGGATACACAATATTAAAAAAAGTTACATTGTGATCTCAACACCATAAAACAGGGTGGGAGAAGTAAAAGGGCAGAATTTTGTATGTAATTGAAGTTAAGTTGTTATCAGCTTAAAATACAGTTATATCTAGGTTTTATGTAAGCTTCATTGTAACCACAAAGCAAAAATCTAGCGCAGATGCACAAAAGATAGAGGAAACAGAGCATAATGCCACAGAAAATCACCAATTTACAAAGACAGGCAGACATAAAGGGAAAAAGAAACAATTGAAATACAATAAACTTGAAGGTGGAAAAATAAGATGGCATTAGTAAGTCCTCGCATATCAACAATCACTTTTAATGTAAATGGATTGGATGCACCAATGAAAAGGCACAGAGTAACTAGATGGATTAAAAAAAAAGAAAGACCTAACTATATGCTGCCTACAATAGACTCACTTCAGTTTCAAGGACATGCATTAGCTCAAAGTGAAGGGACAGAAAAAGATATTCCATGCCAGTGGAAACCAAAAGAAAGTAGGGTAGCTACACTTATATCAGAAAAAATTGACTTTAAGCCAAAATGGCACAAGAGACAAAGGAGGTCATTATATAATGATAAAAGTGCCAATTCATAAAGAAACTATAACAGTCATAAAAACGTATGCACCCAATGTCAGAACACCTAAATTTATTAAGCAAATACTAACAGATCCGAAGTCAGAAGAAGACGACAATACAGTAATAGTAGGGAAAATCAGTATGCCTCCTTCAGCAATGGATAGGTCACACAGACAGAAAATCAACAAAGAAACTTGAGCTTCAACCATAGTTTAGACCAAATGGACCTAACTGACATTTATAGAACACTCCATCCAACAGCAGCAGAATCCACATTCTTCTCAAGAGCGCATGGAATATTCTGCAGGATAGATCATATGATGGGACACAAAAAAATGTCTTAGCAAATTCAAAAAGATTGAAATCATACCAAGTATCTTTTCCAACCACAATGGTATGAAACCAGAAATCGGCAAGAGGAAACCTGGAAAATTTACAAGAATGTGAAAACAAAACAACACAATCCTGAACAACCAATCTGTCAAAGATTCCAAAAGGGAACTAAAGAAGTATCTCAGAACAAATGCAATAGAAACGCAAAACACCAAAATCTATGGGATGCTGCAAAAGTAGTTCTAAGAGGAAAGGTTATAGCAATAAATATATATTAAGAAAATACAACCATCTCAAATAAACAACCTTCAGGAACTCAGAAGGAAATAGAAAAAAGAACAAAGTCTAACATTAGCAGAAGGAAGGAAATAAAGATTAGAGTGGAAATAAATGGAATGGAGACCAGGAAAACAGTAGAAAGGGTCAACAAAACTAAAAGCTGTTTTTTTTTTTCAAAAAGATAAACTAAATAGGCAAACCTTTAGCTAGATTAAGGAAAAAAAAGAGATAGGACTCAAATGAATAAAATCAGAAATGGAAAAGGAGACATTACTACCCTTACTACAGAAATACATAGGATCATAAGAGACTATAACTATAAGCACTTATATGCCAACAGACTGGATAAACCAGATGAAATGGATAAATTCCTAAAAACATAGGATCTACCAAGACTGAATCGGGAAGAAATGGAAAATCTGAACAGATCAATAATAAATAATGAGATTGAATCATTGATCAAAAACCTCCCAACACAATAAAGTCCAGAACCAGATGGCTTCACTGGTGAATTCTACCAAACATTGAAAGATGATTTAATACCAATACTTCTTAAACTTTTCCAAAAAATTGAAGAGGAGGAAACACTTCCAAACTGATTTTACGAGGCAAGGATTATCCAGATACTAAAGCCAGATCAGGACACTACAAGAATGGAGAAATACAAGCCAATATCCCTGACAAATATAGATGGATCCTCAACAATGTATCAAATTCAATTCAAAAGCACATTAAAAGCTGGATTTGGATACAGGAATGCTGATGCATAGGGGCACTTGTACCCCAATGTGTATAGCAGCACTTTCAACAATAGCCAAATTATGGAAAGAGCCTAAATATCCATCGACTCCCGAATGGATAAAGAAGATGTGGTTTACATATACAATGGAATACTACTTGGCAATGAGAAAGAATGACATCTGGCCATTTGTAGCAACGTGGATGGAACTGAAGAGTGATATGCTAAGTGAAATAAGTCAGGCAGAGAAAGACAGATACCATATGTTTTCACTCATATGTGGATCCTGAGAAACTCAACAGAAGACCAGGGGGGAGGAGAATGGGGGAGGGGGGTTACAGAGAGGGAAGGAGGCCAACCATAAGAGACTCTTAACTACTGAAAATAAACTGAGGGTTGATGGGGGGTGGGGGGGAGGGGAAAGTTGGTGACAGGCATTGACAAGGGAACCTGTTGGGATGAGCACTGGGTGTTGTATGGAAATCAATTTGACAATAAATTTCATATTTAAAAAAATAAAAAATAAATTATTTAATTGAAAAAAGCTGGATTTGGGATACAAGGATGGTTTTATATAATTATACAAATCATATAATCCTCTAAATAGATGTAGGAAAAAAACACTTGACAAAATACAACATTCCTTTATGAGAAAATCCCTCAACAAATTGACTATAAAAGGAATATATGTCAACATAATGAAGGTCACATACAACAAACACACAGCTAACATCATACTCAATGGTGAAAGACTGAAAACTTTTCCTTTAAGATCAGGAACAAGACAAGGGTGCCCAGGCTCACCACTTATTCAGCATAGTACTGAAGTGCCTAGCCAGAGCAATTAGGCAAGAAAACGAAATAAAAGTCATCCAAATCGGAAAGAAAGAGGTAAAATTGTCGTTATTTGCAGATAATGCAATTTTACATATACAAAATCCTAAAGCCTCCACCAAAAAGGTGAGTTCTCTAATGTGTCCAAGAAAAGTCTATGAGGATGGGAGTGAGAGCTTCTAAGCTCTTTGCTTGTCAGAGCTGAAGTTGGAAGGCAACCCTCTGCTGAAACTTTGCAAACCCCTGCTGATCTGAAAACCTGCTCTCAGAAAATCCTCAGCTGTGTACTGCCTGCCTTCACGGCCTCCCTCCCCCTCAGCCTTACCAGGCACAGCTCCGTCCTGGGATCATGCCACTGCAGAGTGGCAAAGGAAGGCACTTAGAGAGGTTGTGCGTTCTGCTTACCCCCAGTTATGCTGAAGAGAACTCCTCTGCATAGGGTTAGAGTTTCCAACCCCTAGACAGTGGGCAGGACTTGTCCTGGGTACCATAACAAGGACAAATGAGCTCTTGCTCTTCAACTCTATTTTCAGTGATGGAACCCGAGATGCTTACTGCTGTCGTCGTACTTGGGAGTCCGTCACCTTAAACCCCTACGCAAACCCATGGCCCCAATAATATTTGGATTCAGATTTTTAGTAACATGGGTTTTGAAAAGTCTCTGAGACAGAACCATCCTGGTAGAAAAAAAAATTAACATCAAAGATGTTTTACACTGCCAGGCCACAAGAAAGAAGTGTTTGAGAAAGTATAAGACTGAGACCTTGGGCATCAAGGTAACCATAATTTTGTGAGCCACACAAGGCATAAATACAAGGAACCTTAAGTAATAGAACGTAGCTAAACAAAAAAAATATTGAAACACACACAGGATTGCATTAATTTAATGAATCAGCCAGAGAGTAATAGTCATAAGAATGCAGAGGAAAGGTTAATGGCTTCAATCTGGAAATGATCAGTAACACTAAAGAATCTTCTAGCATTCTTCCAACTCTGACTGCTAGCTTCTAGAAGAGTACCAAGAATGCAAGAGCATTCCAATGGGTAACGGTGAGAGGTAACCCAGCTTTTATTATTCTTTATGTTTTCAAAGAACTTCAGACAAACTGGATATGTCAGTTCCATAATTGAGTCCAGGTCTATGTATACTAGAAGAGTCTGATGTGTGATGGAAACATCCATTCCATTCAGGTCCAGGCAGCAGGTGACAGGGGCAGTACATTCTGTTCTCTGCCTGCTGGCCAGCAACATAACTCATTACAGAATTCAGAAGTCTTGTGGCTTTATCTACAAAGTTGTGTCTGTGTTGGAGGTGTTCACAGTTCTTATAAACTCATTTTCATTTGTGTGCTAGGTAAATTGATTCCGGGAGCTGTTTGGCAGTATCTGTTATAGAAATCCTAAGCTATTTTACCACTGGAGAAATGTCACCACAGCGAAGTCTTTGATGAGACCCAGAGCTTTTGCTTTATTACTTAATTTTTTTTAATTAAATGGCCATAAATTTTTAGTGCTACCATTATTACAGGGTTGTCTTTGTCCCTTTACAGATATATGAATAATTCTGGCTCTGACTTGGGGGAAAGATCTCATTATCTTTATCCCTGTGTTAAAGTTGAGATTTGAATCGGTGATAGACCATGGGAAATTTTTATTGCTTTCCTTTCTCAAGATCCAGCCCAAATGTCACTCCACCTATGAAATGCCCTGGTTTTTGACTCCATTAGTACTTTGCATATTCACCTATTAAATCATACGTACTTCACTGTAATCATTTTATGGGAGTAAATGTCCAACTTCCCCATTAGACCATGAACACCTTGAAATATAGGATGGTCCTGATCCCCACTGCACCTCCGTGCCGGGCACCATGCCTAAGAAACAAGAAGCACTCAGTTAATGTTAAATGAATACTCTTGAATGTGTTACTTCTGGTTACTTGGTTAAATTGAACACACAGGTATTTAGCACCTCCTATCTTGATTACACAAATGGCTGCAGTTAGCACAGAAATGGGAGAAGCAGGGCTGGGAGTGGGCTAGATGAGATGGGCCAGTGGTGGGAGATAGTGTGGTTGGATTGAAACTCATTCCATGAAGTCACACTAGAGTCAGGAGGAGCCAGGGTGATGGTTTCTGGGCAGTGCGTCCACACCTGACTGTATAGTGCCCTTTTTAATATTCAGGTTTTCCAAATTTCCCATAGGGACCATCTTTCATTGTTGTGATTGAACAAGGACCAGAAAATTGCCTACTTTCACATGAAATAACATTTCCAAGGACAAGACTTACAATGTGGTGATCACTCTAAAGTCCTACCTGCCTCTATCATATCTTATCTGTTGTCTTAAACTTTTGTAGGTGCATAACCAAAATATGAATGCAAATTTTCAAGGTGACTATTTTATTATTATTATTATTATTATTATTATTAATTTTAGAGAGAGAAAGTAAGTTGGGGAGGGAAGCAGAGGGAGAGAGAGAGAATCCCAGGCAGGAGCAGGGCTTGATCGCACAACCCTGGGATCATGACCTGAGCTGAAATCACGAGTTAGATGCTCAGCTGACTGAGCCACCCAGGTGCCACGCAAGGTGACTATTCTAAACAGGCAACATTCATTCATTACGTGTTTCAATTAGGAAAATTGTTATAATGTTTTATAATCACACCGTTTTGGAAAAAAATTGGAGAAACCACCTTAATACATGCAATACAGTAAAAGAGCAATGCAAAACAATATTTAAGTTAAAGTATTACATTGATTGGTAGCAGCATTATTCGTTGAAGAAATTCAGATTTCAGAACAATTCTAGAAAAATTTCTCCCCTTGGGACTTCATGGCATCCCTACAGTTGTCTGATGGGATAACTGTGTCTGTGTCAAAGAACGTGCACATGCATTTTTCATCAGTATGAAACTATTAACCTTGTGTTATAAGAAAGTAGGATGGGGAGGGAATTACTTAACTTGCTTGTTACCTGGGAAGACCACCATTAGAGTTCTTTGCCCAAATCAGGAGTGACCACCTTATCTGAACTAAGTATGGTTTTAAGATGGACATTTCAGCTACAAGACACAGAGAATCAAAGTGGTCCTCCACACTTGTCTTTGTGCTTTACCCAAGGCAACGCTATGCAACACACAAATGTTATATAGACTGCTTCATGGGCCACGGCCAAAGGTGTCTTCATGCCAAAAGACTGAGTCATAGAACTTTTGAGCTGCAATGGCTTGTTTGTCTTGGGGAGCAAACCCACTGGGGGTTGTTTGCATCCTTTAGCCAGAAGGTGGGGGTACAACCAGGCAATTACCAAACCAGAGGCCTCTTTTATTACTTCCTTGGGACAGAAAGATTGGGTTATGGGTAATAGTCAATCGTAATTACATTATTTCCAATGAGCCAAACCCATAACCCATAGCAACATAAACAGCCCTAGACAGAGGATTTTCTGCAGCAATTTTATAAGGATTACATGTTTCACTGGTTGCAATGCACATATAACTGTATTCTAGGAAAGATGCACCTTGGTATAAGTGGTGGGCAAGCATCACAATTTGCTAATTGTATTTGTTTCCACTGAGAAAGAGAAACCTATCAATTGAAGGACATTGGAGAGATTCAAGCCCCTGGAAGGGAATTTTCCTGAGGGTCTCGGAGCTCCCAGAACATCCCCATAGAGACATATTTTAAAGTCATGTAAATAGCAATTTACATTGGGTAGCCATTTTTACTTCCTGCATTCTGAGCCTTCCTCAGAGTTCTGTGATTTCCACACCGTCCCCATCAACCTGTATGCATGAAGTTAGCTATTCTCATGAATACAGTATCATTTCCTTCAGGAAATGAAAATCCACTAACCCACTGACTTTTACATTATTCTTTGCAACTTTAAGATTTTCCCTTCTCTAAAATTCCCTTACCTCTCTTTTTCAAGGTAACTCCCTTAACAGATACAAATGCAAACTCATTCATAATAATCTAAATCTTATCAAATAGGTAATGTATACTTTCAACACTATATCCCAGGGTTCCATAAAACAAAGAAAGGGTGGGAAAAGTCAGCGCACCATAGATTGAGGAGGAGGAAAGTCGCTTGGAAGAAGTCTTGAGATGAGCCAATTATAAAGAATTTGGATAAGTGGTTAAGATCTGTGGTCAAGAACCAAATTATTGTACAAACTTTTTTTATGACAGGTTGAGTCACTATGCCAGAAACCAGCTACCTCATTATGCATTGGATCCAAATATATGTTCACTTTGAAAAGGCAAACATCTACGGGTCTCTGAAAAAGAGCAATGCATATAAATAATACTGATTCTCTGGGAGAACTGAGGGAGACGATGCTCTGGTAAGATCTGCAATCTGAAACATACACATACACAACCACCAACAGATTTTCCTGTCATACATTAAGCTGGTAAATATTAAATCACTGTATACTTGCCTCAGTGTGACTTTAGGATGTTATTAGCTGCTGACTCATTCTGTTGCTTAGACACCACAGACTGATTCTAATTTGTAGTTTTGGCTTTAGCCATTTTGAGCATATTAATTTTAAGAGTAGGGCTTACCCGTCAAAGAGTTATTGACTACCGCCCGATGTTTTCATAGAAAATTCTCTTACTGCAACTTCCCAGTTGCTGACCAAGGTCAGATTCTAAACACGATTCTGCGTTTCTACCCATCCTCTCAAGTCCCCAGGAACACAGGATTCCAGTAACTGGGCTCTCACAGGGCAATTTAATTCTGTCTTCTATTTAGAATGTTCCTTCTCTCTTGGCAGTGGAGTCTGGTGCATTTAAATAAACTCTTGCAAAGGTGGAACAAAAGCTATCATTTTATAATGACTGGCTGTGTTTTAATTCTTTTACTACTAAGAATGATAAAAGTATTTAGATACGATTGCCGTTTTTAAAAGATTTTTAAACTTGTTGAACTATTCACGTGATACAAGTGCAGATTCAGCAGAGCTAGGTCAGCACTCACAGACTAAAGAGAGAAAGTGATCAGTATGGCTAAGAAAAACCCTCCAAAACTTTCCAAAATGTTCCACCCGCCACTGCTCATCTATTCAAAGCTTACCAATTATTGATAGGCCATTTCTAATCTTGTATGATCCTCACAAATCTTTTCTTTAAATTTTTATTTCAAGTGTATTCCATCGTGAACCAGACTGCCTTTGTGTGTGTGTGTGTGTGTGTGTGTGTGTGTGTGTGTGTGTGGCAATTTTTGAAGAATTCAGTTACTAGGTGGCTTTCCAAAGGACATTTGCCGAAAAGTTGGGTAACCTCTGAGTTGCATTGTAAATCAAGCCAAGGACTCCTAGCTTGAAGACATTTAGAAGTGAAGTGAACTTCCTTCATGAGGCACAGATGTACACAGTAAAACAGGAAAGTTCTGTGTACATGAGTTCACAGTAATTTCAGGGATTTACATTTTCTAGCACAGATACTTTTTTTCTTTTTTTGGTTGGGGAAAAAAAATGTGGCTAGAAAGATTCTCTAATGGGAGAGTAAAGATTATTTTCTCCCCTACTAGACTTTTCTTCATGCTATCCAAGGGAAGGAAGTTGAAAAGGGAATTATCAAAGAACAGAACTGTAAATCTCAGATCACCTACCACAAGCATCTATAGATGAGGAAACCCACAGAAATTTTTATATAAACCTACATGACAGCTTCGGGAAGGATCAATGAGCCACCGGGACCCTAAAGGAAGTCTATGGCAACTTTTAGCATCTGATGCTGCTAAACCTGAACCTGAGTTGAAGGTGAACTGAAAAGTTTCTATCTCAAAGATAATTAATGGATCAGAAGGGTCCTGGTATCTTTCAAGTCAGGATTAATAAGGAAAGAAAAATCAAGGAATGGAAAGGAGGATGACAACATATACGAAAGGTGGAAGATATCTCATTGTACTCTAGAATTGTTTATTTCCCAAATTTGCTCTAAACTCAAATGTCAAACAAGTTTTATAAAGACAAGTCCTTAGCAGCTATAATGTTTATTACAGAAAAATATATTGTCACCTACACAATTAAGAACTAGAGAGAAGTGGTAAAGAGAAAAAGCGTAAGGATAGTCTCAGACTGGAATTTTAAAATCTTTTTTTCTTCTTTAAATTAGGAAATACTGGGTGCCTGGGTGCCTCGGTCAGTTAAGGGTCAGACTCTTGGTTTCAGTCCAGGTCATGATCTCGCAGTTCATGAGTTCCAGCCGTGTAGGGCTCTGTGCTGACAGCACAGAGTTTGTTTGGGATTCTCTCCCTCGCTCTCTGCCCCTCCCCCGCTCTCTCTCTCTGTCTCTCTCTTTCAAAATAAATAAACCTTAAAACAATAAAAATAAAAAGGAAATACTCTGTCCTCTGGTGGCAACATATCCCAAATGCAGGAAACATGAGGGAAATAAATCCCCCTCGGGGAGCTTGATTTACAAAATTAAGGCATACAATGATCACTCATAGCTCTCGGTGTGAAATTGTTATGGGCTATATTACACATGGTCTTGAATGGTCACATGTGTACAAATCTTATCTCCTGACAAGTTCAAGTTTTATGAGTATTAGGGCTACATCCCCTACCTCTTATAAAGCTCTGTTTATACTTAACACAATCCTGATTGACCTGATAGCTGCTTAACTACAAATTAAACTGAATTAAACTCAATTCTCTGTTCTTGACAAATAATAGCAGACTTGGAAAGCTGTGATTTCAACCTAGGAAAAAAACCCCACGGATTTGCTCTCTCTACCATTCCCCACCCACCCCGCACCCCACTTTCAGTGCCATGGTGGCACCTTTAATTTTAGAATTCATTGATTGAGAAAATCCTATGCATGTATTCAGACATCCCTTGCTGAGACACAAATGCCACCACACACCCCTCCTCTCCCTGCCCACGGTCCAATGCGAAACGCACACGCTGGGAACCGCGGGAATACTTTTAGGAGCCTATTTTAAAGATACATCAACAGAAGATAATAAATTAAGATTTCCAAGGTACCTTTGAACTATGTTGGGGAACTATTGGGAAACTCGTAGAAGCAGGCAAACAGCATGTGTGATGAGGGGGGAAATCATTACAGGAAGAGAAAACTGTAGGAGCAATAGAAGGCATCAGCCTGAGCTCCGCCAACCGCTGACAAGTCTCCAGAACCACCAGGACTGACTTGCATGCTGTGAGGCCTGCTCGCCTTCTTTGTTGTCGTTTCCCGTGTCTCCCCAGGCACCCCTTCGTTATTTCTGTCTCCTCAAGATTGTTTTTCTTGTTCACAATGAAAAGAGCTCTTTTTTCCCCCTCTATTTAAATATTGCATACTTATTATACAAAACTCACACCTTATACGCAAGCATTTGGAGCAAAACTAAAAGTTGTCAGAATTGCTTTCACCCCAACATAAATCAATAGCATCGTAGTCCTGTGTGTGTTGACCACGAGGAGTCACTTTGCTGTGAGGTACCTAGTCATAACCTTCGACCATTTTTACCGTCTTTCTCTTACCAGGCTTGTAAACTCTATTTGTACAATATTGATATTAACCACTTTTGTTAACCGCCTTGCAAACAGTTTTAGGAGTCTTGCCCTATCGCAGTTGTTGTATTTGTGGTAATTATATGGGTTCATATATTTTGTGCGTTTGGTATTTTTGCTGTATAAAAAGTTTTTATATTTAGAGACTCTAACGCATCTTTTGTAGCGTTTCTGGGAGGCTTTCGGGAACACTGTGGAGCTGGAGTCACCCGAGCGTGGTTATATTTGCCGTAAGAACCGGGAGAAGTCAAAGTTGGCCAAGTTTCCCGGATGCATTGATGTCTGTGGTTCCTGAACGGTGATGTAAGCCTGTGTCTACAATGGCAGGGATGTCTCAAAACCTGGGCTATTTCTCTCCTGGAGAGACCCCCACCGCCACCAAAATGTGTCACTGGCATTGGCACCCCTCGGAGCACTCCAGGGACAGGGAAAATAAAGACATGCCCCATCTGCATTTGGGCTAAGAGTTCATCTCACTTCTGCTCTTTCTGTGTTTCTGTTTAACCAGGTCGGAACCCTCTACCTATTTGCACTCTCCACTATGACATTCTTAGGGCATCTCTAGATGCGCCAGAGCAAACTCTTGGTGTCCACATCCCGCTAAACTTGCCCCACTCCCTAGTCTTCTTTATCTCAGTCGATAGCAATTTTATTTCGGGCTGTTCTTCTGATCGAAAGCCTTGAACCCGTCCTTGACTCCTTTAACAAACCTTGTGAGCCCTCCCATCAAACAGACCCAAATCTTAACTATTCGAACCTCGCTACTGCTACCTGGCTGGTGGAACTGGCTACAAGTCTTAAAGAACTGTATTCCTTTGCTTTTCACCATCACGAAATGCCACCTTCATACACACACCCCCAATACCTATATTTTGTTTGAAGTATTCACAGAGACAACCTCCCAAAATTATATTTTTGGACAGCTATTAAATATTATTATGGAAAACACTAACAGAGGATGAAACTCATGCCCAATATGGCAATATATTTTCACATTCATTCCCTTTTTTTTTTTTTGAGAGAGAGAGAAAGGGAGAGTGATTGGGGGAAAGGGTCAGAGGGAGAGAGAGAGAGAGAGAGAGAGAGAGAGAGAGAGAATCTTAAGCAGGCTCCATGTCAAGCACAAAATCCATCACAGGACTTGATCTCACAACAGCGAGATCATGATCTGAGCAGAAATCAAGAGTCCAGTCCTTAACTGACTGAGACACCCATGCACCCCCTCAATCGCTTTTAATTTGGGGGTGTGTCCATGTAGAAAATGCGTGAAAAAAATAGTTATCCATTTCAAACAAACTTTTCCCTAGACATAAGCATATACCACTTGAAGAGAATTTATAGTTTATGTTTATATTTGTACATCATATGTGGATCCTTAGACTTATTTTAAGATATTTAAAATGGAGTATTTCAATGACATTTCTTTTCTTCTAAATAGGTGGTATATATGTCAAAATATACGTTTCTCTTTATATGTGATGTAATTGACGTGAACACACATGATTTTATTCTAACGTATTTTAGAAATATATTATTTTATCATTTTAGTTATATCTACTAGCTTTATCAGTGGCCATAAACAAGACAGCAATTTGTAATAATTGGATCTTAGGAAGTATCTTTTAGACATACTGTTTAAGGAGTTATTATTTCTCTATGTAACATTTTTATACACCATATTTTTGGTGAACCTGTTAAAACTCTTTTCCTTTTTTTATTTCTCTATGTCACGGTGGTGCAGTATGCCAAAGAAAAGACATAGTTGACTGACAACTAAGAGATTCCCGGATGTAAAAAAAATGTAGAGCCGAAAGCTCACTACAATGTTATCATCAAGGTCTAGAGAGGAGGGGCTGGCCCAGCAGACACCCTGAAAGCAGTGCATCAGCTGAGGGGCTTCTGAGAACTTTGAACTTCAGCAAGCGGTCATATGAAAGAGGCCCCGTGATTCACGATTGCCCAGAGAAATATCTTACAATGATGTATCCCGGTATCCAAGCACAGTATATTCATTATTTTATAAAGTAAAAAAACACTGTTCTAAACACTCTGAATCTAATATAATCATTCTCTTTCATTGATTTGAATGGTAAATGACAGTATCTAAAAATCATAAAATTAAAATAGCAGCCCTTTCTTATATGTGCATTTCTATCTAAATGAAATCTACCATAGCTCGGGGTCTATGTTCAGTGCAATATTTTCACTCAGGCTCAGTCTACAGTCAATACTTCATGTTCTGACACTAAGATTCTGAAAGCATTCATTTTTTTTTTCCAATTTCAATCCTATTTTATACACTTAGAAATATATTTTCTAGAAGTAAAGAGGAAGAATGTCAGGGATTTTTTTTTATTTGTGCATATCACTGACTCTTTGATTTTTCATAAGTAAGCCTCAAATGAGTTTCTTTTCCTTTTGAAAACCTCACACTTCTATGAGTCTTCACTGCGAACAGTAAACAGGGGTAGAATGTACCAGGTAACCTAGCAACCATCCAAATTCCATCCACATTCCTGGCCTGTGCTGTGGTTCTACAGGCAAGACCCATGCAACCCAGGAATAGACAAGAAAGAGAGCCGAAATCTTTGTGACAATGCTGGAGAATGGGCGGTGAGCAAAGCATTATGCAACAACACCGTTATGCAACAACACCTTGCCTTTTACAAGCTCCCTGGGTTTTTTTTATTCTGGTAAGAGGACCAAGATTTTGGTTCAATTAAAGAGGAAGAGAGTCGCCATTTACTGACAGGAGAGCAAGGTTAAGGAGTAGAGGGCATTAAAAGTGCAGGTTTTGACATATTAAGTTCAAAACACATTACCAGGTGTTTGTTTCCTCTGAGAGCAGGACTGGAGAAGGCGGGCGATTACCAGGTGAGATGATAAGGAAAGAGGTAACATGAACTTGAAGGCACGCCAGCATTTAGAGACCTAATAAGGCTGAACTGGCTAAGGAGACTGAATAAGGCTGGTGATAAGTAAGGGGCATACATGCCCAAAGCTACTTCAATTAGTGTAAAAAGGAGAGTGGTTAACCGTGCCAAATTCTGCTCCTAGGTAGGCAGGATGACCACAAAATAATGACTGGCCCAGGCAGCGTGGGAACCCCTGGGGACATTGACAAGCGTTACTTCAGAGCAGTGGTAGGGACAATGCCTGATGTGAGTGTGTTCAAGGGAGACTGGAAGTGGCCCGTGAGCAGTGGGACTGGTAATTAGCATAATAGAGCATCTCAATATTGCATGCCTTTAAAAAAAATTTTTTTAAACATGTATTTGTTTTTGAGAGAGAGAGACAGAGCATGAGTGTGGGAGGGGCAGAGAAAGAGGGGGACGCAGAATCGGAAGCAGGCTCCAGCCTCTAAGTTGTCAGCACAGAGCCCAACGTGGGGCTCGAACCCACGAACCACGAGATCATGACCTGAGCTACAGTCAGATGCTCAACCAACTGAGCCACCCAGGAGCCCCACAGTATTGCATTGCCTTTAATTTTGTGATTTGGGTCCACACATTTAAAATTAAAATGCTAAACTATATGATCTTTTAATCTTCCATCAGAACATTTTTCTACTCTATAATCCCTCCTTCATTAAGTATACTTTTCCAAATTTGCTTTCTTTTCTTCTTTGTTTTTTTTCTTTTTCTTTTTTGGTCTCTCTTTTTCAGTTAGCCAAATAGAAGAACACATACCATTAGTAAGTCTATCAGGAAATACGAGTTCATATTATTAACCAGAAAGTTACATGAAAACGGAAAATTTTAAACTTTTCAAATGGAACCAATCATGCAATTTCTATTCAGGACATTTTTTTCTATAATATCATAAAATACATACCCCGTTTGCATTTAACATTGTTTAACATTGTTATCTTGTTTATTTTTTTTTCAGATATGGAGGCAGATATTTTTTTAATCGAGCACATGCCTGCTTTGTAGGACTGCTTTAATATCATATACTGAAATATTTTGTATTCACAAAGTGATTTGAGCACCTCAGGAAATCTGTTAAAAATGAATACACAACAAACTAGCCATCCTTTCATTTGTTCCAAGACTGAAAAGTGAAACTTTTCATTGGGAGGAATAGGCATTAAATAGAGATAATCTCACATGAAGACACTTCACAAACATTAGCTTTTTATGTCCCTCTTTCCCTGAAAAAAATCAATGGGAACCCTTCATAGGACCTTCAAATTCTTGAAAGCCATGCCGAAATATCAATCCGGGATGAAGTCTTCCTAAAGTGGGTCCCCAGTGCATCCAAGGAGAAGGAACAGGGAGGCCGGGAAGGAGGCTGTCCCCTGGCCTCTGTGTGTTCCTGCCTCTCAGCTGTCCTCCCAGCAGCAAACAGTAGCTCACACACGGGGCTAGAATCCCATCAGGCTCCAGCGACAGGAGCCCTTGAGGAAGCAGAGCCCAGAACTCAGGTGAGCTTTGCCCATCAGTCTCGGAACATAGGAGTCACAGAAACCCCAGCATGTGGCTGTCTGGGCGTCACATTTGGTGCCCCATTGGGCCAATGCTCTTTAATGTGCATTCAGCTTTTGTTTACACAGATGCAAACCATCTGTCTCTCCTTAATTGTCCAGAGCAATTTAACTGGCTACAGACTTAACACCCTATCCTACAAAAGAGAAGCCCTAAAATTAGGACCCCATCCTCCAGAAGGGGCATTAGCAGTAAGAGGCAGCTACTGACTGTGACTAACGCATGCTTCCATCATGACTAAAGCAGGCCCCTCCCATTTCCTTTTGCTTTTCATTAGTAGACCTTTTGGGTCTTAGGTTTACTGAAAACTTGAGCAGAAGATCCAATGAGTTGGCCCCGCACGGTCTCTGCTATTATTCTGTCTCCTTGGTGTGGTACAGTTGATGTAACGGATGAGCCAACACTGAAAAATTATTATGAACCAAGGCCCATAGTTTACATGAGGGTTCCCCCTTTAGTCAACCCCTTTTTATGGGTCTTGACAAACGCCTAGTGTCCCGTATCCGTCGTGACAGAATCATACGGAATGGTGTCACCATCCTAAACACGAATGGCCCTCCCTTTTCCTTTTGCAGCAGTCTGTCCCACCATCCCTCGCAAAAGTTATCCAGCACACCTGCAGTGATGTTTCGTTACCTGGGAGGGGTTTCATTACCTGGGAGAGACGTTTGAACGTCTCTGGCAGAGGGCCGACTGCCGGGCTGGCCCACGGTCATCGGGCACTCACTCTGTGGATCGTCAAATTGCCAGTTTCCATTTCCGACCCACCAAACTAGAATTTCGAAATTTATGACTGGCAAGTGAGACGGTGATGATATATATATATATAATCAATATATATATATAATCAATATATATATAATCAATATATATATAATCAATATATAATCAATATATATAATCTATATATATATAATCCATATATATATAATCTATATATATATATATATATATATAGTCTTCATACCTAAGTTCAAACGGGGGCAAAAAATGCTGAAGGACAATACCCAGTGGAGACTTCCCAGCAGGCTACCTTCACAGAGACACCGAACGGAAGACAGAAAAAGAGCCAACGCCATCATTAAGGCAAGGTCAAGTCACAAACCAAATTCCGCTTTCTTGTTGCCAAGTTCTCTTGAGGGAGAGTGACTTTCCTCTTGAAGCAGGTTCAAGTTTCCTTTCTTTGCAAGGAGGCTTGGGTTCCAGTCGCTGGCTACAATCGTATTCGGGACGTGAGTCTCCTGGTTGTTTAAAGGGGTGTGAGCCTAAATGTAACAGGACAGACCAGCAGTTCAAAGCGTACCGAGCGTTCCCCAAATCACTCGAGCCTGAATCGCTGGGTGTGTTGAAGTCTGAGCATCACACTTCCAGGGGAACTTAGGAGGAAAAGTAAGCTGAAATGCTTGGGCTGGGAAAAATCAATATAACACCAGCTCTTAAGATCGATGCAAAATTAACAGCACGGAGGAGAGACAGTGCGGTGAAGCCGAAAAACATGACATTTGGAGTCAGGGCTAACCTCAAATCCGGCCCCTGTCCCTTAGTGGCTGTGTGTCCTTGCCTGGCTTAGTAAACCTCAGGACTTCCACATTTTTTCATCCGGAACATAAAGAAAATAATTATTTTGGTAATTAAGTTGGGTCAACTTCACGGAGGATTTAACTCCCGGTGCGTAAGGACAAATTCTGGAGCTACTCTTTCTTTTTGTACCATGTAGCCTATTAAGTAAGTTTATATTTTTTAATTGAAGTCCTTTTCTCTCTATAGAAAAGCTTCATCGTTGTATTATCTGTTTCCTAGCACGCTACGCTTTGTGTCGGCTGATTGTTCGCTGTGTCTCGATGAAAAATGTCTTCACATTTTTAATTTGCTTGAATTATTCTATTACTATGAATAGACAGCCTTTAGAGAAATAATGATTTGTCTCCCATTAGCAGAAATGAGTTTCACATCACAAACTTAAATTATCTGTTGAACTTCTTTTCAAGAATGGCCTTTTTAAAAAAAATAAAAATGATGATCATAGCACGAGTACAGTAACTTTTTCTAAGCCAACAACCCAGAGGATTTAGAATATAGATGATTATCCTTTCAGAGGAAGAGAAAGCAAGTAGCAAAGTTTCTTTTTAGCCAGTTTGCCTTGCTGTAAGAAAGGAGCTTAACCTTACATACCGAGGCAGCCCTGAAGGGCCGTGTGCTACACAGCAGAGAGATTTCTCCTAGGTACAGACAGGTAAGCATGGGCATGAACTTCGTGGAGCCCTTTATTATTATTATTATTATTATTATTATATTATATTATATATTATATGTTGTATATATTATTATATATTATTTATAATATATATTGTTATATATTATATATTATTACATGTATATTTTATTATTATTATTATTAATTTTTCAGCCCTTGTCCCCTCATGGGAATTGCTGCTGACTTTATTTCCCACATCTGCCATAGAGTTTAGAAAATGATTAGGAGACCATGAAGAACCTTCAGATCAACCCAAACTTTTCCTTCACGTCACGGTGAAAGGTTTACATAGAATAAGCAGACAAAGACAGTGAAGGGAAAAACATTTATTATGCATTAGTCAGCGAGCTCAAAAACCATAAAATTCATTTTTGACGGTTACCCTGATTTTTTTTTAATGTTTTTATTTATTTTTGAGACAGAGAGAGACAGAGCATGAGCAGGGAAGGGGCAGAGAGAGAGGGAGACACAGAATCGGAAGCAGGCTCCAGGCTCTGAGACATCAGCACAGAGCCCGATGCGGGGCTCGAACTCACAGACTGTGAGATCATGACCTGAGCCGGAGTCAGACGTTTAACCAACTGAGCCACCCAGGCGCCTCAACCCTGATTTTAATCAAAGCCTGTTTTAACATTATCTCAAACTCTCTTTTTAATTTAACTCACCTGTTATTGTTGGTCTTTAATTGGTTATTTAT
Organism: Prionailurus viverrinus; assembly: GCF_022837055.1. Taxonomy (NCBI): domain Eukaryota; kingdom Metazoa; phylum Chordata; class Mammalia; order Carnivora; family Felidae; genus Prionailurus; species Prionailurus viverrinus. The sequence continues at coordinate 16,179,469 of NC_062567.1, forward strand.
GAAGCCCTGTGTATGAAAACCTCAGTCTCTCTCCTGTGTTCTCTCTTACTCACACGCTGCTACCACACTCACAATGCTTCTGACACCTGCTGTGTGGCGATTGTCCCACGACAAGCAATTCTGTGACACCAGATTGGGGTCCTCCAATTAAACTCAGTTCTGACACTAACTACCGGGAGATAACATCAGATCCCGTAGGTGAAGGGAACGGTTCCATGAGACTGCCCCCATTTTATTTTCCATTTCATGTGGTAGGTCCCCAGGTTACCCACCACTTCTGTCTGACTTGTCTATAAATGAGACATTTTCGTGACCTCCACCCTCCTTGGATTTGACTATGTGAACAGCTCAGAGAACTCAGGGAAACACTTACCTTTACCAGTTTGGTAAAGGATATGACACAGATGAACAGCCAGATTTAGAGATACATAGAGTGAGGTCTGGAAGGTTCCCAAGTGTAAGAGTGTCCGTCCTTGTCGAGCTGGGTGCACCGTCCTCCTGTGTTCACCAACCTGGGAGCTCTCTAAAGCCTGTATTATTGGGATCTATGGAGACTTCCTCACATAAACATGATCAACTATTAACTGTCTAGCCCTCCACTCTCCGGAGAAGGGGGGCAAGGCTGATCATGGTTTGGTCTTTCTAGTGAGCATCCCCCATCCAGGAGCCCAACGAGAGTCACCTCGTTAGAGCAAAAGACACTGCTACCACCCAGGAAATTCCAAGGGATTCAGGAGCTCTGTGTCAGGAACCGAGGTCACAGACCAGATAGCAGAACAAAAGATGTTCCTCATGCTCTTATGATGTAGGAGATCGCAAGGATGTCAGGTGCTCTATGCCAGGCACTGGGAGCAGAGGCCCATATACCTCCTTCTTACTATCTCATAACCCTAATAAAACATCTCTCTGCACGTAGATAGATGCCACCTGCAAATTAGCCTGCCACTGAAGTCTGCCCGTGGGTATAACCAGGTATGACTGGGATTTTTCTCACGGCCACTCTTGTGTTTCTAACTTTAACTGGACCCTAACTAAAGACTCTTAACAACAGATAGAAGAATCAAAGACGTAGTGCAACTAGAAGAGAGATCACAAGCCACCAAACCAACGCTGCTCTTGCTTAGTTCAACTGTGAGAGCTGATCACTGTGGTCACGGAGAGGCAGAGAAAGACTAGAACCAGTTAAGGCCTCCTAGTCAAGGCCAGCGAAGGTGCTTGTTTGGGTTCCTAACTCTTGCTAGAATTCAGTCCTTGCTCCGGTGTTGGCACATGAAAAATCAACATTTTACCATTCAGCAAGTAAATAATAACTATCGAAGGTACTGCAGATGCAACAGAGAACAAAACAGAAAAGGTCTCTGTTTTCGAGGCGCTTTACATTCTAATGTAACCTGGAGGAAAACATCAACACATAAATATAAAATGTTTTTCCAGCAGTGGAAAGCTCTAAGAAGACAGATAAAGAAGGGAATGGATAAAGAGTGATGGAATGTGCTATTTTCGGCAAGGTGACAGAGAAGCCTCTTTGAGAAGGAGATCTTAGCAAGAAGCCGGAATGAAGTGAAGAAGTGAGCCATATGCGTATCTGAAGGAAGAGCGTTCCAGGCTGAAGGAACAGCAAAGACCCACACAGTGTGGCGGCCACGTGTGCGGGGTATCCTACGACCACCCGAGAGGCCAGTGTAGCTCAGTTAAAGTGAACAGGAGGAAGAGTGAGCAAGAAGAAGGTATTATGATCTGTGGTAAAGAGTTCAGATTTTACTCTGATTAACATGGGAAGCCTTGGGGTGCCTGGAGGGCTCAGGCGGTTGAACATCTGACTCTTGGTTTTGACTCAGGTCATGATCCCAGCGTCGTGGGATTGAGCCCTGCACTGGGCTCTGTGCTGAGCGTGGAGCCTACTTGGCTTTCTCTCTCTCCCTTTCTCTCTGCTCCCCACCCCAAATAAATAAAAAAGCTAAAAAAAAAAAAAAAAAAAAAAAAAAAGATGGGAAGCCTTACAGGAGTTCAAACAGGCAGTGTCTTGCTCTAATTATGAGTTTAGCAAGGTGATTTTGCCCTCATGTGGAGAATGGGCCATGAGGGAGCCAGAGGAAAGCTCCAGAGCCACGTGGAGGCTTTTGCAACATAGTACTAGATGCTAACGGCTGGGACACAGGGATAGCAATGAGAGTGGTTAGAAAGGAAACTGGACCAGAAGGTTAGGACAAGAGTCAAAGATGACTCCAATTTGGGGATCAGAACAATTAGAAAAATGGAGTTGCCCTTACTAAAATGGGGAATGTGGAGAGGAAACAGATTTGTGTGTTGGGGAACCAAGATTTCAGTCTGGGACTTGTCACACTGGGTTATTTTATTAGACAGCTGAATGGAATGTCAAGCAGTCCCTTTGATACACCAGCTAGACGTGTAAGGGAGTGCATTTATTTTATTTTATTTTTTTAATCTTTCTTTATTTTTGAGAGACAGACAGCATGTGAGCAGGGAAGGAGCAGGGAGAGAGACACACACAGAATGCGAAGCAGGCTCCAGGCTCCGAGCTGTCAGCACAGAGCCTGACACGGGGCTCGAACTCACGAACTGTGAGATCATGACCTGAGCCAAAGTGGGACGCTCAACCCACTGAGCCACCCAGGAGCCCTGGGAGTGCATTTAAATATTTACATTTTGGACACATTCCACACAGTTCAAAGCCATGTGTCTATATGTGGTCATCCAGGAAGTGAGTAGTGATAGGAAAAACATCAGCCTTTCAGACAGAAGATAAGACTTCTTTTTTATCTGTCTCCCAATGCAAAGACCAAAAAAAAAAAAAAAAAAAAAAAAGCATTCCCAGAGAGATGACTACTATCTTAGAAATCCAGTAGTCGTCAGGAAGATGCATGTCTCTGTAAATGGCAGTGACCGTAGACCAGAAATGGTACTGTGATAATTTAATAACCAAAGTCTGTCTTGTCTTCTAACTCTATAGTACAACGGAAATTGCTCTAGATGGGGTGGTTGGAATCTAGTCACCTCCTTTCCAGAGTCTCAGTTTCCTTATTTCCAAAATCTAATGGTTGGATAGGCTCTAAGTTTCCTTCATGTTTCACAAGTTGACTCTCACATTTTGCTATTTATTTATTGCATTCTACAATGACAGATGGCTAGAGTATTTTTATTGTAATCGATTTTCTCCCTCTCCCCCCCCCCACACACACATCCATATATCCCTGCAGAGAGAAAAATACAGTTTTTAGAACTAAATTTTTGTCCAAACCAAATGCCTTTCAGAATCCACATGCCATTTATTACTCTTATATTCACCCTGAAAACAGTTTTCTCCTTTTTTCGCCTTCTGATTTTCCGGACATCAATGCAATCAGGAGTAATCCAATTGATCAATAGACTTGTGCTCATTGAACTGTGGCAGTGAATCCAGGATTCCAGAAATTCCACTGTCAGTTAATTGTGTGCGGTTTTTCTTCAAGATTTAACAAGTGCTTTTCTTCTATAAGTTCTGACTTGTACAATATAAACTGTGCCATCTTTCGTTTCATCAAACACTGTAAACACAGAATTAGATACCATGCCCAAAGGCAATGCTAAACTATGCAGGATTCGCATTGAGCCATCAGGACAAGTTGGAGCATCACATTATAATTCTCTAGCCTAGCTCTTCCCCAAGCATTAATACCAAGGTTTCCTGAGGTCACAGGGAGATGATTTAGAGGAATTTAGAGTTAGTCAAGTAAATTAAATCATAATGTCAAAAAATTGAAAACACCTGCACCCACAATGTATCAATTCTTTTTAAACTCCTAGCTTTTACAAAGCATATTTAAGAAGAAATGCATAAAAGACAGCGTGTTTAAAAACATTTCCTAAACCAGTTGGAACGTTTATATAAAAATTAGAGGGTTTTTTTTATACTTAGCCCCTAACTTAGGCTATTTGATATGCCCTCACACACGTATCTTCATGGTTATGCAATACACTTAATTTGAAGAGAAACCCTGAAAGGAATCACAAACCCAATAGACAATAGGAAATAAATGGGGGGAGGGGAAGATAGCACTTCCATACAATGGAATTTTTAAAAGTCATTAAATATCACTCTTTGAAGATTGTTTAATGATATAGGGAAATGCTGCTGACAATATTAAGTGAAAAGAAAAATGTATAAGAACAGTATGATTTTAAAATTTTACAAAGAAGTATGTATTTCAAATCAGTAATGGTTTTAAAAGGCTGAAAGAAAATGTTTCTCCAAGTGACAGAATTTATCATTTATTCATTAAAAAATTTAAAAAAAAAAAAAGGGGGGTGCACCTGGGTGGCTCAGTCAGCTGAGCGTCCGACTTCGGCTCAGGTCATGATCTCACAGCTTGTGAGTTCGAGCCCCGCATCGGTCTCTGTGCTGACAGCTCAGAGCCTGGAGCCTGCTTCTGCTTCTGCTTCTGTGTCTCCCTCGCTCTCTGCCCCTAACCCACTCACATTCTGTCTCTGTCTCTCTCAAAAATAAATAAACATAAAAAATAAATAAATAATTTATCATTTATTTTTTATTGTATTTATTACAGTAATCATGTATTTATGTTGAGAAAAATGTTAATTTTGGATGGATCAGAAATGCAAATGATTCAACTATCAGAATAACGTTGTAAGTAATTCTACAGAGGTTGGATCTCATTTGCCTTTCCAATATTGCTGTAGTTCTATGATCACCCTTGTACCCGATAATCAACAGCTCTTCACTTATAGGTAAATATGCCTTATGATTGTTTCCACAGAACTCTGACTTGGATAAGGTCAACCATCCTTTTATATAGGCTTCAATATGTTTTAACACTGTGAAAGAAAAAATTATTCTTCAATGACACTTGGGCTTTTTTTTAATGTTTATTTATTTTGAGAGAGGGCGTGCAAGCAGGGGAGTGGCAGAGAGAGAGACAGATAGAGAATCCAAAGCAGGCTCCACACTGTGGAGAACCCCCCGGTTGTGAGGCTCAAACTCACAAACCGTGAGATCATGACCTGAGCCAAAGTCGGATGCTCAACCAACTGAGTCACCTAGGAGCCCCTCACTGACACCTGATAAAGATGATAAGAAATATTTTATTCAAGGGGGACATCACAATGGTTATAGGGACCCCTGAAATAGCACCTTGCAGTGAGGACAAGATTGGACTCAACTTCGAATACAACAGGGGCAACTGGGATAAGGGAGGAGCCAAGGAACCCGGGAGGGGTCAGTGGATGGAAACTTATGAAGGGAAGATATCAGGGGTAGGGTGGATTCTGGCTAAACCCATGGAATAGGATTTGTGCTGAAGGCTGGCCAGAGTGAGTAGACATCACCCAGCAGACAATGGAAGATGAAGACCCCTGTTAAATATCCAGGGTTATCAGATATGGAGCATGAAGGGTTCTAGCTGAACCAACTTAGCAGGGTTCTTGCTAAAATTGGACAATGTGACGAGGAACACAGAAGTCCAAAAGTCGAAGCCGGGTTGAGAAATTCAAGGGAGCCTAAATAGAGTTTGGTCAAGGAGAGAATCTTTGGCAACGCAAATCAGAATAGTCCATAGAATGTAAGTGGTGTGAACTCCAGCATCCAGTTTATATCTCAACTAATTTGGATCGAATGATTTTCAAATTCAGGATACACAGATAAGACACCTGGGTTGAATTAATCCAGGTGGGAAGCCTGCTCTTCAGAAGCCTCAGACACTAAGGAGGGGATGCGTAGATAACAATTCCCCATAATGCATATTTCACATTAATTCATAAAATAAAATATGTAGCAGGTGTCAACGTGATATATTCATACGTAAGTATAAATATTGTTATACAGTTGTTAATTTAAGTGGAGATTAACCTTAAGACGCATTACGTCTGATTTTGCCTTTATTCTAAGAGACTGGGAATAATTTCTGTGCCTCGTTATGCTCAAGGGAAATCAGATCTATACGTTAAGATGTAAATAATCCAAACACAGTAAGAGGAGGTAAGGGAGAGATTACAGAGTCCAATTTAAATACTGAAAAGGGAAACATTTTTAGAAGCCAAAACTTATAAGCCTCCAAATTTCTCTTTCTTGCTGAATGTTGTAAGCTTTTGACCCTAAAGGAGCATCACATTTAATCTCTTCATGTATTTATTTGATTATAGGCTTAACGTATCTGTTTTATGATGGTGGTCTTCTTACATTTTAGTTCTCCCGAAAGCAAGAGCTGTCTCTGTTTAATTTGAATCCGTGGTACTTGAAGTGATATCACTTGATTGCAATTATTTTTTTTTTTTAATTTTTTTTTTCAACGTTTATTTATTTTGGGACAGAGAGAGACAGAGCATGAACGGGGGAGGGGCAGACAGAGAGGGAGACACAGAATCGGAAACAGGCTCCAGGCTCTGAGCCATCAGCCCAGAGCCTGACGCGGGGCTCGAACTCAAGGACCCTGAGATCGTGACCTGGCTGAAGTCGGACGCTTAACCGACTGCACCACCCAGGCGCCCCTGATTGCAATTATTAAGATGATGACTATGGTGGTCCTGCTGCTGCTTTTCAGAAAAGGCTCAGGAAAATCCATCCCGCGACCGTAAAAGACAGTTTTGCTGAGGCAACATATTATTAACTCATAGTAACTGTAGGCACTATTCCGAAAGGCCCCAAATCATTGTAAAAGTACACACAAAAAAGGAGAGGTACTAACGTATTCACTCCGGGTGGCTTTTAGGCAACACATTAATTCTTGAACATGAATATAAATAAATAATAAATAAAACGGAATTCATCCCAATCTATCATAGGACTTCTCTGACAACACAAAAGTCAACCGAATAAATCAGAATAATAAGATTTTGACACAACAAGACATTTATCTATTCCCAGAGAAACGTATTGGTCACACAACTTATAAATTGCCAATAGAGTTTCTCCATCCATCACCAAGATTCCATCTAATGACAGGGAAATAATTACCACACCTCTAGCCTGCCACGCCATTTTTTGATATGTCAGGAAGTGAAACAGTACATAAATGCAGCCCTCACTGTGTGGACAATACCTGTCGGGGGGGGGATAGATTTTGTTGTTGTTGTTTTCACTAACAGCATCTAAATTCTCTCCAGAATAAGTGGGGGAATGTTTGTCATCATTCTATGGCTTCAGGAAAGGCTGAGTTGCTTTCCATGGAAGACAGAATATTTAATTTGGGCCTTTCTACAGGCTATCCCAACCCTTTCCTGACTAACATCCCCCCCCCCCAAAATGTGCTAATATTTTAAAATAATTCAGATTCATATTTAAGGTAATTCAGATTCAGTTCCAACCCACTGGGTCTCTGCAGCTTAACAATAGAAATTTTCTCTAACCTGAAACCTGTAGGCATCTATTAGCATGGAATTTGAATATTTGAATAAATGAATGGGGATCCCGTTTCCAAATTTTACATGCTATTTTTCACATATATATCTCTCACATATGCGTATGAGAGGGAAAACCTGTCCAGCACTGCAAGAGTGATAGTCCATTCTGATTGCAAAGGCGACAAGGAACCTTGCTGGTAATCAGGCAGAGGGGACACCCATAAAGCCAGCTGTGTAATCAAGAGGAAATGCTGTTCCTCCCAAGGTCATATGCAGCAAGCGTAAAATGCCATAACAACTCTCTTCTTAAGAGAACACTGCTTTGTCACCAAAGACACTCACAGCCCTACATCACTATAACTCATCTCTTACGGGGGGTATCTAATTGCTAAACGTTCCTTGCCTCACGACCACACGTAATTCTTAGTTAATCTTCGCTAACTTGCTGAGAAACAGCCAAGGATTTAGAACTGATTCCCACTGGCTTCCACTGGACCCTCTTCAGAACCTTTCAGTGAGAACACAAAGTCTGTCAAAGACACTTCCCCTTGTGCATTCTGGGAGCTTCTGAAGGCACCCCCTGCCCCTCATTGCAGATCAATATATCAGATCTTGTCAGACTACAGGTTTGTCCGCAGTGATCTGTCACTCATTAGATTTTTCACGAAGTGGAGGTTTTACTGGGAGTTGGCTGAGCCCCTCAATGCACCACGACTCTAATAACGAACACATTTGAGACACCTTGACTCACATCTTGTCCAGTCTTCTCTGTCCACAACTGCAGGAGTTTTTCACTGAACCAAGGGTCTGATGACCTCTTCGGCTCTTCCGTGCCAGGTTTCTTATCAGTCTCCCAGGATTTGGGGATTAGATTTCTGACTTTGTCAGACTACAGGTTTGTTACTGGTGGTCTAGGAAAAAAAAAAAAAGATGATAGGTAGATAGATAGGTAGATAGATAGATATAGAATTGCTTCTTCAGTTCAAAAGCAAATACTTTTTTGAAATTAAGGTATATTAAAGGCACAGATTTAGATATTTAGCTTTCTCGTTTAATTATTCAATTGTTTTTACTAACTTTTATGTAAGAATGGACATCTTTATAGACCGAAGAAATGAAGGATTCAAGTGGGGCGAAGCCCTCTTGGAAAATTCATTTTCAGAGAACAGTTTAGGTCTGGTTTGGTTTTGGCTCTAAGAATTCTTGATCCCCTTCATCAACATAATTTTATTGCCCTTTTATGATTATATGAGCGATACATCTTGGTTCCTTTATTCACTCGATAACTTCCTTTTTTTTTTTTTAACAATCAGGCAAGAAGAGAGGACACTCAGGCTGATTAGCAGAGTTTTTTTTCTTTGTTCCTTTTTTCCCCTCTCAAATCACAATGACCTAAGATCAGAGCCCTCTGATCGTTTATGCTGCTACCTTAGGATCCAGTTTCATTCTACAACTGGCCGAAGCATGAAATGAACTAAAAGAAACCGAATTGAATGGAACTGAACTGAACTGGAATAATGCGATTTCCAGTACACTCGACGCCTTAAGGACCGAGAAGCTACCTCACCCACCGTCCTCCCAGAGGTCCCAGCGCCAATGACCAACCCAGTCAAGACCAGCAATCTGTTCCTCTCTTGTGTAACCTACCCTGGTTTTACAGGGCTGAAAACACCGTGAATTGCATTAGAGAGAACTGTAAGCTAATTGCCAAAGCACATAACGTCATCCAAATATATCTTTATTTCAGTCAGACCCGAGGAAACAAAATTTAGACAACAAGCCAGAAAGGAAATGGAAGGACTTGAATACTGAACACCAATTTCCCCTCGATTCACCTGCTTTCTCCTTCCTCATCCCGTTCGTCATGTCTTCTATTCCCATCCCCATAATTTTTCTAGTATTTGTTGGATGTTTACTACATGCCCGGCAGCGTGCTAAGCACTTTCCGTGCATGGTCACATTTGACCCTCACGGTGGCGCGCCAGCAAGAGGAGTAAAGAGACTCGCTTAAGGCCACCCCACCGTCAATTTTGAGCCACGTTCTGCTCAAGCCTAATCTCCAAATCTCTGAACCCACATCATTATTTACTGCACTGGTGAAATAATGAAGTGGAGGCAATACTGTTGGTATACACACTAGCTGCAGATTTACAAGTAACTAAGTAGGAACTCTCCAGAAACCCAGCACAGCAGTTAGCACTATTTCTGTCTCCTCCTTCATCCTGGTAGTCTTGTATATATCATGCCTCCTAGGAGGCATGATATATACAAATAGTCTTGTAGTCTAATACATGTATTTATTAAGTTTTTTTGTTTCCTAGCCATATGAACAACTCACGTATAAAGTTACCTTTGGGTTTTATGACATTTTTTTTCTGCCTTGGTTGCTGTTAACCGAGCACATTTCTATTTGTGAATCATCAGATAATGAATTTATATTTAGGAACAGAAAATCATTTCACTTGATAAGTATGCAGGTGTTGGTGTTCCGAAGCACCAAATACCAGATGCAGATGCTGAACGCTCAATCTCATGGCAGGATTCTCTCCTTGAAGATGCTCCGGGATCATAAGGCTTTCCGAAGACTCAATTTTCAAAATAACCGTTACGATCTTCACACAGCAAATCAGCAAATCATTTTTTCATTATAAATCTCTTTTGTTGGGAAACAATCTACTCGAATTCTAGGTGGCAGGTTCACTTTCATGTTCTTCTTCTCTACAGAAATCCATTAAAAATAAATCCACAATCTTGGCAGATTTCGCTAAAAGATTGATGTCAGACTCCTTAAAAAAGAAAATTACTTGGGCAGAATTCTGACTGAACAGCGGGTGCCCCTCTCCCGTTTGCTTGTTTTATTCTGCTTTTTATCTTTTCAGTTTGGTTTTTGTTTTCAGTAAAATTATAAATGCACATAGGTGAGTCAAATAGCTCTTTTAAGCACAAGAGGAAGAACAATGGAGCTCTGGAATCACTGCCCGGCACATATGTGCATTTCCCACCCTCTAGTGGCAGCCATTTTCAATTTGTAGCTTGCTTGTTACTGTTGTTCATAGTAATCTCCATAACTAAGTAGCCTCTGATGCTTCTTTGGCTAGTTCTGTTTTACGAATCATCTATAGGCTTCCCCCTATGGAAGATGAAGATTTAGGTTGCTTTCACTCTCTCTCAACCCAACCAACTAGCAGTATCATCTCACCAAGTTTGGTTAGATTACCATCAAATACTTACCTTATTGAGGCAACTGGGTGGCTCAGTCGGTTAAGCTTCTGACTCGATTTTGGCTCAGGCCATGATCTCATGGTTCTTGAGTTGGAACCCCACATCGAGGTCTGTGCTGACAGTGCGGAGGCCGCTTAGGATTTTCTCTCTCTCTCTCAAAATAAACACTTTAAAAAACATATAAATACTTACCTTATATATTTATGTAAATGCTGGAACATATGTTAATTGATAACAATTTTTCCGTGCATGTTGCACAATGTTTTTTATTTACCTGGAGTTAATAATTGTCACGTTTTTGTTTGCTTAGTTTTGTAAATACTTACCACTAATTCATCTGCAAAATTGCACTCCCGTGTTTATACTCCCTCTCATAAGTTTCAAGCACATGTAGTACTTTTAATAAGTTCATCTCAGGGGAGACATAGCCTTCTGACATCTTCTGGTCTGGACTGGTCTCTTACTGGGCCGTCTCTCCAGCTGCCTCTTTCTTAACCACAAATTTAAGATTAGAATCCTGTGCCTGGGTCCTGTATCTTCCTCGTTGTCAGTTTAGTTCAGTTTTTGGTGGAGCATATTCCCAATAGCATCCTAAGAAAGCACGTGTGTGGGAAGTAAATTTTACAAAGCCTTGGTCTAAAGGTGTGTTTATTCTTGATTGTAAATCATTTTCCCTCAGGGTAATTAAGGTATTACCACTGGCTTCTTGCTTCCAGTATTGTTTTTGAAAAGTCAAAGCCACTCTGATTCCTGATCCTTTGTAGGAATTCCCCATCTGGAAGGTTCTGGGTACTTTCTTTTGCCCCTGTATCTGAAATTCACAATTGAGTGTTGAGTGTATTTCTATTTTTATAGATTTTGTTGTCCACTCAGTGGACCCTTTTCATCTACAAACTCATCTTCCATAATTCTGGGTGGTTTCTTAAATTTTTTGTTCTGATAATTTCTTCTCCCTTTTCTTTTTTCTCTCTGTTATTCAGATGTTAGAATTTACAGAATAAATCTTTAATTTTTGTGTTTTCCCTTTCTGTCTCATTCTCCTGTATCTCTGGCTGAATATTTTGTTTCTAACATATTTTTACTTCCTGGAGCTTTCTTTTTGTTGCTCTGTGCTGATTATTCTATTTATACAAAATCTGTTTTTGGTTTTGGTTTTGGTTTTGGTTGCCTAGATAGATATCTGCTCCTATCTTTCTGTTAAAATAAAACTGTTTTTATTTTTGTTTTTTATTTTTTTCCCTCCTGGCATCATCTTGGTTTCTCTCAAATTACTTTTTTCTTTGTGTTTGTTTTGTCAACTTTCTTATTAGCAGCTTTTCTCAGATGACTAGTGATCTTTGAGAGTTCACATTTAAAAAACAAAAAACTGATTACAATTGCAGGCTGATGAGGCTTCTAAGCTGTGAAGCGTGACCTTTACTGGACCTTCTTGTTTGGACACCCTGAGAGCAGAGGTTTTTTCCATTGGCCTAGTCAGATTGCCCAGTGAAGACTCTTCCAGTCTCTTGCCTTGAAGCTAAAGGCCTGACCTGTTTGGGGAGCCAAAGTGAGGAAGAGGTTGTGTGTCTCAAAACTCAGTTTGTGAAATTTCACTTAATCCTCTTGTTTGTAGAATGGTTATCTCCACCCTCAATTCTTTGGAAAGTCTTGCAACCCAAAACCATCTGTTTCACCCAGGGTCTTAGCATAAAACTGGTGGCAATTCAAATTAGGATAACTTTAAAATGGTTTAATAAGGGGACTCTTTACAAGGGTATAGGTAGGGTGTAAAGTGGGTAGGGAACCCCCCAGGGAGAGTGCTAAACCTCTTGTCAGAACTGCCTGTAGGCCCAAGGAATGAGAGAAGGGGAAGGTTGTTCGCACCTGGAAGGAAAAAGTCCTATAAAGAGACCAACTTCTGAGGAACTGTGACCTTCAGGGAAGAAAGGAAGTCATCCCAAGGGATACTCACGGAAAGGGAACTTGCAAGATAAATGTCTTGACTCTCTTAACAACCTCTGATCTCCTGTCAGGGCTCTCCATTGACCAAACCCAGTGGGAAACCAAAGGAGAAGGGGATCTATTAATTTAATCCATAAAGATTAGCCTCCTAGGGCCAAGGAAGAGTGCAAAGGATGGAGAATGCACCTAGAGGAACACTTGGGAGAGACCCAACACATCTCTAAGAAATAACCTCAATATTATGCTGAAATGATGGAGAAGGAGGGAAATTCTAAGAGTCTAACTGCTTTTAAACTGACTTCCCACCAACACTTCTATTTTGGGTCATATTTCTTCTAGCTTTATTGAGGCACAATTGGCAAATAAAAATTGTATATACTTGAAGTATACATACAATAATTTGATATTTGTAGACATTGTGAAATGGATGACCACAATCAAGTTAATTAACACATTTGGGCATATGGTGAGAACACTTAAGACCTCATCACTGAGCAAATTTCAAGTATACAATACAGTATGTCTAACTATGGCCAATCGTTGAACAACATGACTTTGAATGCCATAGGTCCATTTATATGTGGATTTTTACAATACAGTGCTATAAATGTATTTTCTCTTCCTTATGATTTTCTTAATAACATTTTATTTTCTCTAGCTCACTGTATTGTAAGAATGTAATATATCATATAAATAACATACAAAATATATGTCAGTTGATTGTTTATGTTATTGGTAAGGCTTCTGGTCAATAGTAGACTATTAGTTAAATTTGGGCGGAGTCAAAAGTTATCTGTGGATTTTTGATTGCAGGTGTCAGCATCCCCAACCATTATTAACTGTCGACATTTTTCAAGGGTCAACTGTATGGTCATGATGCTCTGCATAAAGCCCCAAGAACCTGTTCACCTTATAATTGAAAGTTTGTACCCTTTGACCAACATCTCCCATCTGCCCCTACATCCATACCCTTGGCAACCACATTCTATTCTCTGCTTCTATAAGTTCAATGTTTTTAGATTCTACATATAGATGAGAGCCTACAAGATTTGTCTTTCTCTGTCTGCCTTATTTCATTAAGCATAACATAATGTCCTTCAGATTCATTCATGTTGTGATACATGACAGTGTTTTCTTATTTTTTGTGGCTGAATAATAATCTACTGAAAGAGCAGACCTAGGCCGGCCGACTCCATCTTGTTCTGTATCCTCCATCTTGAGTGACTATGTCCCAGCCATGGCCACAGAAAGAAGTTCCCGCTCAAACCTCAGACCACGCCTCCTCCCCTTGAGTAACTTCCCGCTCACCCATTCAAACTTCCTGATCAAACCATGCCGGGCAACCTGCGTGAGGGGACTCTGACCTTTCCCCAGCCAATCGGCTAGCAAGCCAATCGGCTGAGGCCACAACCCTTCCCCAGCCAATCAGCTGAGGCCACGACCCTTCCCCAGCCAATCGGCTAATGCTATGATCCCTATAAAACCTTTGTGCTTTTGAAAGCCCCTCTCTCTCTCCGGTATCTCACCGCTGTGTCGGTGCAGGCAGGGGATTGAGCTTGAGCTAGCTCGAATAAAGGCTCTTTGCTTTTGCATCGGACTCGGCTCCCTGGTGGTCTTTGGGGATCACGAATTCTGGGCATAACACTACCATTCGCATATACCACATTTTCTTTATCCATTCTTCCACTGATGAACACTTGGGTTATTTCAATATCTTAGCTATTGCAAATAATACTGCAATGGAGATAGAAGTGTAGATAGCTCTTTGAGCTTCTCGTTTCGTTTACTTTGGAAATATATTGAGAAGTAAGATTGCTGGATCATATGGTAGTTCTAGTTCTAATTTTTTGAGGAAATTTCTTACTGCATTCCATAGTGGCTGTACCAGTTTACATTCCAAGCAATAGTACATAAGGGTCCTCTTTTCTCCACACCCTCATCAACAGTTGCTATCTCTTAGTTTTTTCATAATAGACATCCTAAGAGGTGTGAGGTAATATCCCATTCTGGTTGTGATTTGCATTCTCTGATAATTAGTGATACTGAACACATTTTTGTACACTCATACCTGGTTCCATGTATGTCTTCCTCGGGAAAATGTGTAGTCAGCCCCTTGGCCCATTTTGATGTTGAGAGAGACAGAGCATGAACGGGGGAGGGGCAGAGAGAGAGGGAGACACAGAATTCGAAGCAGGCTCCAAGCTTGAGCTGTCAGCTCAAAGTCCAATGCAGGGTTCAGACCCACAAACTGCAAGATCATGACCTGAGCAGAAGTCGGACGCTTAACCAACTGATCTACCCAGGTGCCCCGTATGTTAATGGATTCTTATGCTGTGCAGAAGCTTTATAGTTTAATGTAGTCCTGCTTATGTTTCTTTTTGTTGCCTGTGTTATTGGTGTCGTATCCAAAACCTCATTGCCAAGATCAGTGTCAAGGAGCTCTTTCCCTATGTTTTCTCCTAGAAGTTTTATGGTTTCAGGTCTCACATTTCAGTCTTGAATTCATTTCAAGTTAACTTTTGTATACGGTACAAGAAAAAAGACCCAATTTCATTTTTTTACATGTAGATGTTCAATCTTCCCAAAACCACTTAGTAAAGAGATTATCCATTCTCCATGTGTTCTTGGCACCTTCTCAATTACTGGTTGGCCATATATGTGTGGGCTTATCTCTGGGCCCTCTGTTACATTGGTTTATGTGTCAGTTCTTGTTGTTCCCCAGTTTTTTTGATATGTGTTGTTTTTATGCTAGTATCATACTGTTTTAATGACCGCAGGAAAGGTAGCACGTCCAGTTTTGCTCATCTTTCTCAAGATTGTTTTGTTAATCCAGGGTCTTCGATGGTTCCATATGAATTTTAGGATTGTTTTTCTATTTCTGTGGAAAATGGCATTGGAATTTTGACAGGGATTGCATTAAATCTGTAGATCACTTTGGATAGTATGGATTTTTTTTTTTTTTTTTTTGAGAGATAGAGACAGCAAGAGCAGGGGAAAGGCAGAGAAAGAAGGAGAAAGAGAATCCTGAGCAGGCTCCACGCTGTCAGCACAGAGCCAAATGCAGGGCTCAAATTCATGAACTATGAAATCATGACCTGAGCTGAAACCAAGAGTCGGATGCTTAACCAACTGAGCCACCCAGGTGCCCCTGAATAGTATGGATATTTTAACAATATTAACTCTTCTAGTCCATGAACACGGGATAGATTTCCATTTATCTGTGTTTTCCTTTAATTTCTTTCATGAATTGTTATAATTTTCAGTGTACAAATCTTCACCCCTTGATTAGGGTTATTCGTATTTTATTCTTTTGATGATCTAATGAATGGGACTATTTTCTTAATTTCTTTTTTGGATAGTTCATGGTGTATAGAATGCAATTGAGTTTTCCACGTTGATTCTGCGTTCTGCAACTTTATTTCATTCATTCTAGAATTTTTTGAGATGAATTTAGGGTTTTCTATATATAAGATCGTGTCTGCAAACAGGGTCAATTTAACTTCTTCCTTTCTGATCTGGGTAGGAGTCGGGGATGTCTTATTGCACCATCTTGCCAATGTCACTCTTTTGCCACCTTTTACCTTGCTTTTAGATGCTCCTGGATGGGGCACCTGGCTGGCTCAGTCAGCGGAGCATCCGACTTCGGCTCAGGTCATGATCTCACAGCTTGTGAGTTCGAGCCCCGCGTCGGGCTCTGTGCTGATGGCTCGGAGCCTGGAGCCTGCCTCAGATTCTATGTTTCCCCTTCTCTCTGCCCCCCCCACCCCCCGCTCACTCTCTGCTCTCTGTCTCTCTCTCAAAAATAAATAAACATTTAAAAAACTTAAAAAAAAAAATAGATGCTCCTGGGACTGCCAGTCCCAGAGCTTTTCAGGGGGTTGCCTTAGGAACCCACTTTCTCAGACTTGTCAGATAAAATGCCGCTCTCTTGTCTTCAACATTCTGCAACTTGATGATTATTTCTCTTCTTCCATCTCTTCTTCTTTGAACCCTTTTTTTGTAAAAAGCCCATAACTGTCATGAACTGAGACTTGAGAATGGGTCAGTGGTTAACAGATGTGTTCAATCCCCCCATTTGAAAACCGTTCTTAAGAAATTTTAAAACAGTCACTGAATTTGGCACTTGGGAAGTTAGTGATAGCTTTAGCAAAAACAGTTTTAGGAAATGATTGTATGTGCTGGTGGGGGAGCAGGGAGAAGAGAAAAGGAAGCCATAGTATAGGGAAGAGAGGAATTTAATGGGCAGGGCAGAAGTGGAGGCAATGACATAGATTCTTTTGAAGGAAGTGGAAAAGAAAAGTAGCAGTAGAGAGATCAGTGGTGACTGATGTTAACTAGGAGAAGACAGAGGGCAATGGAAGTTGCTAGTCTGCTGAATTCAGACTCTATTCTACAGGCAAGAAGGTAGCCATGGAAAAGAAAAATACATATGGACCAACATTTATATCACAATGATTAATTTATGAGAATGAAATGAGAAATCATTGAAATGATAAATCCCAACCTAGCCAAGCTTGAGAAAGTGGCAGAAAATGCCATAGATTTGTTTTGAGAATCGACTCTGTACTTTCTGATCTATATCACCTGAGTAGCTCATTATTACCTAGAAATAAAGAGAATGAAAAAACCAAACAAAACAGTTCTTTACTATTATTTTGGGAATTGTAACAAACTGAGGAGGCTTAGTTATGGCTGTTTCTGGTTCTGCCTGATAACCCTTGCATGATCTGGTTAGGATCACCAAAGGGCAGTAGGGTGAGTGTGAGTATGTGTCACGACCAAGGGAAAAATTGCAAGTGAAGAGTCCCCCGTGCAATGACAAACACAACAACAAAATAAATAGTGATGGATTTGGGGCTAAACAAGGGGAAAGGAAGAGTGTGTATTTCTGAGATGAGCTTGGGCTACACACAGGAAAAAACCTGCCAAATCACTTCCTGCTATTATTTTTCAACGCACTGATTTGATGGAAAAACCAAGGAAGACTAAATTAAAACTAAAGTTCGGCACGTGGGTCCAGAACGTCCTCCGGGAAACATATTTGCATTCATTTGCCCTTTTCGCACATACCGCCGACCTGAGAAAGGCAAGCTTTCGGCAAATTTTTGTTCCAGAATCTGAAAATATCTTTACCTAGAGCAATGCTACCTAGCAAATAATAACATCTAGATAGCAAGGGAGACAGTAGTTCAATTAATACTTGCTGTAGAGGGCATCGAGGACAGTCATCTGTATCCTATATTTGCTAAACTTTTCTCTGTGTTTATTAGGAAACTGAGGGGTTATCAAGTGTAAATCGGGGTCATTGTTCCTGTCTTCAAGAGCTACTTACAGCCACGACCTACTCCTTTGAGAAGCCACTTCATGGGGCTTTGTCGTACATGGTCTTGTTTGCCAGACTGGCGAATGAGATCTTGATCAGATTAAGAAATGTCTCTTTGCTCCAAGCATGAACAGTCCCTACCCCTAGGGAGGCTGGGGGGTGGGGGTGGGGAGGGCTGATTCTGTTACCCAGGACACAGACATAGCTTCAGATGAGGTCCCAGGGAACTTTGACTTTCAGCTGCTAAGTACTGAATTGCAAAGAAATCACTCAACTGACTTAACCTAGATCATACCAGAGTGGCCGGCCCGAGCCCAAGGCCAGGACACCAAGACCGCTCAAGATTTCACACTGAACAGTCGCGCTTTGACTTCGGCTTTCGTCTCCCGCTTTTTGACTTTCTTATTTTTCCCCACATCAGTGATTTTCACATCATTCAAATTCTTCACTTGTGTCTTCCGCATATTATTAAGGTCATACAGAGGCTAAGTGATAGAGCTAAACATTCTGGTGTTGGTTTTTTTTTTCTTCAAGCATTTATACTCCCAATTTTACTCTTCCTACAAAATATGAAAACTGGGATTCATGGTAGTCATGGAAAATACAGCCAGGTTTGCTACAATGTGACATGTTTCTAAAAACCACCAATGTCATCCAGAAATCGTGCGCTTAGCGCCACAGGGCTTTTGGGGAAAGGGGTTAAAGGAGCAACGTTCGGAAACTTTGGCAGTGACGCATCAAAAAAGACAGAAACTTGATTAAAACAGTAGCCCAGTGTTACACACGAAAAGTGGCAAGAAATGCACCACCACCGCAATAAATACGGCGCTTTATCTTCAAAAGACCTGCTGTTTGCTGAAAGAAGTGGCCAAGCTTGTAAGGCAGCCTTCCGGCTATTGTAAGAGGGGAGGAGGGGCCTGGGAGAGAAGCTGTCGACACCAGATGTGAATGAGTGTGACTTACGCCACACGGTGAACTGAGGTCCTTGTAGGTGTTTGAGGTGTGTGTGTTATGTATTCCTAAGCAGCTGTGTGTGGCTGGTGCAATTTTCTACTTTCACCCGTTGTTTCTTGTGGATGAAAGTGCCCACAAGCAAACACAAAATTCTCGTGTTCCCATTGTTCCTCAATCCCGTATTTTATCCACCATGTTGGAACAAGTTCATGTTTTGGGAACAGGTGTGATCACTGAACCGATCGATCGAAGTCTCCCCGCAGCCCAAGCTGTGGCCTTCTCCCTGTCCCTGGCTTCCCCTCACCTGTGATTCCGCCCACAGGCTTATGACTCATCTGGCTGTGGCTGAATCCTCTTTAAATCTGGTGAGGAGATGGGGAAGAAATCAGAACTCCGCAAAGTGCAAGAGAAGTGAAAAGGCTACACGCCATCATTGAATAATAATTGTCACTTGGTCACATTTTTAAAATAAAATGAATCCACTGGCCTCTAATTCCACGAAGGAGAGAATCGTCTTTTCTCTCTTTATCTCCAATAAATTGCACAGGGCCTGACACGTAGTAGTGACCAGCGGTGTATGGAGATTACATGAGTGTGTGTTCCACTAGAGTAAGAGCTCTATCATATCCCCTAAATACCTCATATCCCATTGGACTTTATAACAGAAAAATAAGCTTAAAAAGAAATAAATTATGTAGAGAGAGTTGGCCACAATGTCTTAACACTAAAAACACCTAACTCTGCTATAAATTTTCAAGCACAAAAATCTATTCTGCTATCGCATAGGATGAAAGTGTCCATCAACTGAAGAGTGGATAAAGATGTGGTATATACAATGGAATATTACTCGACCATAAAAAAGAATGAGATCTCACCATTTGCATCCACATGGATGGAACTAAAAAGTATAATGCTAAGTGAAATAAGTCAGTCAGAGAAAGACAAATACTGTATGATTTCACTCGTGTGGAATTTAAGAAACAAACAACAACATCAACAACAAAAACAAAGGGGACAAAAAGAGATAGACCAAAAATCGGACTCTTAATTATAGAGAACAAACTGATGGTTACCAGGGGGGAGGTGGGTGGGGGGTGGGTGAATGGGGGAAAGGGATGAAGAATGTACTTACAGAGACGAGCTCTGAGTGATGTATAGAATTGTCGGATCACTATATTGTACATCTGAAACTAATACAACACTGTACATTAACTACATTGGAATTAAAATAACATAACATAGCATAACATAACATAACATAACATAACATAACGGAAAAACATACAATCTAAAGACATATGGCAAGACTTAAGAGTGTGCTATGTAAGTGACAGACTAAAATATCAGGCCCAGAGGGCCCTTTATTATTTTTTCTGTGGCAGCAATTTATGGCCTAAAGTTTCTACCACCAAAATTTGCAAAAAATTAAGTTCTTGCTTGTACTGATTTGGGTCCCAAATCTTTATGAAATCCTTAAGAACCACAGAGATATTCAGCTGCTTTGCAAGGATTTGAAAAGTATGTGGCTGCTTCTAAGCTGGAAGAGAAAGCAAACTAGCTAAGCCACGGAGATTTTCTAGTAAGAATGTTCTGTGATGTTCTTCATCTGAAGCACTAAGTAGAAATTGCTCATGCAGATGTTTCTTTCAGAAAGCACTTATTTCGTTTGGTAACTTGGCTGTCTAATCCCCTACAGTTAACAGTATTTACTCAAGCCCCTCTATTTGTTTTTAAAGATATTTCAAATGGGAAAATTATCAGAGCACATCTTTCACATGAAAATAAGTTAGATTTCAAAACAGTAAGTGGCCAAGTTTTATGTGATGAAGCCTGTATGAAATTACAAAATCAGGGGTGTCTGAGTGGCTCAGTTGGTTAAGTGTCCAACTTCCGCTCAGGTCATGATCTCACGGTTGGTGAGTTCAAGCCTTGTGTCAACCCTGCTCATGGCTCAGAGCCTAGAGCCTCCTTCAGATTCTGTCTCCGTCTCTCTCTGCCCCTCCCCCATTCATGCACTCTGTCTCTCTGTCTCTGCCTCAAATATAAATAAACATTTAAAAAACTTTAAAAAAAGAAATTACAAGATCACAAAACGAAATTGCATACATTTGGAAAATGTGTTGATAAATATTTTGGAAAGATCAAAATCTATTGAAAAATTGTCATTCTAAAGAAATCTGTAATAAAATCAATAAAGTGGGGATCAAAACATATGCCCATTCTCAATTACCAATTGTAAGACTTACAAAGGCCATCAAATAAAAAAAAAAAAAAAAAAAAAGATTGAAGACAGCCATTCGAACTAAACCCTAGATTCTAATTAGGATGAAAGAGATATACAACGTAACACTCCCCAAAGGGTCAATTTTATTTCAAAGATCAAATGCCTAATGGAAAATAAAAATGTAAGCAGGACGAAAGAGCCCCTAAAAATATTGATCTTGTTTCGGTAAGGACTAAGCCCTATGGAAAACTAAGTCACAAACTGTAAGAAATTCTAGTTGTGTTGTGTTGTATCAGAACATTCTGCCTTTGTTACTACCCAGCGTTTAAGCAAGAGAGCATTAATTTCATCATTCAATTGAACAGATAGAAGATTTAATACACAGCTGTCTCTTTGCTATGAGGCATACACATGGCATTTTGTCTCTGCCTTCCAAAAGCTTACGATCTAAATAGGAAAAAATAAGATCAATAATACAAGAATTAATTATTATCAAGATACTGTCCGAGAGAAACCATGAAGCGTTGTATTGTTACCTACAAAGTGCATAATAACAGTCTTTGCTTTTTTTGGAAAGGTGTATATAAAATCTAATTCTTTTTTATAGTTAGCTCAATGCCAAGCACTACATTATTATGCTTGCACTACAATAAATATTAACTCATTGCAATATGAGATTCAGAACATAGCCAGACTCCGTAACACAAATAATCCAATAAAAAAAAAAAAGCAAAGAAAGAAAGAAGCCCTTTGTCTCTGAGTCATAAAAGCCCTACAATAGGGATTCATATTTCTTTTGGCAAGATGAATTTTCAGAAGGCTTAATAGGGAAGTACAAAATTGATTTTGAATAAAAGCAACACATATTTTAATGAAGTGATTAAGTGCTAATCGCTGAGAAAATAAATGACTCAGCATTCCTTCAGATTTGCCCAAGAACTTGGCTGTATGTGGCCAACAAGGAAAATTAGTTACAACGCATACAATCACACGGGTTTAATCCCTTCATCCTCAACCCCTATCTGTTTTTCTCCCGGATTTTCTTACTTGAGTGATAACTTCTCCTCCCCCCAACATCACCGTCTCCGCTTTCTACCCCGTGACTCCTTCAAAACTGCTCTCAAAACTCATTAATGTTCTGCTACCTCCAGTGGTCAATTCTCAGTCGTCGCACTTGACCTCTGAGCAGCTTTCATCACGGTTATCACAACCGGCCCTTTAACACACTCTCTTCAGCAGACAACACAGCCACTGGGTTCTTCCCTTACCTCAGTGGTCTCTTTGCTACTTCCTCTTCTTCTCTCTACTTCTGCATGTTGGGTTACCCAAGGGCTCAGTCTTTGACCTTCTTCCTATCTCCATTCACTCCCTACATGATCTCATCCATTGCCTGTGGTTCTAAACACCGACCGAATGCCTCCACCTGAGAGTGTGAATCTCCAGCCCCAACCGTTCTCCTGAACTCTAGTCTTGAATCCAACTGTCGGCCTGATTCCTTCACTTTGATGTGTCTGAGGCATCTCAAACTCAAACATCCAAAACAGAACTCCTGGTCTTCCCCACCTCACCTGCAAATCAGTCTTTATCCTTTCAGTCAACAGCAACCCCATCTTTCTAGCGTTTTCGGCCCAAAACCACCGTTCCTAATCTATGAGAAAATCAAGAAGCCTCCATTTTTACGTCTATCCACAATCTGGTCACTTGCTGCCATTTTCACTGCTCTCTCTCTCTACCAAGCCACCATCAGCTCTCATGTGGATTATTGCAGTAGCCCCTAAATAGGATTCCTTGCTTTATCTCTGCTGCCCCGTAATGTATTCTCACAGGAGTGGCCAGAGTGTGAACTGCAAACATAAGGCAGAGCGTGCCATTTCTCTATTCAAATGCCCTCGAAATGACTCCACATTTCATTCAGAATAAAGGCCAAATCCCAATGGACTTCAAGAGTCTACACAACAGGTCTCCTGGTTATCTGCCTTGTTTCATCAGCCAACCATTCTCCTCCCACCTCACTGGGCTACAGCCACACTAGTCTCTTGGCCCCTGCTCAGATTTCAGCATCTCGATGAGACCTATCCTGACCACCTTATTTAATAAAGGAAACTGTTTACCACCCAACCCCCTTAACCTTTCCTCTTGTTTTCTTTTTCCCATAATACTTGTTACCTTTAAACATACCTTAAAATGTATTGATTTACTTTAATTTTTGTTGTCCTTTTTTCCCAGGGATCTTTGTCTATTTTGCTCAGTGACTTACCTAAGCCCCTACTCCAGTGCCTAGCACAGTCTGCATTTCATTGATATTTGAGAAGAGAATGAGTAATTCAACTATTTTCCATTGGCTCAGATCAAGTACTTTGGAAACCTGTTCAATTCCTCACTTTTCCTGTCACCTACCCAATCCATCAGAGAGATCTTGTCGTTCCTGGATTTGAAATATATCTAGGATTTAACCACTTCTTGCTCCATCACTATTGCTCTGGGCGGGGGCCCCACTGTCTACGGTCAGTACTGGCACAATAACCTTGCACTTGGCCTCCCCGCTTCCACCATTTTTCTCTCTTCTAGTCTATCTCTGCAGTACAGTCAGAGAGATTTGCAAAATCCTTAATCACTGAACCGTTGCTCTTCCCAAAATCTTTCAAGTGATTCCCATCGCATGTAGAATAAAATCCAAATCCGAATCTGAGTTTATGAGTCTTTTCTTGATTTGGACCCCATCTATGCTTAAAATGTATTATTTTCCACCTGCTCACTCCACTCCAACAAAATTGGCTTCCTACAGGTTCCTCCAAAAGGCAAATGTCATCCTGCATTAGAATGTTTGTATTTGTTCTTCCTTCCTCCAGATTTCAAATTTTCTCACGGCTCGTTTTCTCTCTTCATTGTATTGGTGTCTCCCCTTGAACGTTAAAGCCCCAAAGTCTTCCCTGACCACCCTACACAAAACAGTCTCTTCATTTATTTTCAATATGTCCTTTCTATTGTGCTTTGTTTCGCTTCATAATGTGCACTACATATGGTAACATTATTCTATATATACGTACTATATATTTGTTTATTGACTCTTTCTTCCAAAATATAATCCCTTGGAATCAGGGGCTTTGTTCTACCCACTGCTCTGTCTCCGGTGCCTAGAACAGTTCCTGCGCATAGAGCATACTCAACAAATATTTACTGAATGAATGAGTGAACGAATGATCAAGAGATTTAACTTTTGGGACAAATGAAATAACAAATGGAAATATAGTCCAATCCAACCCATTAGTTCTCAATACCAATACGTACTAAATTCGATTCAATAGATTGAGCTTTGGTCACCAGTGTAAAACATGAGGTTACTTGAAACAAGCCATACCATTACTTGTTTTTCAAATTACAGACAGGCACAAATCAAGTTTTAGGAATAAAGATGGCTGAGCCTTTCTATGAAAATCTGTGACTTCTTTGTAAATGGAATATCTCTGCTCTGTAAAATTGAAAAGGTTTTTATTCTTGTCTATTCAACTATTACCTCATGTAGAAAGTCAACTATGTAAGTTAATTGCTGAAGCAAGAATGAATAATCCCAGAACAAGGCTTTGCTTGAGATTAGAGTCACAAATCATAATCACTTGGATACAGTCCCATCACCCAGATGCTCAACCAAAAGAAATCTCTTTGAGGTTCCGCCCACTACAAATTTTTACATCACAGGCAATGCTTTGCAGAGTATTTATGGCTAAAGTAGACAGACACACCCCTGAACACTTAGTAAGATTTTATCTACAAAACTTCAATATGTTATTTCCTGTAAATTTATCATCCAACTACCTAAGTCATAACGAGAAAAAAAAATAGTGATAAGGAGAAAAAAAAATAGGAGAAAAAAATAGGGGAAAAAATGTGTACTGACATATCAGATGATTGCTACTGTTGGTTTTATCTCGTTTTGATCTGGGTTTTGTCTGTGCTGTAATAAATGTTGATTTCTGATAAAATTTCATCAAATGTTGACTTTCTCCCCTCAGGTTTTGTCTAAGTGCTAACCATGTGGAAATAATTACAATGTACCATTATACATACATGAATTGTTTTATTAGTAGAGCATAGAAACATCTTTGAGAATTGGCTAAAATCTCAACGATGGTGTATGCAGTAATCCCAGAGCTATTTGCTAAATACTTGAGCAAACAGAGCATTGTTTATTTAGTTCTTGTTAGCTCCCCATGTGCATTCTTGGAATGGGGTTGTAGGTTTTCTATTTGATTTTAAGGGAGACCACAACCAGAAAATCATAAGCCTGAACTAGAGAAGTTACCCGATCTTTCTCTGAAAAACAATTTTTCTCTGATTCCTCACCTATGTCCAATGACTTCCCTGTCTCCACGGTATCTCCCGATGATCTTTGCTTTGCCTGGGCTCACCCTTTATATGTGGGCACTAAACAATAATTCTAACATTTTTCAACCGCTGGAGACGATGGCCTTTGCTGGCCCGGGGATTCAAAAGACTTTAAGGTCGTGTGTTCCAGAGCAAAATGATGTTCCCACAGCTGGGCCTAGGAGGACCCCGGCTCGTTTCTGATTGTTCCCTCCTACATTTTCACCTGTAAACAAGGATCTCCCAGTCCAAAATGTCAGAGGGAAACATTTCCTCTTCCAGTTCCTGTTTTGCTCCTTCTTAACCAAAGACAATCAGCACTTTCAAGAGCATGAAAACTAAGGGTGGATGAACCTAAAGCACCTTCTACCCCATCTCCCTTCCCAAAGCAGGATCACACCTTCATGATCTCAGGAGAATGGCAGCTTGGTACCAGCATCGTTTGATAGCAACTGAAGACAGTCTCATTCCGAATATCCAACCTAACTGATTCTTTCAGTATCTGGGTCTCTCTCAAGTCATGTTCACCAGGAAAAAAGTCACAAAACTTTTCATGGGAAAAAAAAAAATCATTGAACAATACATTTCGCAGCAGTATTCTGTTATACTGTTTTAACTCGTTCTTATTTAAAATTAAGATTTTTCGGCATGAGGGGCGCCGGGGTGGTGCAGTCGGTTAAACACCCGACTCTTACTCTCCGCTCAGGTCATGATCTCATGGTTCATGAGTTCATCCCCACATCGGGCTCTGTGCTGATGGTGTGAATCCTGCTTGGGATTCTGGCTCCCCTGCTCTCTGCCCCTCCCCTGCTTGTGCTCTCTCTCAAAATAAATAAACTTAAAAAAATATATATATTCAGCATGAAAATTGTGTTTGTAAGACAGACACTTTTTCAGTGTTGGGGACCAGGATACAAGGAAAAGACTATTTTAACTTAGCTACCAAGTTGCTTTTAAAATTTTAGCTCTGTCTTTTTGTTTGAGGGTGAAATACCAAGGGGATGGGGAGCTTATGAAGTTATCTGATTATAAATATTTCAGGGGCGCCTGGGTGGCGCAGTCGGTTAAGCGTCCGACTTCAGCCAGGTCACGATCTCGCGGTCCGTGAGTTCGAGCCCCGCGTCGGGCTCTGGGCTGATGGCTCAGAGCCTGGAGCCTGTTTCCGATTCTGTGTCTCCCTCTCTCTCTGCCCCTCACCTGTTCATGTTCTGTCTCTGTCCCAAAAATAAAAAAAATTAAAAAAAAAAAATTTCAAATTGTATTGTACGTTTCAAATAATAATGTATAATAAACACCTTCCAGGGTTTTGGAAATCACATTAACTTAACTTAAATTTCAGTTTTCCTTCTTACTCCGGATCTAATATTCAGAACACCAGTAACGTCACCAACATCCATTTTTTCCTTCCTAGGTCGTATTTACACAAAAAATTAGGTACTTAAGTTAATAAAACTCGACAAGGATTAAAAATTAAGAGCAGAGCTTTGCAACACTCATGTTACCTGAAAACACCATACCATTTAAAACCTAAACAAAGTTTGTTTGAAGCGGATTTTCTTCCATTTCTAAAAGACTTGGTCCTTTTGCCTGGCTTTCCTTTAAGCTCAGTGGGTGTAAGATATAATAATTTTATTGCACAACCCACAGTTTTGGCCCTCTGGATCAGTTTTTTTCCTGAAAAGAAAACACACACACACACACACACACACACACAAACAATATGCCTTTTTCAATATGCAGCTTCAAGTCTATTTAAGGAAAATTTTCATAAATTATAGTTTGAATTTTGAATTCAAAAGCCCTCTTTTTACCCGACTCTTCTATACAATATGTTAAATTTACATTATAACTCATTGGCAGACTATATTTGGGAATGCCTATTTGTACGGAGCTTTGTCTGAGCTATTTTACCAATGTTATTATATGACTATGTATGTTAGCTGCTTACAACCTCATGAGACAGGCATTAATATTCTTATTTTTACAGCTGATAACCAAGGGTCAGAGCTAGTAGGTGGCAGAGTTGGAATTTGAACCATATTTTTTCCTTTACAAACGATATATTTTCCAGGATATCATCATCACAGACAAAAGGTGGACATACACAAATTATATAATAACACAGAAAGGAATATATATATGTATAGTTTTATAGACTGAGCATTTTAGATACTCCATTTTTGAGATACAAAGCAACGTAAAAGATTGTAAATGGCAAATCTAAGTAGGTTTGCGATTTAGGTTTTTTAAAAGTTTATTTATTTATTTTAAAGGGTGGGGGAGGGAAGGGCACAGAGAGATGGGGAGAGAGAGAATTCCAAGCAGGCTGTTTTCTCACTGTCAGCTCGGAGCCTGATGCAATGTTTGATCCCACAAACTCTGAGCTCATGACCTGAGCCAAAATTAAGCGTCAGAGCCTTAACCGACTGAGCCACCGAGGTACCCCTGTTTTTTTTGTTTGTTTTTGTTTTTTGTTTTTAGTTTTTTAAATGCTGTCATTTGGTTATTCCTTAATTATGGACACATCTATGACAGCATCTGTTTAAGGTAGAGATTCCACTTCGGAGAGAAAAAGTGGTGTTGAAACAGTGATTTTTTTTAACCTTAGAACTGGATGTCTCTGTCAAGTCACAACGCAATACACTTTTACTCTAAGGTACAGAGTTCTCCTCGGGCACCTATTTGTTGACCTTTTATAATAACTTACCTTGAAAAATAAAGATTCATGGCTCCTGGATGGCTCAGTCGGTTGAACGATCAGCTCTTGATTTAGGCTCAGGTCATGATCCAAGGGTCATGGGATCGAGCCTCGCATCTGGCTCTTCACTGAGCCTGACACCTGCTTAAGATTCTCTCCCTCTGCTCCTCTCTCCCTCTTGCCCTCTCTCTCAAAAATAAAATAATAATAATAATAATAATAATAATATTTTTTAAAAAGCAATAAGATGAAATTCCAGATATATCTGAGTCAGAAAAAATTTTTACACTTATTTCTTGTTGCCTCCTTTTTTCATAGATGAGAAAAACTGAGATCCAGAGAGCTGAAGGTAAGTGTTCAAGATCATTATTATTCAATTATTATTATCACCAGCTAGATTCCGAGCTGGAGCTCCTTTGAGTCCTTGAAACAGTCCCTAATACGAGAAGAGAGGGAGATTAACAGGAATTCAGTATAATTTGGAACTATTCTCACCTTACAAGATGATTTCCTTTCTAAAATTAAATTTGACCTTCAAGAATGGGATTGAATTGAGGAACTATGACTCAGTGTAGTACCTGCCAAACCTTTTGTGTTTGTTGTTTTAATAACACATTTTTAGTGCTTGAAAGACTCTTCCTTTGACCTTGTATATAGAAGCAAGTAATGGGTGCACGGCTAAGCCACCCTGCATAGTTCGCTAATCGGGGTCCAGGTGATTTTTTCAGACTGTTACACTCTCCCTTTGTTAATGGGGACAACCGTAATATGGCACACATCCAGACAGAGAAAACCATATTACTCTGAGATCATGACCTGAGCCAAAATTAAGAGCAGCATTCACTGAGGCATTAGAGAATGAGATGCTCATTAGAGAGTGAGATGGTAGTTAACAAATCTAATATTAGCGAACTTCAAGATGATATAATTCCCTCTGCTAGTGACTTCCCATGTCTTCTCATAGGGAATAGTTTCTCTTTGGTCTGATATGTCCATCATTCTTTCTGCTTTTGAAGCACTGGCTTGCGAATCCTTCTCTTTTTAGTAGATAGTCTTCTCGGTCCAGGCTGGGAAAGGAAGTTGATCCTTCCGTGTTTGGGGTGTATAAAACAGACCACAGACATCTTTCCTTTTCTTCATGCATGATTCTGGCTTTAAGTACCCTTAGTTTAAAAAGACCATTCTGGGGGGCGCCTGGGTGACTCAGTAGGTTAAGCGTCCGACTTGCGCTCAGGTCACGATCTCGCTGTTCATGGTTTCCAGTCCCACTACGGGCTCTGTGCTGACAGCTCAGAGCCTGTTGTCTGCTTGGGATTCTGTGCCTCCCTCTTTTTCTGCTCCTCCCCTGCTCGCACTCTGTCTCTCTCTCAAAAATAAATAAACATTAAAAAAAATTTAAAAGACCATTCTGGGGGCACCTGGGGGGGAGGGGCTCAGTTTGTTGAGCATCAGACTCTTGATTTCAGCTCAGGTTAGGATCCCAGGGTCATGAGATCGAGCCCTCCCTCAGGGTCCATGCTGAGCGTGGAGTGTCCTTAAGATTCTCTCTCTCTCTCTCTCTCTCTCTCTCTCCCTCCCTCAGCCCCTCTTTCCTGCTCACTCTCACTCTTTCTTTCTCTCTAAAATAAAAATTAATTAATTTTAAAAAAAGATCACCTGGCCACCAAGTGGAGATTAGGTATAAGGGAAGCAGCATTGGAAGAGGGAGATCAGTATATAATCCACATGAACCAGAGAAGTGGTTTGGGTTAGGATGATGGTAAAGTAAAGAAATAAAAATGTGCCTATTTCTTTTCATTTTAGATGAGGTAATTGCAGAACTCACTGATGCATGGGTGAAGTAGAGAAAAGAATCACGGATATTATCTAAGTCTCTGGCTTGAGGAATTGCTAGATAATAATTCATTTTTCTGTGATAGATGGGACTATGAGAAAAATAGTTTTGGTAAAATAGAAAAATCCAGGATTTCATTTCGGGCATGTTAAGTTTGAGAGTCCTATTATACATCAACAGGAAGATATCGGGTAGGTAGTGGCAATGGAGGAGACGTCCTAACTGGGAGTAAATTTGGGAGTTTTCAGCAGATATGTGATATTTAAAGCCAAAGGGAGTGGATATAATGAAGATAAAGAAGAGAGCCTAGAAGCCAGCCCTGATGAACTTCAACAGTTGGAGGCTGAAGAGAAGAGTAATCAGGGATAAGGGAAACTCTGGGTGTGCTGTCTCGTGGAAGACCAGAGCGATGTTCAAGACACAAGGAAACGCTCAGCTGTGTTATGTTCTGCTGTGGGTTCAAGGACGATATGGAGAAATGAGGGGACTGGTTGGGTAACCTAAAATGAATTAGCGGTAGGAACAATTTGGGTGGAGTGATGGTGGCAGAATTAATATTGTGAAGGGATAAAGTGTGAAAGAGAGGGGGAGGCAGAATGATCGTCAACCCGCTTGAAAAGTTTCACTGTGACCGGAAACAGAGAAACATGCCTTGTGAAACGAGAAAGGTCTCTCAGTTTGGGCCTGAGTTTTACATGCTACCCACGGCAAAGGTCCATGCCCTTATGATGCCCATGTGTGTACTCTTCAAACTTCTTCCTCGGCTGCAACTAACTGGGGGATTTACCATTTGTTATTTCATTTCTGTATTCTTCAGGCCACAAATCTCCTAACAAATGGACTGTTCTTGATTTTTCTAAAGCCAATGGGTCGTTTTCTTCTTCCTCTAGTGAAGAAGGATGGTTTGCTTTTTTATTGTATTAGACAATATTGCGAATATTAGTTAAATCTTATTGCAGCATTGTTCTAAGAGTTTTACCTGTATTTTTCGCTGAATTCTCACAGCACGACTAAAAGGGTAGGAACAATTATTATTCCCATTTTATGGATGAGGAAACTGAGGCTTAAGAAGGTTGAGTAACCTGCCCAAGATCAAGAAAATTTTAAAGCGGTGAACCTACTTACTCCGGAATCCACCTACAAAGCCAATGGTTTTTATACTTTTTTCAAAAAATAGAGGGATTATTTTTAACACTGAATTAGATAGTGCCAAAGATTCACAAAAGATGGGGCAGAGGCCTGGAGATTTCTCCCTTCCCCTACTTCCTTCCTCTCTGCCCTTACCTCTTCCGAAGCAGCCGCTGATGAGGTTGCACGGAAACTTAACGTTTATTGAACTCATAGCTCAATGTCACTCACGTAGGCTCTGTTCATGTCATCACATTTAATATTTTGATTTATATTTATCTAGACCAATTTAGCATGAATTCTTTCTAATCCAAACGTCTTTTTTCTGTATTTGTAGTTTTCTTCGGCGGTCTTCATTCAAAGTTAGATCGCTTCTCTAAATGTCTGCGCTCTGATCTTTTCTATATTCTTAGCACAACTGGGATGAAATAAACCTGAAGGCAGATTTCTCTGAATTAGGCATTTGCTTTGCTGGTAAGCCGTATTCACAGAAGGTTGTAGACTTTTCTTTCACGCAAACTATACGCATGGCTCTCCTCATTTCGTAATTACCGTACTGTGGTGACGCAATACACAATCACAATACCTAATTCAGAATTAGAAAATTCTTTATCAGGATTTTATAAAATATATTTTACTCTTGTTGGGAAGGTGGTGTTGCAAACTTTTACTGGGGGAGGGGCGCCTGGGTGGCTCTGTGGGTTCAGTGCCTGAATTCGGCTCAGGTCATAATCTCGTGGTTTGTGGGTTCAAGCCCCATGTCAGGCTCTGTGTTGACAGCTCGGAGCCTAGAACCTGCTTTGAATTCTGTGTCTCTTTCTTTCTCTGTCCCCTCCCCTGCTCACGCTGTGTCTCTGTCTGATTCTCTGTCTCAGAAATAAATAAACATTAAAAAATTTTAGAAAAAAGAAAATTTTTCCTAGGAAATTGTTTTGCAGTAAACAATTATTACTATTAGATGGTTACTAGTACTGTAAGAATAGAGAAGTGTATTAACTCAAGCATGTAGCCATCCAAAAGAAGTGAGCAGTGTTGTTTAAAAGTAGAAGATATGCTAAAATATCTATCGTCTTCATTTCCTATGCTCGGAGATGTCCACTAAATGGATGGAATTGCTTACCTCTTCCTGCTTCTGAGACAGGCTGTCGAGGTTGAACGGTGAACTTACACATTAGAAATTTGCTGGGCATAAGGCCACATGAGCTGATTGAAGCAGGACAGAGAAGCAATCAGTCAAATAATAGCAGAAGATGCACTGCCTTAAATACCTTGACTGAGTCAGCAGAAGTTGAATTTTCACCAAAAGATTTCTGATACTAATCACAAGCCTCGGTTTTATTTGAATATTACATCCAGAGTTCTGGTAAGAGTGAACTTCACCTTATTCGTACAGAACAAGACAGAAGGGACATATTGATTCGACCCAAAGGCACACCAATATCTGTAAGAATTTGTCAGATCAATAAGATTCAATGCAACTAACAAATCACCTGTCCCTCAGTCTCCCAGAGGATGGGCGTCTTCTTTCTTTCCACAGGCTGGGCTCACTCACACCAGTGAAATCCATCTGGTTCCTGTTAAATCATACCCTCCCTGCTCATCTGCAGCAAAGCCGATGTCACCTTTCCATTGTTGGCCTTGATCCTGAGCACCAATGACTGTGCTGTCTACTGTGAAACTCCATTTCTCCTAGCAGTTAATCTAGGAGAAGGAAAAAAAAATTCCTCATGTGAGTTCATGCAGTTTGGGGAGAATGAGCCTGTTTCCCTGAGATTTCAGGGAAGATGTTGCCTTGTATTGGGGCAAGAAACTCGAATCCATTATCTGAGGCAGACACACAAACTCTGTCAGGAAACAGTGGTCAATATGTTTATTAGCTGCTTTTCACTTTCCAATTGTATTTCCCTAGTTTTGTCAGCATCTTGGGGTGGGGAGGGGCAGGGTTCAGGGAAAGGGCTATCCGGGTGATCGTAGATCAAAGCAAGTTTAATAAGGCAAGTTTTGATCTATTTCTACAATTCCTTCAAAATCTTTTTTAAAAATTTATTGTTAATGTTTATTTATTTTTGAGAGACAGAAAGACAGAGCACGAGCAGGGCAGGGCAGAGACAGAGAGAGACACACACACAGAATTCAAACAGGCTCCAGACTCCGAGCTGTCAGCGCAGAGCCTGATGCGGACCTTGAACCCACAAACTGTGAGATCGTGACCTGAACCAAAGTTGGACGCTCAACCGACTGAACCACCCAGGCGCCCCAAAGTCTTTTTTCTTAATGTTTCTTTTTTAATGTTTATTTTAATAATCACATTTATTTCATAATAATAACATTTCATAATAATGTTAGTTTTTTTTTTAATGTTTATTTTAAGGCGTGACACAGAGAGAACAAGCACGCGCATGAGCAGGGGAGGGGCAGAGACAGCGGGAGAGAGAGAATCCCAGGCAGGCTCCTCCTCGCTGTCAGCGCAGAGCCCTACTTGGGGCTCAGCCTCACAAACCATAAGATTCTGGCTTGAGCCAAAATCAAAAGTCAGGTGCTCAACCGACTGAGCCACAGAGGCGCCCCTCAAAATCTTTTATTTATTTATTTTTCTTAAATTTTTTTTTTAACGTTTATTTATTTTTGAGACAGAGAGAGACACAGCATGAACGGGGGAGGGGGAGAGAGAGAGGGAGACACAGAATCAGAAGCAGGCTCCAGGCTCTGAGCCATCAGCCCAGAGCCCGACGCTGGGCTCGAACTCGCGGACCGCGAGATCGTGACCTAAGCCGAAGTCGGACGCTTAACCGACTGAGCCACCCAAGCGCCCCTCAAAATCTTTTAAAATAGCTGGGGCAACTATCAATTTGTTCTTTAGCATTTGAGGAAAAGTGCGTGTTGCTTTGATTTTAGACTTGTTCCACAGATTGAGGTTAACATGCTGTCTAAAACAAAATAAAGCAGATTCTGAATTTTTATTCACACTTTAGGTACAGGTTTAATCAACGGGTTGCCTTCCTGCATATGAGGCCTTGGTAATTAGTAATTCCTTTTATTTGGGGAAAGGAAACAATTTTAGATATCTCAGACGTCAAAAGAAGAGATCATGGCCAGACAAAAAAGACCTGCATACAGAGTCCCAATTTCAATGATCTACGAATGGCTCAACACATTACAGACTGTGGGTATGGCCCAGGATATTTGTCCTTATCATAATTTAACTGCTTCCACAATTATCCAGCAAATTCTCCTGTCCTCCTGCAAAAGTACCTAACTATGCATTAACAATACATCCCTCAGTGTACCCTAGGAGACTGGAATATACGTGAAAGGCCACTGTGAAGTGATAAGAATTTAGGAGCGTACTCATTCTAACCCCAGGACTCTACTTAAGGACGTTTTCTGAAACTGCCATGAGTAACAGAAATCTTCCCTGGTCAGGGGAAGGTGGAAATGGCCAGGTCTGTACCCAGAGCTCTTAGAATGCTCAAGCAAAGAAGAATACACTTTCCATGAGTTACTCATTCATTCATTCATTCAACAAATATTTGTTAAGCTTTTGCTAGGTATCAGGTACTGCTTGGTGCATACTAAGTGGTTCTGAAAATCCCAAAGCTTACTTTACAAGTGAATTCCAGCAAACATAAAAAAAAAATATGGCCATCGCTAGAATAGATGTTTAAAC
Organism: Prionailurus viverrinus; assembly: GCF_022837055.1. Taxonomy (NCBI): domain Eukaryota; kingdom Metazoa; phylum Chordata; class Mammalia; order Carnivora; family Felidae; genus Prionailurus; species Prionailurus viverrinus. The sequence continues at coordinate 16,214,172 of NC_062567.1, forward strand.
TTAATCTTCTGCAAAATAAAACGTATACGTGCATAAACACATACACATAATCATCCAGGTATAGATACATAGCCAAAAGTTTATCGAGGAGTGAGTAAGAGGGTGTCATACGACCATGTGATAATCAGTATGCTATATGTGGCTTCACGCATGTAACTACCTGAGAAAATTTTTGTTTTTCTGGATTTTTTTTCCACTTCTTGGATAGGTAAGTCGAAAGGAGCATTTTAGACACACAAAGTGTTTTCCAGCCAACTTGTGTCTCAACAAAAAAGCTATGTCTCTATTGTCACGGTGCTTTTAAGTATATTTATGAGTCTGTGAGCTGAGGACCCATGGGATAATATCTGACAATGTTTCTTTCTCTTCCACCTCAAGACACATACCCAGAGGGACCCCGTCACGACTTCTGGCCAGCACACCGGATCTATGGCTGCCCGTCAGAGAACGCAAAGACGATGGAAAGAGGCATCTTTTTACAATGAGGGCATAAACATTGCCCCAAAGGGAGATTCAAGGGCTAACTCTGGTGGTAGCCCTGCAGAGTAAGCTGTGGAAACCCGGAGAGATGGATATGGCCAACCATGAAAGGGCAAGGAATGGTCTCCAAATATGACCATTGTGCATTTTTCTAAACACCTTTTGCTAGATAGGAACCGAATATGACTTAGACTTTGATCATGGAACTGACTGAAAAGCCAACTTACTCTTTCTCACTTTATAATATGTGGACTTTTCAATAATTAACTGATTTTAATATGACTTTGACGTTCATGTATCATTGCCTTGTTTTACATTCCACTTAAGAAGTTCCTCTAAATCGCCATTAGGCAGTTGGCAGATCCAGGAAAGAACTTAAAAAATAAGTCCCAGGTGACGTGAGAAAGCTTCCCCCGACCCCCTTAAGATTTCTCTGGATCCACTTCTGTCCTTCTGACTTCTCTGTTGAACTGTGGAATCCCCATGCCACGTTCATGCTCCTGGGGGAGGGGCTCCTGAACAAATTCCTGTAACCATGAATTTCACTCGTTGCTTCTTTATACTGCCCTGCATTTGCATTTTTCCAGGGGAGCTAGTGAAACTCCTCACTCCTCTGCTCCAAGTAACCTCGGGCCAAAAGAAATCCTGGTGTGAGGGCACACACCAAAGGGCCAGCAAGGTCTCACCCTCAGAGGTTTGCTTGACTTCTCCCCTCCTTCCGCCCAAGGAGTTCCTGCTTCCCTGAGAGCAAAAATCACTCCAATCACGCCCTCAGGAAATGCAAATGTAGGCGTTAGAACTTGACTTTGCCTTCAGCCAATCACCACAAATGACCAAGAATTAGTAAAATGCACTGATTAAATAGATAAAGGCTGGTTTTGCAGGCAAAACACAAAATATCATTTTACCTTTGCACAGGGGTTCTTCGGGTTATGAAAAGTCTTTCCCCTCACTTCCCCAAACCCTCTCAATGTAAAGAGCCTGCCATACCAGGATAAATGTTAAGGCAATACATCTGGCTGCAAATTCTTCCATAAAATAACAGATAAATGTGTCAGCAGGACAAAGTAAGGAGGGGAAAGGGATTCAAATCACCCTGAACTGGGGCGCCTGGGTGGCGCAGTCGGTTAAGCGTTCGACTTCAGCCAGGTCACGATCTCGCGGTCTGTGAGTTCGAGCCCCGCGTCAGGCTCTGGGCTGATGGCTCAGAGCCTGGAGCCTGTTTCTGATTCTGTGTCTCCCTCTCTCTCTGCCCCTCCCCCGTTCATGCTTTGTCTCTCTCTGTCCCAAAAATAAATAAACGTTGAAAAAAAAAATTCTTTAATCAAATCACCCTGAACATGGTGAATAAGTCTTAGTAGCCCTGGCCTCTGCTTCAGACCTTCCTGCCCTGGGGTATTGGCAGGACTGGGCAGGGGGAGTTATCACGTAGGCCTCTGGCATCACGAATGAATGAATTAAAGTGACAGAGAGTTGCATGCTCACACTTTATTTACTTTTATTTATTTGTTATTTATTTATTTTATTTTTGAGAGGGGCAGGAGAGGCAGAGGGAAAGGGAGAGAGAGAATCTTAAGCAGGCCCCACACCCAGTGTGGAACCCCAGGCAGGGCTTGATCCCATGACCGTGAGATCACAACCTGAGCCGAAATCAAGACTCAGACGCTCAACCCACTGAGCCACCCAGGCGACCCTGCATGCCAACTCTTCAAAAGCTCCTAACAAAAACCTGATTTCTTCAGCTATTAGGAGATATAAAAATTTATAAGCAAATACTTAGTTATTTGTCTCGAGCATTTAATTGTCACAGTGTAATAGCCATAATGTGTTTGTCATTCTAGCCACTTACGTTTATTAAAAACAAACCTTGAAAATTCCATTCGGATTCACACAGTGAACAAAAGAGTGGTCTCTAGAATCAGAATATTCTCTCCCACCTGACAAATATTTGACCTGAGGCAGTGAAATAACACACTAAGTCTCAGTTTCCTGATTTCTAAGATGGAAATAATAATAGTGCTCATATCAGATCATTGCTTTGTGTGTTATGTGAACTAACCTGGAAAAAAAACCCATGAGCACAATGTCCAACACAAAACCGATCCTCAAGAATGTTGTCTCTATGTGAGAAAAACAAGAGGAGGCAAATAAAGCAGCCTGAGGGTGGGAAGATTGGGAAAGTGGGGCCTGCTTCATAAAGATGAACGCAAAGTATTTAAAATCTGGGTCAAAACCACCTAAGAAGGGACCTGATACACTTCTTCAAAGCACACCCCAGAGAAGTATAGACCAAAAATATGTTGAAGAAATGTGTCAAGATGGCAAATTTATGCACTAGAAATATATAATAGGCTATTAGAGAAAAACTGGGATCCTCTGAGGTCTGTTCATACGCACTTCAAGAGAATGTAAGGAAAAACAAAATGACCCCCCTCCCCAAACTCTTCTCCAACAGGGTTGTCAGAGACCAGAGCTCACGTAATGCGCGATGGCAACTTTTTTGTCCGCTGAGGAGAATTCGCATCAGACAGAGAGGATTGCAGTGAAGAAAAGTTGCTAGGTCAAGACAGCGCTGAGCTCAGTCACTTATTCATTAAGTCAGCAACTGTTTGTTGAGTGCTGTCCGCGTGTAGGCAGGCACAGTGAGAGGCACGAGTGACTCATAAAAAACAAAACAAACAGACAAACAAACAAAAACAGTGAAAACAAGCAAATGTGTCTGACATGTTTCGATACGTTGGCTGTAATGAATAATGATGCAATGAACGTGGGAGTGCAGATACGGCTTTGAGACGTTGGTTTTGATTCTTTTGGTTAGATACTCAAGAGTGAGCCTCCCCAATCATATGGTTGCTCTATTTTTAATTTGGGGGGGAAGTTCCATAGCATTTTCCAGAGGAGCTCCTGCACCAAATTGCATTCCCACCAACAACGTAGAAGGGGTCCAATTTCTCCACATCCTCGCCAACACTGGCTTTTTTGGTTTTCGGTGTTTTGTTTTGTTTTGTTTTGTTTTTGCACTAGCCATCCTAACAAAGGTGAGGTGACACCTCATTGTGGTTTTGACTTGCATTTTCCTGATGATGAGCCATGTTGAGCATCTTTTCATGTGTCTGTCAGCCCTGGGCAAGTCTTCTGCAAAGAAATGTCTATTTAACGTATAAAAACAGAGTAAAATGGTGGTTGCAGGGCGGGGGGCGGGGGGGGGAGTTGTTATTCTACAGGAATAAAGTTCCAGTTAAACACTAGAGATCTGTACAACATTGCGCCTATAGTTAATAGTACTGTATTGTGCACTTAGAATTTTGTTAAGAAGCTAGATCTCATGTTAAGTGCGAGAAAAAACAACAAGAAAAATAAAGAATGAAACCAACAAAGACTGGTGGTGGTGAAAATATTTTGGAAAAAACGAAGGTGGCTTGCACTTTCCTCGTTCTCACACCACAGCGGGGAGAGGCTAGACATTAATCAAATAGCAATCCCATTGGTTGTTTTAGCACATACTGGAGCAAACTGCTATGAAGGAAAGAAAAGATACGTGGTCCTAAGAGATCACAGGAAAATAGAGACTCTTGAAAGTGGGCCACATGTAGGGTCAGGAGAAGAAAGATTTGTACTAAAATCTGAAGGATAAACGATAATTAACTATTTGTAGTTAAATAGCAATTTGTTCGGTATGGACGTGGATTCGGGGAGAAGCAGGAAGGTTTCCAGCCTTAGGAAAGAGCATGTGCAAAAGCCCTGTGGTAGAAGAGAGCATGGTTTAGCTGAAAGGCCCCTGTGGCTGGGGAGCAGGAAAGGAGGGGGGGAGGAGACAACCATAATCAGTGACATCTCTGCTTTCTGCTTCAAATTGATAGCACGTGAACAATACTCTCAGCTAAGGAATCAACTGACGCCGTGTCTTAGAATCTGGTAAAATTGAGAACGCCTCCCTCTTTGGGGCAAGCCAGCACTTACATTCTTTTGATAATCATGGAACAGAAATATCAGCAAAATAAGAGGCAGAAAATTATCATAGAGTTTCATTCCATTCTCCCTTTATTTCTTACCAAGGTTCGTGCTGCAAACTACCTTAGGTATACCCATGCCGTCCCCACACTGTGCCTGAAGGTGGGATTCATCAGCTTTCCAAACAGTCTCGGGGCCCCAGAGCAAGTGTGATTCACTCAGAGGGAAACCTGGAAATTTCTAGAAGAGGAATATTTTAAAGGAATTTTTTAGACTTTATGGTTCTCCTTCATTACGAACAGCAAGCTGTCTCCACGAAGTGATTTCAGAACAAATACAGAAGTCACTCTCCACTGTTATCTCCACTTCATGAGAAGAGGGGACTATAGGCCCATGAATGGGACAAGGCACCCATAGAAAATACGCAGCATAAGAAGAGCAGGGGCCAAGCAGGTGTGGTCAGACGTGAGGAAACTGAGCTCTCAGAGACCACAGAGTTGGGGTAAGAGGGAAATGATCGATAGCCTTAAAGGCACCAAAGAGTTTCGGTAAAATAAGACCTGAAAAAAATTCTCCATTGTGTTCACCAAGTAGTTGGTCTTGGTGATCTCGGCAAGAATGATTCCAGGACGGCGGAGGGAGCCAAAGTCAGACTGCAAATGGCTGAGGAATGAATAGCAGGTAGAAATGGACCCAGCGGGTATAGCCTACGCTTCTGAGATGCTTCGACGAAAAGAGAGAATAAGTACTAGATGAGTGTTAGGAACAGGCACAGAGCAAGGAGTTTGTAGATGTTTTCAGGTGTTTTAAGTAAAAAGCCGAAACGGAGAAACTGAACAAATCAGGATTCAAAGTTGATCTGAGAGCTGATTGCCAACTGATTGACAGTTGATCTGTCAGCTAGGTAAAATCACGTAGTTCCTCAAGAGCCGATTCATTTGTTTTATGTTTGTAATGAAATACATAATGAACTATATGTCTGGATAGTCTTCTCTTAGGTCGGATTGGTGCTCATCTCAGGAGACCCTGGAGTAACCATTTTGTGCCTTGTCAAGGAAGACTCATTCCCCATGCTTTAAAAATAAATGTTTCTATCTGGTCACGGCAGTGAAAGCAAACGCAGCTCAGGGTTAACTCTGTGAGGCCAAGTTAAGCAAAACCTTTGCCCGAGGCTCCAGAAAACCCATTTCTGAAAGGTAATAATGTCCAAATAACCGTTTCTAAGGGGGGATAAATGCAATTTGCTCCTCCTGGGAGTAGGCATTTTTGCCTACTTATTCTTTTTTTCTAATTATGGGTTTCATTACATTTCATCAATTTGCAGACTTATCTCCGGTTGAAATGTGTCTGTTTGTCAGTGGTCCAATTTACCATGTCTGGGATTTATCCTGTGTTTGCTGACCTCTGGCAAAGCTCTTCAAGGACTGGGTCTCCTCCTTTTAGTGAGCCTGGCTTGACGGATTGCCTTCGCTGAGGGCTCTCCTAAGCATGGAGGACGTCCTTGCTGTGGGAGATTTCTATTTACTTGTGGCCTTGTGACATTTGTCTAAGGCTGGGCTTCATTCCTTCAGGATCCCTGGGACCCTCCTCTCATTGTGCTCTCAGGGCTACACGTTGGTTACAGCAGACCCTTTGTCCCAACTGCTATTTACTTAGAAAGCCATTTTAGCAAATGACCTAGATAAAGGGTTTCAAGGCATATAATCTGCTTTGTTGTCCAAAGATAAGGACTGTGTATTTCAGACCTAATATGACTACAGATCAAAATTTTGAAGGCACCATCATGGAAGCGTTTGAAGATAATTTTTAAAAAGAAAGAAATTTCCAGAGGTTAATAAAGAACAGGCTGTTGTCGATGGGGAGACAAGGTAATTGGTACGTTCTGGAAGGTTCTACGCATCAAAAATGAGCTGACTGTGACTTTAAAAAAATAAATTAAGATGAATACACTTTTCAGACATGTGTTCTGTATGTAAATTCTGTAGCGGTGCTGATGGTCATTGTTTTCAGGTTATTAGCCACTTTCAGATAATACGCCATAGAAATGACCTTCATTTGTTGCACAGAAAATATTTACTGAGTACTTATGACATGCCAGGCATTGCCCTAGGTTTGGGAGGTAAAGTAGTAAGGAAACAAGACAAAGCTTCGGTCCTCATGGAGCTCACGTTTGAGTAGGGGAAGATCTGCAACAAAATAAACGAGTGCATGTACCGTATGTCAAGTGGCAGTAATGGACAGGCGTAAAGAGAGGGGGGTGGTAGAGAGGGGAGGTGAGGTAAGGGAAGGCCTCGCTGAGAGGACATTCCAGCAGAGATGGGAAAGGGGTAAGGGAGCAAGCCACGCTGGTATCTGGGAAAGGGCATTTCAGACAGAAGGACCAGCACAGTCAGAGTGCCTGGTGTGTCTGAGGAGAAGAACGGCTGGCAAGAGGTAGGAAATGGTTTGAGAAGTAAGGAGCTGTTGGGTCACACAGGACTCTCTAGGACACGGTAAGGATTTTGGCTTTTATTCCAGCGAGGCAGGAAGGCACTGGCGAATGTGTCCAGAGTGGTGGTGTCACAGTTTAAGATAGGGAGTTTAGAAGCTCACTCTGTGTACTCTGTTGAAAATAGAACTACAGGGCCGAGTGGATGGAAGCTGAAAGAATAGTTCAGAGGCTACTGAAATAGTCCAAAGATGCTAGAAGAGTGCATCAGGGTGGTGAGAGCAGAGGTGGTGAGACAGTATGAAATTCTGTGTATATGTTAACAGTAGAGAAAATATGATCTCTACTGTGAAGACAAGGAAAAATTAATTGGGTATGAGATGTGAGAAAAAAGGGATGAGTCGAGGAGAAATCAAAATTTGTGACCAGAGCAACTAAAAGGAAAATATCCAGGAAAATATCCAGAGGACCACTTTGGGTATAAGGGGGAATACCAGGAGCTTGGTCTTGAATGTGTTCATTTGAAGATCTTTCTTAGACTTCTACATAGAAGCTTCAAGTAGTCCAGGGGAGATGTCCAGGCTGAAGATAAAAATTGAGGAGCATTCCAGATGAGACTGGGTGAGATCACATAGGAAGTGACATAGAGAAGAGACAAGGTCTATGGACTAAGTCCTGGGGCAATGGACTTAGAAGGACAAGAAGTAACAAGTGAAGGAGACAGAGAAGGAGCAACCAGTGTGGTAGAAGAAAAATCAAGAGGCTGGGTAAGGAAAATAAGATGGATGTGATTAGTATATGTTATTAAGAGAGTAAGAGAAATAAAGACAAGGAATTGATCTTCAAGTTTTTCCATAGGAAGATCACTGGAAACTTTGTCAGAAAGACTTTTAGTGCAGTAATGAAGGCCAAAGGCCATTGGAGTAGGGATAAATGAAACCAGGAGGAAATGTAGAAATAATGGATATGGATAATGTATTAGTTGGGGTTCTCCAGAGAAATAGAACCAATAGGTATGTGTGCATGAGAGAGAGAGAGAGAGAGAGAGAGAGAGAGAGAGATTTATTTGAAGGAATTGGTTCATGTGAATGTGAAGACTGGCAAATCCAAAGTCCTCAGGGCAGGCCAGTAGGCTGGAGACCCAGCGAAGAGTTGATGCTATGGCTGGAGTCTGAAGGTGTCTGTTAGAAAAGTTCCCTGTCCTTCCTGTCTTTTTCTATTAAGTCCTTCACCTGATTGGAGGAGGCCCACCTGCATTATGGAGGGCAATCTGCTTTACTCAAAGTCTACTGCCTTAAGTATTAATCTCATCTAAAAAAAAAATACCCTCACAGAAACATCTAGAGTAATTTTTTGATCAACCATAGGCCCAGCCAAATCGACACATAAAACTAATCATCAAGACAAGTCCCAGGAATATTATAATGAAGAAGGAAGGGAGAAAGATAGACAGTAGGTGAAAAAAGATATAGAGTCAATAAATTATTCTTTAAGATAAAAGAAATAATAACCTGGAAGTGTGGAGACAGAAAAGCTGATGATGCAGACTAGAGAGGAATCGTCGCAGGAGCAATGTCCTTGAGTAAGTGAGGCGAATGGGTTGACCTTTCATAGGAGCTGGGAAAAGTCCTCCTTATTCCAAGAGGAGGTCTGATTAGAAGACCCAAGGGCAGGGAGGAAAGTTAATGTCGTGGTAAAAGTTTATGGAAATTACCTTTGGAATACTCCTGTTTTCTTAGTGAAATAAGAAACATCGTCACCAGCTTAGTGACTCAAGTCTGGGGATAAGGATCCTGTGTTTCTTGTGGGGACTGCTAGGAGCAAGGATGAAGGGTATCATGACAAGGGTCTTGATGTTCTCGAGGCAGATAGTTAACACCGGTAATTTGCGTTGTTAGGAGACAGCATATGCTATTGTTAGTTGTGTCATTTATACTGAGGGGCAGGAGGGGAGTCTCCGCAGAGACACAGGAGACAGAGTTCTAGGCCTCGTTTCCACACCAGTCTCTGGTGACATGGGGACAGGAAGGGGCCATCCCATTTCACCTGAGCACCTTGAATCCCTCACCCCCACCTGGTTTGCCTGACAGCACACATTTTTCCTCCTCTGTTTGCAAGCTCAGTCTCTTAACCCAACTTGACTTGGACTCAGTGCCAAAGACCGCTGGGAACATTCCAGCTAATGGTCAGTGTCCTCAACTTTGCCAGAAGAAATCTGTCTCTCTCAGCAAAACCTCTTCTAAGGCTGAGCGCCTGCTGCATCTTCATTTGTGTTGAGATAAAGCGCCAGAGTCAGGACAGCCTGGAGCCGCAGCACTTGCCTGAGTGGGAGGAAATGGGATCCAGTCCTACCTTTGCCACTTGGGGAAACCCCCCGCCTCTCTCGGCTTCCTCAGCTGCGGAAGGAAAGTGTGCGGCTGGGAGAACAGATTCACCTCACAAATTCTGTAATGGTCCCTGTGCTTAATGTGATGTGCACACTGAATGACTATTTCTTAAAAAGCACTATTCAAGAATGAAGAAACTAGAGGAATAAGAGCGTTTTTTTTTTTTCCCAATGCTGTGCTCTCTTTCAAAAGGAGAATGTTAAATACTTTTGAGACCATCTCACATGGGTAGGACAGGCTTAAGGGATAAGCCAAAATCTCTTCTGCCCCAGAGTCACTAAGATCAGTCTGGAGATTGAGAGAAACCCTTGTGGACCTAGAATTGGGAGAAAGGTCACAAATCTGAATAGCTACAGAAGCCTAGGCGGAAGTATAAGCAATGTGGGCCAGTGATGATACAATAGGGCACAGTGGGGACTGGGGAAAACTAGAACAGGTACTAGTTTTCAAAATAGCCATTAATCAGCCTCAGGCGATGGCTCTCTTCCAAGAACGTAGGTCTTGTGTTGCCAGATGTTCTCTCTCTCTCTCTTTTTTATTTATTTTTGAGAGAGAGGGAACACAAGCGGGTGAGGGGCAGAGAGAGATAAAAAGAGAGACACAGAATCCAAAGCAGGCTCCGGGTTCCAAGACATCAGTACAGAGCCCACCAGGGGGCTTGAACTCACAAACTGTGAGATCATGACCTCAGCCGAAGTTGGATGCTTAACTGACTAAGCCACCCAGGCGCCCCAGGTGTTCTGTTTTTAAAAGCGGCCAGAATTTTGATTTTAGGTGAAATCACCTTATTTTTTAAATTTGTGACTAAATCAAAATATTAGAACCTCTTTATGGGTCATTTAAAAAAACAAAAACAAAAACAAAAACACCACTTATAAGCAGATTTGACCTACAGGCTACCAATGTGCAAACAGTATCCTAAGGTTATACATGGGTGATGATTCCAAAGAGTTCAAGGAGAAATTCAAGTGTCATCAATCCACCCTGAAGACTCCAAAGTCCTCTGATGTCTCCAGCCACAGTTATTGAATCATGTAACTCTTGGCACATAGTAGGTTCTCTTGAAATATTTACTGGGTGAGCAAACGTACACAGAGCCAAAGAGCGGCCGCTATCATTTGGTCCAGTCATTCTCACGTGTCTTTCAGCGGCTCGTCTTTGGCCAGGTTTCCTGGGAAACAGACTTTCAAAGCTGGAGATGTGTGTGCAGCTGGTGTACCGGGGAGGTACCCTCAGGAGCAACATCTATAAGGGAGTGAGGGCCGCAGGACCTGGAAAAAGGAAGACGGTGAACTGTGAGCAGTTGCCACGCAGACCACAGCCAAGCCCCCAGGGGTGCTGGCCCTTCTGTGATCTCCTGAATTGAGGCTGGGGCTATGTCTTTGTCCTTAGACGTGGGCTATGTCTAGGAATGGACACCCGGAGAGGGACTCAGCTGTGAGTGGTCAGCAAGCAGCCAACTCCCATGGCAGCTGAGACGAAGAGTACTGAGGCCCTTAAGGATGAGGCAGTGCGTGGCATGACATCCACCATACTTCTCAACCCTTTGGTGTGTGGAACTGTACAGAGAAGTTCAATATTAAGCAGAGTCAAGCAGAGTTGCAGTGGTTATAAATGGGACACAGAAGCCCGCCTCACCCTTGCCTTTCCTGTCCTCATTCCCTTCCCCAGGGCAGTTCTAGGAGAGCATATTCAGCCGTCAGAAGTTACTTGCTTGATCCTCAAGAACCCTCTCATCTGAGATACTAGAGAAGCCTTTTGGGGGAGACCATACCCCACCTTCTAACTCTGCTCCCTTTTACTTCTCACCTCAGCTCTCAACTCTTCCCCACACACAAGTCACCTCTTGGGAGGGGAGCCATACCACCTAAGGGAACCATTTAAATACCTCATGTCACTTCTTAAGGGAATATTCTGTGGTGGAGTGAAATGATCTGAAAATCACCATCAAGGGTTCTTTCATTGTAAGTGATTCATCCCTGTGGAGATTGCTCAGGTTTTCTTTCTCAGAGAAATCTCCCCAGCCTACTTGGCTTCCTCTTTGAAGAACAATATAATTATAGAAAAGAACAGAGAACACCATGCAGATTAAAATGACAGGTTCCTAGTCCTTATAGAAACCTCGGTGATGAATTGAACAGCATTCAGATGCCCTTTACTTCACCTTCCAATGTGAGCGTTTTCAGAACTGGAAACTTTTTTCAAATGAGGCACACTAGCTGACTGAACTCTTTTCTTTCACTTAACCACTTACCTTCCTTCCCTCATGCTAAGGAGCTCATTAAATTGCCTTCTCCCCTGTTTATTTTCCTCAGAAATGGTCTCTCTTAGCCCCTCCACTGAGTTTCTTTGATATCTTTGTTCAAATCAAGAATAATACATTTGAGTCACTGCTATGACATTAAAAAAAAAAATGCTACTGGCTGCTCAGAATGGTCCATACATGGCATCCATCATTTGCAAGCTCTTCCCACAAGACGAGGTTGAATTTGTATTGATGATTCTTCTCTTTTCTTCTTCCCTGACTATCCTCTCACATTTCTTCACCCTTCTCCCCCACCCACACAACCATACACACGCTCAAACCGCTAAGGGCAATTCTAGGAGTGGAATGCATGCCTCCTTGTCCCAGCAACGGAACACTTTCTGCTCATTATCCATAACAGCACATTTGGCTGGATGCCTATTTATTCACTCTGCTTACTCAGCTAAAGCATGTAGTCTGGAAAGATTGCAACTTTCAAATTCAAGGAAGTGATTTTAGGACAGTGTTTGAAAATGAGGATACTCTTATTGACACATGCTACAAATCCACAGTTAATGTCATTTCCCAGAACCTTGTGCCAGGTTATCTCTTTCATCAAGGGCCAAAGTAAGAGAGGATGGCATACAACAGCACAAAAGCATCCCATAAAACAACCAAGAAGGTGACGTGCCCAACAGGAACAGTGGAAAAGTTGCCATCTTGCCTGTCAGATACGACATTTTCTTCTCAGTCATATACTTTTCTAAAATTGTAGAGAATGATTGCTTTTCTTCAGTTTGTGTATTAAAAATTCTGGAAAATAGCACATAAAGCACTTGACTGATTTTTTTTTTACCTCAGTAACTCAGGTTTCCTTCCTTTTATATAATACGGTTCCCTTCTGTGGTCATCATTAGTGCTCTTTAGAAGCTCCAAACTCTCCTTCAGTTGTTCAAGTGTGGGGAACCTCTATGCCAACTCTTTAGGATAAACTCAGCAAACCCCGTCCTCAACAGCCTCACTCTCCACCTACTTCAGCTGAAACTTGTGAAGACATTGCCAGAATCATCCAATGAAAAACCAAAGCAGCAACTATATGCTACATCAGAATGAAACATTTCTCCATAGGCCCATGATGCATCCCTTTCCTGCAAAAGCTAATGCTTTTGATTTCATCAATAAGGCACTTGTCATCAAGACACTCAAGCTCAGGCTCAAATAGACTGGAAGTTCAGCTTCTGGAATTGACAGGGATAAATTTGTCAGATGAGGAGTCACATGGATAAATAGTAGAAATGGAGGGTCCATTACCTCAGGATTTTTTAAGGTGGACATTTGGCCCAGACACAAAATTAAAGATGAAAACTTATTGAAGATGTGTCCTTCCCTTTTCTAGCCTCCATCCCTTCCACTGCTGTCTCTACCGTGAGCTGAAATATATATTCTTGAAAGCTTTGAGCTTTCTGTCCAGTTCAATTTGTGTAGCTTAACTGGGAGAAAAGAAACTTCTTTTTATATTCCATCAACCACATAATCAAATCAACTTTAGAAATACTATGTTAAAACAATGGCTGCTCACATCAGAGTTCATAGACATATGGCACCTCGAAACACTTGCAGAAATACTTCCACTCTGTCAGTCACCAGGTCTAGCTAAAGGAAACAGAGAGAAGTGCTTTTTTTGTGTTTTCTAAGGGACAAGAGTTGATGTCAGGAGATAAAATGGTCTTTTTACAAAATGCATTCATCATAAACCCAAACTGAGTGGTGCATATAAACCAAGCCATTTTGAAAAGATTAAAAAAAAAAGAAAAGAAAAGAAAAAGGAAGACGTTTAGAAGTAGAGGGATTAGCTAGCCCCTATACCTTTTATTTTATGAATGCTTGAAACCACTGAGGAAGCCACTACAGAAGGTGGACAAGGAACAGCTACTTCTCCTTCCCAGGATAACCTCAGCAGACCCAGGAGCCAACAGCCACAACCTCTACCTACTTCAGCTGGAGCTTGTGAGGCCATTGTGACTAGAACCATCCAATGGAGAGCCCATGCAACAATTGCATGCCACGCCAGAATGAAAATGCTCCTCTGGTCTCCTCACTCCAAGTCCAATGAGTTTCTCTATTATGCTGCTCCCTTAAGAAGAAACAGCATTCGTTTTTCAACAAATAATAAAATATCCTGCTTTGTAAATGACCAATAAGGTGGCAGATGGCGATTATTAAATTAGCAACAAGAGGTTGCTTACTTGGAGATCAGAGCTGGCCAGAGAATTTTCATATCCTGTGGTCTGATGGTAATCACTTCTCTCAACAGGGGTTATGTATCAGTTCAGAAAGAAGAATCAGAAAGCCAGATCCATGCTGTTTTTTAAAAAAACTGAGACATTGGTAAAGAGCTCTCTTATTTTTAAGACACATCAACTGAATATATATTTTATATTTATCACATAGTTAAATAGCCACTGTAATTTTCATGTCTTCTGGCAATTTATTTTCTTTCGCTTTATAGGCTAAGTTTAACAACAAGGCCACCTAAATGAATATCTTGTGACTTTCCTGTTTAAGTGTTTGCCAGATCTGGGTTATTTAGAAATATGAGGTCTCCAAACAAGGGAGAGAGATTGAAATCACCTCTCCTATCCAGTAAGCTCAGTTTAACGTGAATGGAATCTTGAAATCGGTACTTTAGGTGGGGAAGTACTTTCTTGCTAAATGACTTCCTAGTCACAATTATTGAAGGATGAATAGTTCTTATTTCCATCTAAACGACTTTTCTAGGGAATGGAATAGTAAAAAATGAACTTCAGATTGTCTCATGCAAAAAAATGAATATAAAAATACAGCACATTAAGGGATCCAATGACCACTGGCACCTGAAATTATGTCAGTGAAATGAAGAAAATGTCGTGAGTCCCTCAAATTGCCAAGGTCCAAGCCGGAAATGTAATGGTGCAAAAACCCAAAAGTGAGATCCAGGATGTGAGGGGAGGTCACATTCCCGACAGGCAAGTGGTGGAGATTGATGGTCTGTCCTACTATCTCTTTTGGTTTTTGCCTCATTTTCTTAAGTTTTAAAAGGAGACAACGCTGTTAGTAAAAGTGTAGGGGAAAACTATACAGGGAAACTATAAAAACTGAGCCTGTAAAAAGACAGTTCAAGGGAAATTAATTTTTGTATAAAAGTCTTAACCAGCCTGGTTGATGCCAAGCACAGTTACTATTTCTTCAAAAGACAGATAAGAAAGCTCCAAGCATAATTGCAAAATGAGGAAAAATACACTTGAAACGGATGTCATAAAATAGGTCCCCCCTACTCTGAACTTTTTTTAATTGTAGAAAAATCGTGGGCTACTGTGTACACAATAGCTTGCCGGGAAAAGATAGCAAAACTTAAATGCTGGGCGATCTTTCAAAAAACAATTACGGTAACCAGAGTCCTAAGGGAATTGGAATATTAAGAGAAGATAAACCTTAATGAACTGAATAGGCTCTAATTATTCCCTGCAACTTTATATCTTCCCAAACCTTGAAGGAAGAACAGTAGAAAATCATTTTTCTTTTCCTATAAACTTGATTCCTACTGCAGAACCCAAGTTCCAAGATCCATATATTTTTTTAAAGATTTGAAAGGAGCCATTTTTTTCTTCAGGAAAATCCAGTGGCTTCACCTCTTGCCTAAATTCCATTCAGCTGCTCCTAATAGCTTTTTAATAGTGGTTCCATAGCTTAAGACATCTGAGAAGTTTCCAGAAAACAAAAAAAAAATCCGTAAATATGCTGATCCTCACTGTGAACCAAGAAAAGGAAAGAAGGTGCTCGTGCCAAAGTGTACCATCCTTGGCCACATTTCCAGCATGTTTTGATAACAATAGTTTGCTTCTGAAGGTTTAGGTGATTCAGACAAAAATTTACTAGGCCAGATTTTATTTCCCACCCAGAAACTCTCTTTGTTAAAAAGAGCTTTCAATTCATTTTTGTAGAGTTGATTGTTTAAGGTCTGAATTAAAAATTAGGGGCATCTAGGTGGTTCAGTCGAACCCCCCCCCCCCATGGGTGGTTCAGTTGAAGCCCCGCGTCCGGCTCTGTGCTGACAGCCCAGAGCCTGAAGGCTGCTTCAGATTCTGTGTCTCACTCTGTCCCCCTCCTCCACTCACGTTCTGTCTCTCTGTCTCTCTCTCTAATAAACATTAAAAAATTTTTTTTTAATTTTATTTAACGACTGGATAGAGGGATGGGTAGATAGATATATTAGCAATACATCAATTAGGACAGTGGTATAATCTAGGCTGCGGAAAAATGGACGTTCACTATGAACTTTCTTTTTCATTGTTACTGTACATTTGAAAGAAATTATAGTTAAATAATGGGAGGGGAAAAAATCACAGTTTAAAAGGAAACTTTCTGAACTTCACCACAACGCCAACAACAACAACAACAAAAAGCTTATTTCACCAGCTGCAAGTCAAATTAAACAGCAAAGAACTTTCAAATGAGTCCATGATGGGTGAGTAGGTCACATCCCTGTAGAGGTATTAGACCCAGAAGGTTGGGTCCAAACTGAAGAGGCATTTGGCAGATATTCCAGCTCAGAAAAAAACAAAACAAAAAACAAATGTGGGGGTGCTTGGGTTCCTCAATCGGTTAAACATCCAACTCTTGGTTTCAGCTCAGGTCATGATCTTGCGGTTCATGAGTTTGAGCCCCACATTGGGCTCTGCATTACCAGTGTGGAGCCTGCTTGGGATTCTCTCTCTCTCCATTTCTCTGCCTCCCCCCTACCCACACTGTCTCTTGTCTCTCAAAATAAATAACTTATAAAAACATTAAAAATTTTTCAAAACAGAAATGAAACTTAAAAAAAAAAATGTGTCTGAGGACTGAATGTTATTCATTCAAAAATACGTATCCCAACCTAGCTACAAAACATATACCCTAGAGACAGATTATGCTTTCAGAAGACCTCCCAATATCAAAGGCAAAGGGAAGGTAGACAAGTGTAGACAATTAGAGCCACAGGCATATGGGATTTCCCTCATCTCCCCATTTACCTCTGTCCCCAACCCCAGTTCTCTTCTCTCTTTACCCATGATTGGTAAGGTATCAATGGGTTGAAGACATCTGGCCGGGACCACAATTGTGTGCAAGGCCCAGGGCTTCTGGGAGCTTGGGTGGGGAGAACAAATACATCTCCGGGTAGGGAGCTATAAGACCTTCAGTGGGTTCAGGTACACCAATGGCCTGAAGCTCAGGTGGTCCAGGAGAAACAGCACAAGCAAACAGTCTTATGACTTCTGATTCTAGAGCTGGCTTTTGGCCTCATATTTTGTCATTTAACCAGCTGGGAGAGACAAGAACTTTTAGGTATATATTTTTAATAGGGGAAGGCTGGTAGGGAAAGGCTGAGTCCCATAGCTGTCAACGAATTCCAGATTGCCAGAAAGCCATAGTTCCCAGTGTGTTTGGCCTCAGGACCCCTTTACACTTTAAAAAAATTACTGACAACCTCCCAAGTGCTTTTATGTATGGTTACCTATCCATATTTACACTAGAAATTAAAAGAGAAATTTAGCACTTATTGGTTTATTTTTAAAATGAGAATAATGAGTTCATTACATGTTAATGTAAATAATGTATTTTTAATGTGACATGTCGTCTCTGGACAACTCTACTGCTATTTTCACTCTTCAAAGAGAGACAGTGAAAAAAGGGAAGATTGTAGTATAACCATGAACATTGTTTGACCTCACAGTTCCCATGTTTGGCTCTTGGTACTTACTTCCCTTTCCAATTAGTCCCTGGAACACGCTTTGAGAACTACTGCCGTAGAGGCAATGGCTAAGACTTTGGGGGTTCTATGACATCTGCCATCTTGAATGTTCCCTCCAGACTGGTCACGGTAGTACACCCATACTTGATAGTAGGAATGAGATTCAAGGAGAGGCGACTGACCTGTTTACTTTGTTTATGCTACCAAAATGGCTAAGATAACTTTGAAGTAGTAGACAAATGTTTCTCCAGATTTGAACTCTTCAAGGGGCTTTGCTTGTTTTTTCCCTTCTGAGCCATTAAAATAGATATTTAACAATTTAGCAGTTTGGAAACACAGTTACAAATGACTTCCTCATGCCCTCAACTCGGTGATAGAAACAAGTAAATTGATTCCCTGGGGGCTGGAAGCCTGGTCTTTGCCACCAGAAGGACATTTAGGTTGCTCCTTCTTCTGCACAGGTGCCCCTGAGCCCACACTAACTCCCAGGTGTAACCGGAACCAGACTTACTATTCCTTTGCTCATGCCCTCTCTGCGAAGCAAATTCCAGTTCATTCTAAAAGCCAACCGAAATTGGTTTTGGCACTCTTTTAGCACTTCTCATCTAATAACTCAGAAATTCTAAGCACTGTTTTTAAGAAAGAACAAACTGAACCATGGGGAGGAACTATCTCTCCCAGGATTCTATGCAATTAATTGGCCCGGACAAGAACAATATGAAGGCCATCTTTGATCATCATCACCCACAAACCGGTTGTCTCCTGTGCCTCTGTATGCAAAGTAGACTACATTCCTGACTCTAATTAGTCGAATCTACTGTCTTGCCTGTTAAAACTAGAAGAGCATTTGTGTATGTTATATGTTTTGTACTTCACTAAAGACAATTCAGAGTTCTATAACGATGAACGTGATTTGTGTTTAACTCTGAAGTGTTCAAGGGCAAATAAGGGCTGTGTCCTGTATTTATTTCTTTGGCATTTCCTCTGTGGATGTCCATAGCATACTCTATCATTAGTGACTCCGTAGGAGTTAAAGAATTACTCTATGTTTTTTCTCCTCGTCAGAATAAACTATTTAATTTCAGCACGAATTTTTCCATTCATATCTTAGCCAACAAATATTTATTAGACATCATTCACATGTAGTAGATGGTGGGGATACCTGGACTCTGTATCTTTCTTGCGGTGTTACACCCATGGAGAGATCTAGAAACCTGTGTGATCCTGGTAACACTGATGTCTCTCCCAAACTCAAATCTTCAAAGCCTTGTCACCACCATCTCCTAAAAGACCGTCAGGAAGAGCCCTACCTAGTTTACGACACTCACACTAGAGTCCACTTCTCTCTGTCCAACTCTATCCCCTGCCAGTTGCCATCCCTCTCCATCTCCTGAAACCTTTCCCTGGGCCCTCTGTAACTCACAGCAAAATCAGCTAAATCCCCAGCTCTTCTTGGAACATTCCTTTCAACCTTTGGTCTAAACCCTGGTGCAGTGAAAACCATTGAACAGTGCTCCCTGGAATCCTCTTAAGTGGCTTCTATTTAAGGGACTTCTTTCTATGTCTTCCACACGTACTGAATGTCTCAGCCTGGAGTTGAGGTGCGTGTCCTTCTTGCTCATCACTGCTGCTTCCAGACATTTGTCCCTGTATCCTCTCTACGGCCCCCAAACTCTGGAGCTCATGTCATCAGAGCATCAACAAATATTTCTTGAGCAGGTACCATGCATCAGACACTGTCCTGGGCATTAGGGATTTAGCAGTAAATCAGAGTAAAATAGTTCTGCTATGTGGAGTCTAGTAAAGGGGAAACATACAAAATAAAGTAAGTGAGGGGCACCTGGGTGGCTCAATCGATTAAGCGTCCGACTTCAGCCCAGGTCATGATCTTGCAGTTTGTGAGTTCGAGCCCCACATCAGGCTCTGTGCTGACAACTCAGAGCCTGGAGCCTGCTTCAGATTCTGCGTCTTCCTCTCTCTCTGCCCTTCCCCCACTCACTCTCTGTCTCTGTCTCTGTCTCTGTCTCTGTCTCTCTCTCTCTCTCTCTCAAAAATAAATAAAGTAAGTGAAATATATTTAGATGCTAGATGGTGACAATTCTTACTGAGAGAAATAAAACAGGAAGTAGGAAAATAATTTGTTAGGATGGGTAGAGACGTTGATCTTTATAGGATGATCAGAAATGATCTTACTGAGCATATGAAGTATGAGCAAAGACCTAAATGAGGTGAGGAAAGAAACAATGCTAATATCAGAAAGAAAAAGAAAATCCCAGACATAGGGAATGGAAATAACAAAGACCTTAAGGGAAGAGTGTGCCCAGCATGTTCTGTGCCCGGCATGTTCAAGAAGCATCAAAGACACCTAGGTAGTTTACCTGCTCGCCTGCTTGTTAGTCATCTGTCACCTCTTGCTCACACCCTTTGTTCCTTAAAGGTTTAGCTCCTTGCTCATTGTTACTGTCTTCAATGCCATTATAACTCTTGGTGATTTCAGTACCCACATGCTCTTTCAATACCCTGGCTCTCAACTCCCCAAACCCCTCTTTTCTTATCCTCAAACCACACTCTCATGGTCATTCCCATGGTCATACCCTAGCTTCTGTCATTCTCAGTAACCCAAGCCCTCCCGTACTTCAACTGGAAGCATTGCACTTTCTGATCCCACTTTTGTTCTCGTTTCTTCCCTCTAATTACCCGACGTCAACGATTTTTCGACCCCAACAGGTTATACAATCCAGGGACACTTCCACCTTTTCAATGCATCCCAGTCTCCCCATGTCCTCATCTTCCTCCTTATCTAGCCTTACATCCATGCTCCCTTACTATCATCCTTGCATACAGCTCAGCGACTTTGAGCCTCTTTCCCTGCATTTTACTTCCTCAGCCAAACTCCAATCCTGGTTTAAATCTAGTTCTCTTCCCAATCCATGCGTGCTGTACCCACCACTGAAAAAACACACTAAATCATGCTGCCTGGTCTCAAGTCAAAGTCACAACCACTGGTTTCAAGTTGGTTTCAGTGCTGCTAAAAATTCACACGTTCACCTGATCAGTTCTCTGCCATTCTCTTAGCCGTCCATGACACAGCCTCTCATCTCTCCTCAAACCTCCAAAGCTCCTCTCCTCCTTAATGTCAGCTGAGAACTTGACACCTCTCTTGCTGAGAAATAGAATTAATTGGGAGAGAACTTCCAGACTTCCACCACTCCATCCACTAATGCACGACACCTATAACTAGACCATAATTCTTCCCTCCTGTTATTAACATTGCTAATGGCCAGAAGTCGCTGCCCCAGTCCAAGTTAACCTCTTCATTTGAACGACTGGATCCCGGGCATAATTGTAGCTGCTGTCCCCCAACTCTTCTGCATCCGTCATTTTTTTCCTCCCTCCTGTATCATCCCCTGCATCACATGTGCATACTATCACACCTGTATTTTTTAGGAAAACAAACCATTCCTTGAACCCCCGTTCACCCTTCAATGATTGCCTCATTTCTGAGCTATACTTTACGGAGAATATCATCTTGGCATTTTCCATTTTGTACCCTCCTGTTCTCTTTTGATCTTACTCCATCTGATAAGACTTTTGTCCCCAACTCTCCACTGAAATAATTGTTGGCAAGGTCACCAATAATGACCTCCATACTGCAAAATCCAATGGCCAGTCCCTGCCCTTATCTGTCTTGACCCATAGTTACCATTGGATCTATTTTATCACTCTCCCATTCTTGAAATACTTTCTCTGCTCAGCTACTGAAACACCGTTCTCTCTTGCTTTTCCTCCTGTCTCATAGGATGTTTCTAGTCACCTCTTCTGTGTCCCTTTTAACTTCCCAACTGCCAAACACTGGAGTGCTCAGAGCTCATCCCACAAGCACTTCTCTATCTACGCTACTCTCTTTCTAGTTCCACAGCATCAAATATCATCCAAATCCTGACGGCTTCCCAATGTGTGTCCAACCTTGACCTTCCCCCTACTCAAGGGCCATCTTCTCAGAAAGGCCTTTTGTGACTCTCTGATGTCAATAGCCCCTCCCTCCACTCTGCCATCCACAGCGCTTCCCTTACCCAGGGTCTTAGGAAACCGTAAACAACCATAAACGGGGCTTCAGCAAACTTCTTAAAAGCAAACCTTGAGCGAAATACCTGGATGCAAATAGCTTATTTCAGAGGTGATCTCAGAAGCCTAGTCAGGGAGTGCGGAAATGAGAGAGAGAAGAAAAGAAGGACCACTAGAGAATAGAAGGATCAGGTACCTCTGTGAGCAGCTAGAGCTCAGTCCCCCTGGGAAATTGCATGGAATACACATGAGAGGAGTAAGGAAACTGAGAGACACACATACACACATACACAGACGACCTACTCCTGTCCCTATTGACCGTTGCTCTTTAACCTTTAACTTTCTGGCATTTGGAGTCAGGCGGCATGTCCTGGCATCTTAGACACCTATTATTTATTCTTTTGTTGTCTGTCATCATCCTCTAGAACATAAGTTTCATGAAGTAGAGTCCTCGTTAGCGTTGTTCATCAATATATCCTTAACCTTTCTGGAACACAGTAGGTATTCAATAAATAAACAAACAATTGGGTATGTCTTCAATATTTTGGATGCGATATTTCTTTCTTATCAACTTCATTAAGGTGCCATTTATATATAATCCAGTGCGCAGATTTTAAGCATACACTTTGATATATTTTGACCCTCATCAGCATACAGAATATTTCCATCTCCCCAAAGTTCCTTCATGTCCCTTTCCAGCCAATATTCCCAAACTGAGGTGACCAAGGATCTGATTTTCTGTCACCATAGCTGATGTGTGAGTTCTCTAGAACTTCATATAAACAAACAACTTAGTATGTACTCTTTTGTATTTGACTTTTTCCCACTCAGCCTAGTTCTGTTGAGATCCATGCATGTTATTACGTGTATCAATAGTTTATTCCTTTTCATCGCTGAGTAGTATTCATCTGTTACTGGGCATTTGGGTTGTTTCTAGTTAGGGGCTATTAAGAACAAAACCCAGATTTCACCTTTGCTCACATCAATCCTCCTACCATAGCATTTGCCTGATCTTTCTTCTCTTTCTCTCATGCAGGAATCCAATTACGTGAGTATTGGCCAAAGCTCAGAAAGCCAAAAGCTCTTGTCTTCCTGTTTGTAAAATAGTTTCAAACTATCCACACATTTCAATAAAAATTTTATGCTCACTGCCAGAATGAGAGCATGGCTGCATATTCTCTTAGAAGTCTGGGCTACCCCCACACCTCTTAGTGATAGGTGGGTGATGTAATATATGGACAAGGGAAAATGGGTATTCAGTAAGATATGGAACAGCTCACTAAATATTTTAAATCACCTTCTGGGGTGTCATGTACAGGACAGCCCCAGCTATATCATAATAAAAAATGAGGGGCAAATGTCCATATGCCCTTTGGAGTAGCACAATTCTAAGCATGGTAGGTCTTGCCTGGCACCCAAGCTCTGAAGCTCTTCTCTCCCCCTAGCTCCCCACTTGACCTCCATCCGAGGTCCAGCACCCTAGTTCTCATACTGCCACAAATGATAAATTTAATCCCCTAATACAACCCACAGCCAGTCAGCACTAAACCCCCTTGACCTAACATTTTTTTAAGAAAAAAATAAAAAAAGAATAAAGCAGAGATGAATATTCTTGTAAAAATCCTTTCTACGTATATATTTTCACGTCTCTTTGGAAATCACCTAGGAGGAGAACTGATAGGTCGTGGGGTAGATGTTTATTTAACTTTATAAGAAACAGTCAAGCTGTTTCCAAAGTGGTTGTACCATTTTAGAATCCCCCAGCAATGCATGAGAATTCCAGTTGATTAACATGTTCTCCTACAATTTAACCAGAAGTGGAAGCCGATATTTCTTAATGACGGATTAAAATTCAATGTAGGGAAGATGATGTACAATTTATTCCTTGTAGCCTCATGAAACGACTAAGTGTGCTCCGGTAACAACAACCATTTCCTCAAAGAGAAAAATGACATATGGTACTCTTTCAAGAAAAATAAAAAGGAATAAATGCTGCCTTGCATCCTAGTAATTGAAAAATAGCTTCATTGCTGCTGCTGCCACTGGAAATGCCGTATCATCTGTCTAAAGTGGACACGTCTATTGTTATGTATTAAAATAGCATTTACTATAAATGGAGTTGGTTATAGGCAGTAACTGTTTGCAATCAAACTTTCATAAAGATTTTTGGTCAGTGAACTGAAAATAACCACGGATGTACAATGAATGGGCTAGGCTCTAAAGCTTTATGATCCGTCTTGGTCAAAGTTCCCCTTCCTTAGCTTACATTAACATCATGGATTTTAATATAAATGCGGTACTGTTATCAGTCTATCGATAGGCTTTACAAATCGTTCCAAATCCCTTATGGTTGAGAAATAATCTTCCCAGAGAATGTCATCTATAGTAATTTACCTCTTCTACAGCAAAGTATTCCCTCCCCCGAGATGAATAGAGCTACAAAGAACTGATTTTCTCTGTGTATCAGAACACTAGATTGGAACATAAAGAAATTTTAAAGCATGGTGAGTCTGAGAGTCTGTTCCTTGCCCTGGAGTGTCCGGGGGCAGTCAATCATGTAGTTCCATTCAGTGAGGAAAAACAGAATGTTTTTATCATTGCTGTAGATAAAGACTTCTTCCTGTGGCACCTATGTGTACTTTGTGAGTTATTTTCATAATTATTTTTGTGCATTTGTTTGAAGAAATTTTAGTTTTATTGGGAAATAAATTTTGTGAACTCTAGGGGTATTGATCTTCTAAAACCTGATGGAAGACAAAAGGACCATTCCCAAGATGTCATTAGTTTACATGAAAATCCTGGGCCTGTGGTCAAAAGCAGAGAAAACAAACGGGAAAAAAATAAAATCATTCATCTCAGCTTTTGTTGCTTATATGGCTGTCATCCTTTGTCTTAATTGCCCATCACCCACTTTGCCACTCCAACACAAACACACACACAATCTTTCTCAGCACTCTGACGGGGCAGGTACTAGTTAGTCAGTACTGACACCAGTACTTAGGTGAGGAATCCCTGAATATGGAAAGTTAGGTCATTCCCCTTGGTTTCCTTGACCATATGCTTCACTCCCTCCTAAAAGTGCTTAGTACCAGAGAGGTAATATGAATATTGATAAGACTTTGGGGCCACAGTCTTTTTAGGAGCAGCAATGGTGGAGCACAACTTTCCATGAGTAATGGGTTTGATTTTTGAGAACATACATATCAAAGAAAAATTTCATTTGTTTGGAAAAATACCTTGATAGAACACCTTTCGGGTGGACAGAAGATTCTACTACGTGGCCTGCAACAGCGGAATTAAACATGTTTCACAACATGATGGAACCTGTAGCAAAATCCCACTCTACCATGGGCAATGCACTTGGATATTTTCTCTTTGATTCTATTTCATTTTCTTAAAATGCTTGTTTCGACTTACAGAGGGAATTTCTCAACCCACTACCTGGTTACAACTTGCAGCTTGAAAAGCACTAGTGTGGAAGGAATCAGTAAAACACAGAGTCAACTCATCCCTGAATTTAAAAATTAGCAGGAATTGAGAGATGAAAGGGAGAAGTGGAGGGGGTGAGGTAAAAGAGAAGGGGCTGAGGAACACAGTGAGATGTTGGAAGTTGGAGAAACTGACCAGAGAGACATTCTTGGTGACAAAATGAATGAAGACTTCTAAGATGGGGGCTAATAATCTATCCTAAAGTGTCGAGAGACAGCAAGATAAAATAAATATAACCACCCTCATTGCTACAAAAAGTCATTCAAATTGTGCTGCATATTATAGTTTTTGATATGTTGTATTTTGGAGAGATGTTGTATTTTGGAGAGAGGTATGGGCATAAGGCTGAACAAAGAGAGTATGTAAAATATGGCAACACCATTCAGAGGCTGAAATAGTTCAAAGAAGTAGACCTCAGACCCAGTAGACACCATGTAAAACAACTTCCTACTTCCTATCACCCTCGTCTGCAAGACAAACATAGAAAAAGCAAAAGATTCAGAGATAGTTCAAGGACACTGGGTGTCTTAGGACTTGTGGGGTGGAGACAAATCGATTTTATTTGAGTCTCAAAGGCTAGAACGAAGGCAGATAGTATCTAGGTTGAACACCCACAATTTTGTTCAGAGCCAACTCAAGTGATTGACCATAAGTTACCAAGCTGGGTATTTCTGCTTGTAGAAAAATGTTTCATAGGAGGCACACTGTTGAGTTCTGTCACAATGAAAGCATCAAATATGGGGACTTAGGTCATTCTCTTTGTTTCGCATAAACCTGAATACTTGAGAACTTGATGCCTAGTCTGCCCTTATGAAAACAAATTCTGCAAAGCAGTCTTCGAGATCAAAAAAACAAAACAAAACAAATCAACCTTGTCTTGACTTGTTTTAACATATGTACTTTCTTAGGTGTCAGATGTTGGGCTTTGATATTTGGTTTCTTGATCAAAGAAGAAAGAATCTGTTATATTCGGTGTTCATTCTTGCCTACTCTGGCCCCTGTGCTAGTTTAATCCATCCAGTCATCAAATTTCTAAATTGGTCTTGACCAAAGTGGGCTGGAAATCATTAGGCTTTGGTCTACCAGCTGGTGTTGTCTGAAACCACTCTCATTGCTACTGAATGCAGCACCCAGGGGGGCTGGGGTGAGCACGGGTCATCTGCCTGCCCATTGCACTTTGACCTCCAGGTAACTTCTCTCTTTGTCCAACTCCATCTGACAAGGGTTCTGCCTAAACTATTAGAGCAGCCTATCCCAAACTCCAGTCAGCGTGACTTGGACCCTGGGTTCCTGTAGAGTCATTGAATCGTCTCAAATGTACTCCTTGTGCTATAGGCAAGAATCCTAATAAATTGTATGGATCCCTCCTACGTGGATACACACACACCCAACTGACTGACACTCTTCCCCAGCCCCCCGAACACCAGCTGCCATATCCCATGTCAGGATCATATCTTTTTAGAGACCAGCATTGGTCCAGATGAAACCTGGACATGTTTCTTGTAACCACTCCCTCTCCCCATTCTAAACAGTCCCTGGGCTGGCCCTGGTGACCTCCCTCAGTTTACCTCACTTCATGTCACCTTCTTCCTCTCACTCACTTTCCAGAATGGGGTTTCACCTAAACTGTCCTGTGCCTGTACTCACCCAGGAGAGACAGTCAACATTAGGCCCCTGAAACCTGCCTTTTGAAAAGAAGTAACAAATATTAGACCTTTTCTGTTTCTCTCTCAAGATTTAGTAGTATCTTCCTAAAAATATTTTTTAATGTCCATACTTTTCTTTCAGAACAAGTCGGTTCGCTTACCTGTATCTTCAACAACTTGAAGACTGTCTGTTGGAGAGATCCACATTTCTGACCTCTGGAAAGCCACTTCCTGCCTCCCCAAGGACGCCTACCCTTTGTCCGTGAAACTCTGCACTCATCAGAAGCTCTTGCTTTTTCCACTTGGCTTTGTGAATGCTGATTCCTCCTGGCCATGGGTGCTCCTCAAAGTTATCTTAAGCACTTTGATGTAGATTCTTTGCTCTGAGGAGTGGTTATTTACGTTTATATTCATTCTTACGCTTACATGAAATAACATATACAAACAAGCATAAAATAAGATGGCGAACGCTGCAAATGAAACATGGTTGCCTATCTATGATAGGATTGGTACTCCCCTGGTGGCAAGAGTCCCTCACACCTTTCTTTCTTTGTACTCTCTGTGTCTTCTTAAAATGCAAGTAGATTTAAATTAGTTTTGGTCTAAAAGAAATTGAGTCTCTCGTTCTCAGAGATTACTAGAGTAACACCCTGCAAATAGCATATGATAATCATTTCTCAACCATATTGCCAACGCACAGAGGCACAGGCCAACATACCGATAGAGTAAATGCTTCAGAATCACTGATCTTTCTGTACGACTGGCATCTGAAGTACCCTTTTTCTTCACAGAAGCTTCTCATCAATTATGTAATGAGACAATAATTCTGTTTTGGTTGAATGTGGGGTTTAGAATTCCAGCTTTTTTTTTTTAAGTAGGCTTCATGCCCAATGTGGAGCCCAACATGGGGCTTGAACTCACTACCCTGGTGTTAAGACTTAAATTGAGATCGAGAGATGCTCAACCGATGAAGCCACCCAGGCACCCCGAATTCTAGCTTTTTGTAAGTTCAGTAAAGAAAAGGAATAACGCTAATATGGCAAAATCTGTTCTCTAAGTCGAAAAGAAAGTTAAACAGCATATGTGATGGTAAACTTACTATTAGTCTCACTTTAATTTTCATCCAGTACAGCATAACGGTTCTCAAATATATACTTTTTGGATCTCCTGCTGTTTGAATTTGCTGAGTCTACTCACCACTGGATTTGGATAGGTGGCAGCAATAGAAGTAAGAGCAAAGAGGGGCGCCTGGGCGGCTTAATCGGTTAACAGTCCAACTTCAGCTCAGGTCATGATCTCGCAGTCTGTGAGTTCAAGCCCCGCGTCAGGTTCTGTGCTGACAGCTCAGAGCCTGGAACCTGCTTTGGATTCTGTGTCTCCCTCTCTCTCTGCCCCTTCTCCGCTCATGCTCCGTCTCTCTCTCTCTCTCTCTCTCTCTCTCTCTCTCTCTCAAAAATAAATATTTTAAAAAAGAAGAAGTAAGAGCAAAGAATCGTTCAAGAAATGAGAGCTGCAGAATCTTTTTGCTAATGTTGACTGCAATTCATCTATCACAGCTACCTTATGCTCCTAATATGTGTGCAATTAACTTTGTATCAGGAAAATTAGTCTAAGTAATTTTAAATTAAAAAAAAATTTTTTTTTGAGAAACAGAGAGACAGAGCATGAGCAGAGGAAGAGCAGAGAGAGAGGGAGACACAGAATCCAAAGCAGGCTCCAGGCTCTGATCTGTCAGCACAGAGCCCAACGTGGGGCTAGAACTCATGAACCGTGACATCATGACCTGAGCTGAAGTCGGACACTTAACCGACTGAGCCATTCAGACACCCCCAGTTTAAGTAATTTTAAAAATTATTTCTGAATTTCAAGAATAGGTGACAGATTCTCGTATGAATTTGAGTTGACTTTTGGAAATCCTACAGAAGTCTAAATTCATCATGGGTTGAGGATTTGTTTGTTCTCCCCACTTTCTTCTTTAAGGAAATTTTGCAGCTCAGGAAAGCTGGCCTAAAAGAAGAAGAGCAGAAGACATAGCACAAGTAGGAGAACTTGTGCACACATTCACACACACACACACACACACACACACACACACAGTCCTGTCTCCCCTGTAAAGAAGTCTAGATTGGGATTTCTTCTTTGCTGCTGTGCAAAGGAATGAATGCTCCTTCCTCTATTCAAAGAAAATATTACAAGATGCCGGGGAAAATTACTATATGGAGACATTTTTTTCACATTTCAAATGTTATGGCCAGCTGCTCAGAAAGTTCCCGCAAGGTTACATTTACCTTGATGAATTCACGCACCCCAGGGTCCGGTATCTGGCTTGAAGGTTAAAAAACCTGATTTTACTGAACACATTGGAATTAGTTCTGTCACCCCTTAGAGGCAAACTTGCCTTAATCAAGTTCACAGAGACGAAATGCCTATTTATTGTTATATAATGAGAAGCAAGCATATGGGAAGCCAAGTTATTAGAAGGTTTCACGGAGAGCACGCGAGCAGAACACAGGAGCGAGGTGATCTTCAAAGGTATCTCCTGGTGAAAGGTGCTTCAACACCCTCTCACCAACTACAGGAACAGCTCTGCCAGTGAAGCCACGATGTCAGTTTATCGCTGAAATCTCCTCTCTCCTGGATGGTGTTTGGATATCACAGCACTGACGTGAGGGGGAACTCTCTTCTGTCTCAGCTTTCATGATTGACCAGCCCTTTTGGTTCATACATTTATGGATAACATCTTGGCTTCCTCCAACTCACAACCACAGCAAAGAAGCCTATGCTCTTCATATTCTCACAGCAGCAATTCTGTCAATTAACAAACCCTCTGATAACTAATGAGCACCTACCATGTGCTTGCCGAGGCAGAATGATATATGTGTGAGAGGGAGTAGATACGCTCCAGTCCCCAAATGCTTTCGTCTATGGAGGGCAAACTACCCCGGGTAAATAATTTTTTTAATCCATAAATGGTATAAAACCATAAATGCAACAGGAGTTTCAAATATGGAGGAACCACTCTTGAGTTAAATAAGATGGCTTTGTGAAGGAAGTGTGACAGAGCTAGATTGTGAAGGCTGAGTAGAAAACTTAACAGGAACTGGTTTTCCAGTCTGGAAAAGTAACATAAACAAAGGAAATATTATGGAAGGAAATTGGTCCAATGTCTAGATAATGAGTCTAGGCACTCAAAATTCCATAAATAAATGTAGTTAAGGGTGCATGGTTGGACCACCATGAGAAATACGAATTGTTTAGTAGTAAGTACAGCAAAGCATAAACTGTCTTGAAAGTCACAAAGGGTAATAACAGAGACTTGATAGCTTATTCGATGAGACAAAAAATACTGGAGATTTACCTAGCATAATCATTTTCTAGGTTCCTTTCTTTTCTTTCACAATCCAAAGGAAAGTGTTTTTATTGTGCCGTAATTCATCTGTGAAAGCTCCACTCAAAACACACAGTGCCTAATATAAAATTTCCAGACAAGTTGCATGAAGTGGCCCAAGTAGATAGTTATATATAGTAACTATTTCCTTACTGGATTCTAACTACAGTTCTTTGGGAATTTGAGAGTTTCCACCAACTTTAAAATCACGATGGGGGAAACCCATTTATTCTCATTTTTTCCCTTTCCTTCTCCCTCCCTTTCTCTACATCCCTCATTCATCGATCCATTCCACCATGTTTAGCGTTTATTATTTGTCGGGCGTCCTCAGCCTGTTTGAAGACCCCAAAACGAGAGCAGTTTGCCTGGGGTGTGTTGGGTGAGAGGCCGGGGCCGTGGGAACAGATGAGTTGGTGCGGTACTCGAGGCCCAGCTCAGGAAGCACTCCACGGGCCAAGTCTGGAGTTTTGTCAAGGAGAAAACAAGAATGTCTGCTTATGTCTCTCCCCACCTCCTTCCATGTGTTTATTCCGTAGTCTGTTAATGAATTTTTTTATGGTGTATAATTCATGGTGCCATCTTCCCGCCTTAGGTGAAAGGAAGGTTTAATAGCAATAAACCCCAAACAAATAAGCATTCCGATTTTAGACAGTGTTACAAATAAGAAGTAGAAATATATCTACAATACAATTCTCAAATGACACTTGTAATCGTGTGAGAAAGAAAAGCAGGAGATAATAGCATGCCACACATTTGTCATCAGACCCGAAACCATTATCTTTCATAATGAATCTGCCAGAGAGACCACAATTAAAGTCACAACCTCCATCCACTGGTGATTTAATTAACATAAGAGGGATTTAATCATATGAACCAACGTCATGTTGAGGAAAGTCTCCCCATACACCTCCTCTAAGATCAAAGTTTCGCCACTGTATGCCATGAGGCACTTGTCTCTGAGCACAGCACCCAAGTCCTGGCCCAGACTCTTTTCCACACCACAATCAGGCCCCAAAGAAAGGTCTTCTCCTTCTCCAAGCAGCAGGAGATAGTACAATGTGATTATAAGAAAGCCCCACCTTTGCAGCCACTCTGGAAAACAGTATGGAAGTTCCTCAAAAAATTAAAAATCGAACTACCCTATGACCCAGCAATTGCACTACTAGGCATTTATCCAAGGGATACAGGTGTGCTGTTTCGAAGCGACACATGCACCCCCATGTTTATAGCAGCACTATTGACAATAACCAAAGGATGGAAAGAGCCCAAATGTCCATCAATGGATGAATGGATAAAGAAGATGTGGTATATATACAATGGAGTATTACTCGGCAATCAAAAAGAAGGAATTCTTGTCATTTGCAATGACATGGATGGAACTAGAACATATTATGCTAAGTGAAATCATTCAGTCAGAGAAAGACAAATATCATATAACTCTACTCATATGTGGAATTTAAGATACAAAACAGATGAACATAAAGGAAGCGATGTAAAACTAATGTAAAAACAGGGAGGGGGGACAAAACATAGGAGACCCTTAAATACAGAGAACAAGCTGGAGGGGGTTGGGGTGGGGGCATTGGCTAAATGAGCGAGGGGCATTGAGGAAGGCACTTGTTGGGGTGAGCACTGGGTGTTGTTCTGTGTAGGGGATGAACCACTGGATTCTACTCCTGAAATCATTACTGCACTGTATGCTAACTAACTGGATGCAAATTAAAATGAATGAATGAATGAATGAATGAATGATTAATTTAAAAAAAGAAAGCTCCACCTTTGAATACACAGACTCATTTACGTGTAGAAGTAGAGCAGGATTATAAAATCTCTCAAACCCACTTTTAGAAATGGGATTTTCCCCCTTGTCAGTTATGGCAAGTTGAAAAATTCAGTCTGTGGATTCCTTTATCTCCTGAGTCCTTTCCTTAACATGGTCAGTACCACAAGCCTTGTTCATTTTCGAGTCTGATCATCAAGATAGAAGTGACCTAAAAGAAATAATTGTGCACAGGAGATTTGTTCCTTTCAAGCACTAGAACACAGAGCTCCATTAACATCCTGTATCCCAAATCATGATTATGGCCAAAATAGACACTGATCCAAGGGCAAAATCCTTCTCGTGTTTTGCAATCCTGAATTAGAAGCGTCTGCCCTAATCCAATTTTGTTCCCAAATGTTAGCACATAACACAAGTAACACTCCTTTTAAAATTGTTTTTGTGTTGTTCTTCTCTCATTTTTAGCTACCAGTCTGAGGTTGGATACCATTAGACAGTCCCTTAGTTGTACAATGAATGTATCTTGAAGATCTGTCTTTTGTTCAGAAGCCATGTCTGCCTGGGAGAATGTCAGAAATTCAGAATGTCTAAATAGCACATCTAGGTCACGTCTACATGAAGCAAACAGAGTAAATGATACTTCTGTCCCAGCAATGGCAGCAGCTATATCTTGGTCTGACCTCTGTCTTAAACTGACTCTCCATCCAGGCATTGAGCAGGAAAAGGACTATTAGGGATTGAATTCTGTCCCCCCAAAATTCTTATGCCCAAGTCCTAACATCCAGTACCTCAGCTGCGACCTTATTTGAAAGTTAATTACATCATTGTGGATGTAATTAGTTAAGATAAACCTATAATGGAGTAGGAAGGACCCCTCTTCCTATAACTGATGCCATTATAAAAGACATGTGCACCATGTGAAGATCAAAATTATGCTACTGCAAGCCAAGAAACTACCAGAAGTGAGGAGGGAAGCCTGGAGACAGACCCTTCCTTTGGGTCTTGAGAGGAAACATGTGATACTTTGTCACACAGCTCTGGGAAACAAATTCAAGGACCTCACAAGTGCCCCACAGCACTCACCTTCCTTATGAACAGGCTATATTCATTCAAACGTGCCTTTCTTGGAGCACCTGGGTGACTCAGTCCATTAAGCATCCGACTTTGGCTCAGGTCACGATCTCACAGTTCCTGACTTTGAGCCCCGCATCGGGCTCTGTGCTGACAGCTCAGAGCCTAGAGCCTGCTTTGGATTCTGTGTTTCCCTCCCTCTCTGCTCCACCCCTGCTCATGCTCTGTCTCTCTGTGTCTCTCAAAAATAAATAAAAGTTAAAAAAAATATGTATAAAATACGGCTTTCTTTCAAAACCACACTTTTTTCTTACCCAACTCAGCAGACCCTTTCTGCCTAGCCCAGGATTCTCCCATCCTGGGTGAATGTTAGAAACTCCCAGGTGATTCCCAGATTCCACCTCGGCAGAAATCACTGTACATCTTTCCACAGGCCAGAATATTCAGCTACATTCCCGTGAGGGCAGGTTGCAGCTAAGAGACCACCCAAGCCAAGCATTGACACAAACATGCCAGATTTCCCTGGTAAAAAGCAGAGTGAAACGAACACAACACCTTGGATGAAGCTTCTTTATCCATAGTAGAATTGCCAAATTAATCTAAGTTATATCCACCTTTGGATTCAGGAATGAGCAGAGAATTGGCGGGATGGGATGTTTAGAAGATGGTTTACAAGATGAACCAAGATATTTCCTGAAGTTAGCAAGGTGAAGAAAATTTCACATTGGGTGAGAGTTATGGAAAGAAAGAACCATTCTGAGCACAGCAGAAGTCCTGGGGTACAGACAGCCTTTGAACCCCTTCCCCCCATAGATTCATGGGCAAAAGTATCAATTATAGGAATAAAATTTAAACGTTTGTTGCATGGAGAGTTTAAGACTCAGCAGTCAAGAATGATAACCCTCACTCCTCCTGAGAAGACCGCCCTCCTGACAACGGATATGGCGAGCATCACTGAACGCATGGGGAGCATCACTGAACGCAGGGGGAGCATCACTGAATGCAGGGGGAGCTGTTTCCTGCACCAGGAATGACCAGCAAATCCTGCAATGAGGGAGCAAATCATTCTGCCACCGGGCAAGAAGAATTGTACTCAGAGCATGTAGAAACACTTCCCACGAATTAACTCCTCTGGAGGAATTTAAGGAGGTGCCGTGGGCAGGGTGGATGGAGGGGGACCTAAAGACACGTATTTGTGATTCTTGTCATCCTGATTTCATTCCCAGAGAAAAGTGACCTGAGAAGAAGGGATACAAGTTTCTTCTCCACTGTGGCTGAAATTAAGGTGATGCTTATATGTGAGCACTGTGTCAGTCACAATAAACTCAAGTCAAATTGGGAGTACTCATGAGAGCTCTGATTATCTTGGACACTTTAACTAGTGGGTTCACACCATTATTATTTAAAAATCAATTTCATGAATGAGTGCCTATTTGCTAACACTCTCACCTTATCAAGGGAGGGAACGATATGAATATATGATTGATATACTTGAAGAGTCCTTAAACCTCGATACACATCACTGCAGAAAAGATTGGCACAGAGGAGGAGAGGTGTTAAATGGAAAGGGAGGGGCAGCTCTGAGAGAAAAGATGATGCAATGCCATGAAGACCCATAGATCCCACACAGCAGGGCCAACGCGGAGCAAAACCAGTAAAAAACAAAACAGAACAAAACAAAACAAAACAAAACAAAACCCCAGCCATTTAAAACACATCTAAAAGCCATATGATGTGTTTCCAACTTCTTTAACAGAGAAAGCAATCTGCCTTTCAAATAAGTGTCCCAGTTACAATTCTGGGGAAATTGAATCTCACAGGAAGTTGCTCAAGATCAAATAAGTTATTGAAAAAAATTATGAAAAGACACTAAAACTCTTGAATTCCATCTGGCCCCTCGCTCTCGCCAAAACACTTAGCTTGTGATTTTGTTTGCAGCCCATCGAGAACCCAAAAACACTTCGAAAGCATGACAAGAACGTAGAAAAGTGCCCCCCCCCCTTGCGTGTGAAGAAACCTCCTCTCCCTGGCACCAAAGTTGTCGACTTTTTCCTCGTATTTCCCGTCCTAGATTCTGTCACCGTGTTTTACAGATGCCCTACTTATGGGGCTAAATGTTGAACTGTTCACTTAAGGTCTTCTGACTGAAAAAATGGGTGTGAATGTCTCCCTTCTGACCCGCTGGGTTTGGACATAGCTCCCCTGTGAGGTAACATTGGACACCATGTCTGCTGGGCTTCTACAGCTGCCTAAGGGCGTGGGGCCCAGTAAAGGCCCATGGGGGGTTAGGGGAAGGAGGAGACTGCCACTCAAAGCACATTGGGATGCTCGCAGCTGCGTGCGTGGTGTGAGTGGAAAGTGGAAACGTTGGACAGGAAAGCATAGACATAGCATAGACTTGAAAGATGACTCCACAGAAAAATAGCAGGAACCCGAGGGTTACGTTAGGGTCAAAACTCCACACCAACCAGTCAGAATATCAATCCGTGAGGACTATCGAGAAAGAACATGTTGATAAAATCATCATTATGTTCCGTGTTTCTGAAACTTATACAAAGAAAGAAA
Source organism: Prionailurus viverrinus (assembly GCF_022837055.1). Classification (NCBI taxonomy): domain Eukaryota; kingdom Metazoa; phylum Chordata; class Mammalia; order Carnivora; family Felidae; genus Prionailurus; species Prionailurus viverrinus. The sequence goes on from NC_062567.1 coordinate 16,249,434, forward strand.
AGCCCTTACGATGGTTTCTTCTCTCTGCCAGCCCGGAAGTTGGTGGTTTTTTTTTTAATTCTTTAAGTTTTTATTTTTTTTTATGTTTATTTATTTATTTTCCTTTTTTTTTTTAAATATATGAAATTTATTGTCCAACTGGTTTCCATACAACACCCAGTGCTCATCCCAACAGGTGCCCTCCTCAATACCCATCACCCACCCTCCCCTCCCTCCACCCCCCATCAACCCTCAGTTTGTTCTCAGTTTTTAAGAGTCTCTTATGCTTTGCCAGCCCGGAAGTTTTGTGTAACATTTTACTTTCTGTAGTTGGTATTATGGGTATTTTCATAGGCATCTGGGGGGAAAAAAAATCCAGCTACAAATGCCACCTCCCCATGCCAGCATATTCTTCTCTGCTGGGATTCTGTCTCATGCATTTGGAAGAGAAAACAGCGGCCATTTCTAAGAATGTGGTGTTGCCCACTTAGCGGAGGTGTGGAATGGGGGGCAAGTAGGAAGTGTAGAGGATGGTGTAGTGTTACAGGGAAGCATCACACAATGACTGCCTGCACTACAGAGAATGTTTTCATCTTGGTCTCCAGGTTCAAGTTATCCTTCCCAACAAAAGAAGAAAAATTAAGAACATGGTTCCCATCACTACCAAGTAAGTTAAGTTCACGATGCCTTTGAGTAAGAGACACAGATAAGCAGAGAAGAGCTGCAATACGATCAATACCATCACATCAGGGACGACACCATCTCTGGGGTGATAAATAACAGCAGTGAATGTTTTTGCAGAATGGTGGATGGACAGCAAACCACTTGGAAAGCAATGGTAAAATTCTGTATTGACGGTGAACTTCGGCTTCGTGGGGGGGGGGGGTTGGTTTTGGCAGAAGTATAGACTGCAGCTTCTGAATATCTTTCAAAATCTTCAAAGAACTTATTTTTATATCTATATATGTACACCAGTCAGTTGTGATACAGAATGACCTAAGCAGAGTCTGAAGCAGGACCCTTCAGACCAGAATCAGGAATATATGGATCACGTAAGACACAGTACAAGAATTCACCAGCCCTGCTTGGCTGAGGAGCTTAGAAGTTCCTATCAGAACGTTATAGGCATTATGTCGGGTTCACAGCATAATTGTTCTGTAGTTAACTGTGTGGTGAACTATTCTCATTCCATAAATTAATTCTGTTTCAAATCAATTTACTGGAAAAATTCTATGGACCAGAAAGCACGTTAGATGGGCCCTCGGAGATACAAAAAGTGGAGTTCAATCATTCTCAAAGAAATCCTTTTATCTTTTTTCACAATTCCTAGTTAAACCTCCCTCCAAATATTGCCGTAACAAGCCAGGTGGAGTCAAAGGATGAGTCACAATTCCAGTGGCTACAGAGAGTGTGCAAAATGGGTCAGCATCCTCCTGAACAACTCCGCCTTAAAACTTCCATCCAACTGGGGGCCTGCATGTCCAAAATGCATGCACTTGTTTTTCCTAATTGGATAGTTCCGTGAACTACTTTTCTGGTTGTTTTTAGAAATGACTTGGTAACCACACAATCCCCTAAAATGGAATTTTAAAAGTTCAAAGGAAATTTTGAAACCAGGCACCCAAAGTACATTTTGGACCCTCTAAAATTTTAAGGTGGATATTTTTGAACTGTCCTCCTTCGTGCATGCTCCTCCCTGGAGCATCCAGGGTTGAACTAATGCTTAGGTGACCTAACAACCCGGAAATGTGGGGATTTCTAACACCTTGCTTTCATCTCTGGGCAAAACTATGAGGTTGCATTAGAGTGAAAATCAATCTTAAGTAGCTTGGACACTTCCAAGCTGTGAGCATCAACCATATGTGCAAACCTGGGCAAGATTTGTCTCTGTGGGATTTTGTGAGTGGGAGGAGGAAGTAGATGATCAGATGACTGGACAGATGTTCGAAGAGATCCTGGCATGGCAAGACAACGGGCATCCGTTTCAGCTTCCTCAGAGGCAAACTGAGAGAGCAAACAAACGCCTGGAGGTAAAGCTAAGGAAGCAAATTACAGGCCAGTTGACAAAGCAACTTGAAGACGCAAGATTCAATTAATAGCAAACACATTTTCTTAGGAGCAAAAACACTCACCGAGAAAGGAAATAAACCTATCGTGTTGGTACCTAGTAAACAAGTAATCACCACATAGGGTTTGAACTCAGGACAGTGGTTCCAATCTACGCTTTGTAGCTGATAGGAAAAACAAAAGGTTCAGACTTGCTCTACAATAATTCGAAGTAATCTTTCCTCTGCCCTTGGTCTCAAAGAAAGGCTATGAGTAATGTGTTCCTCGGCTTTCAGTGAATCACATGTGACTATGTAGGCATTGACATATGAAAAGAAACTAAAGAAGACTGCCTGGAAACCCAAGAAAATAAAGAGGAAAGAGTGAACACACATCTTAAAGAACTGTTATATGTAGGGATCTGGTTCACTGAGGTTTCTTACTCTGGGCATTGGAATCATGACTACTAGTCCAAGACCAGTGGAGTTGACAATGGGGTCCAGTTGGATGAAAACATGGCTGCCATGACAACTTACTGTAACATCATCAAACAAATCATCCTAGTACCAACTGGCTAGAATCATTTTACACCCATCTTCTTGGGGTCCACACTTACAGCTTTTTCAAACCAATCAGCTTCGAACTTGTCTGAGTTACATAGCGACAGATATTGAGAGATGGGCAGGGTTGCTTAAGTTGACCTCATATCCCCTCATCAGGCAGTGATGAAGATTCGTTAAATAAAATGTATTTTGCCAAACCATGGGGTTGCCTTCTTTACACAAGACGTTTTGCTCTAGGGCCTCCCTTCGCCTGGCCAAACACTTCCCTTTGCTTTGACTTAAGAGTATACTTCCCAAATTCTGTTTTACCAAAATAAATGCTTGCAGGCCCAGTTGTCAACTAAGAAATACAAGCTGAATTGATTAGATTCTCTGGTCTCCCTGCTCCCCAAGGTGGTCACTTATCTGCTTCTCATTTTCCCAACTAAGCTGTTACAGATTCTTCACTAAGTCAGAGTCTCTGCTGCTTTTAATCGACTTAAGTGTATTTCATATTAACAATTAATAAATAACATGAATATGTATGTTCACTCAAAAAACTGCACAAGAGTATTTTTAGAAGTTTTATTTATTTATAATTGCCAAAAGCCAAATGTCCTCCACCTGCCGAGTGGGTAGACAAACCGTGGACATACGTACTGACACACTACTCAGCCATACTCTTTTTCTCACTCTTGAACCCTGTCGAAACATGCATAAGCCCAAAATGCAATAGGCTAAGTGAAAGCAAAGCCAGATTCAAAAGGCTGTACTGTGTGATTCAATTTACACAACTGGAAAACGCAAAATTTGAGGCACAGAAGGCAAAGCAGTGATTGCCAGAGGCTGGGGAAGGACTGACTACAAAGGAACAAAGAAACTCTTGAGTATTCGAGATTTCTCGAGAAACGCTTCTTTGGTTGCGCTGATTTGCGGGAAAGGTGAGATTAAACTGTATGCAAATTGTGCCCTACTAAAATAATGAAAAAAATAAATTAATCACTGAGCTCCATTTGAAATTAGAAATGTAGCATAATGGTTAGAGCACGTGAGGGATGAAGGCAAATCTGATTCATTCCAAGTCAGAACTTACCTGTGGTTGATGACACCTAAGCTTCCAGATTCAAGGGCGTAACTAATGATATCAAGAGGTTGTAAGAAAAATTAAGGAAAAAATCAGAAGAATCAAGTGCATACAATTTCTGCCTCCCTGAATGTGTGTGCCCCATCGGTGCCTGCTCATAGTTTGTCATCATAATTTAGGACTCCTTTCCTTGTTGCTGGGCCAGCCTTAGATGATTACTTGAGTCTTGGGCCTGCCGCCCTTTCAACAACTGTCTTCCCAATCTCCTTGCACCTTGTCCTACGTGACTGTCGTCAAGAGACTTCAGTCTTTTTTTTTTTTCTAATTTTTTTTTTCAACGTTTATTTATTTTTGCGACAGAGAGAGATAGAGCATGAACGGGTGAGGGGCAGAGAGAGAGGGAGACACAGAATCGGAAACAGGCTCCAGGCTCTGAGCCATCAGCCCAGAGCCTGACGCGGGGCTCGAACTCCCGGACCGCGAGATCGTGACCTGGCTGAAGTCGGACGCTTAACCAACTGCGCCACCCAGGCGCCCCAAGAGACTTCAGTCTTTAACAAAGGGGACATTCTCACATCCCACCCTTGCCACCAAGCTCAGCAGCTGAGTTTAGGAGAGAAATGGCTTCATATTATAGTTGCTTCACATCGCAGTATAAAGCACAAAAGGAATGTTTTGATTCTTCCAGGAAACTTAGAATTAAAAAGAAATCTATCACTGAGTCAGAAGGAAAACTAGTCATTTATCTAGGTTAACATAACTTATTTTACATCATGTTTCACCTAAAATGAAGTTTCTTGCCCAAGACAAGGTTGTTTTAGCCCAAGACCAAATCACAAATTTATAACAAAGTTAAAAAAAGAAAAGGGAAGAAAAGCCAGGTTTTTATGTTGAGTGTATGTAAACAAAGTTAATGTTCTGGACTGAATTAATTCCTGTTCTCGTAAGTGGTGTCACTTGTGATTTTTCTGTCCTTGTTCTCTATCCTTATAATTTCCACCTAAACAAGTAGAAGGGTATATATATATATATATATATATATATGTATGTATATATAAGTTCTCAAAAGTTGAAGATGAATTTGTATGATAAAAATCCAGTTTTTCTTTTTATTTCAAAACAGGAGTGGGGCGCCTGGGTGGCTCAGTCGGTTAAGCGCCCTACTCTGGGTTTCAGATCAGGTCGTGATCTCCGGACTCATGAGTTCGAGCCCAGCATCCGGCTCTGTGCTGACAGCACGGAGCTTGCTCGGGATGCTCTGTCTCACTCCCTTTCTTCCCCTTGCTGGCTCACACTCTCTCTCTGTCTCTCTGTCTCAAAAATAAATAAATGAACATTAAAACAAATTTCAAAGCAGTAGAAACCTGTAAGCAATCCTGTCACATAAATGTTCTCAAGCTTCAGTCATTGGGGCCCTACCTTCACAATTTTTGCCACCCCTGAGACCACTGTGCTAATGTGTCTTCCAGATTTCTCTTTAGCTGAAATTACATTAAAAGGAAACTTTATATTACCATTTGTGGTGATTTGAATTTAGACTCATTCTGTAACTCATGTAGAGAAATGTTTAAGAACACTTGGAATATAGATGTTTTTAAGAACACGACTTAAAAGATTCATTGAGAACAGGAAAAATAAATGAGTAATTCATTAAAGTGAATATACCACTTTTAAGATAAAACCTGAAAAAGTGAAAATCAGCCCTGTTGGGGCTCCTATAGGACTGGAATTTTCCTAGTAGAATATCATCAATATTTCTGACAAAACCTATGCAAAGCCACAAAACAGCTGCAAAATGGCCAACAATTCTTTCTTCTAAATGATCAGTGCTTTACAAAAATAAATTCCAAATGGATTTAAGACCTACATGTGAGACCTAAAAATCCTAGAAGAGAACACAGGCAGTAACCTCTTTGACATCAGCCATAGCCACTATTTTCTACATAGGTCTCCTGAGGCAAGGGAGGCAAAAGCAAAAATAAACTATTGGGACTGCATCAAAAGAAAAAGCTTCTGCACACTGAAGGAAATAGTCAACAAAACTAAAAGGCAACTTATGGGATGGGAGACGATATTTGCAAATGATAAGAGTTTGCATCCAAATAACCTGATAAAGGGTTAGTCTCCAAAGTATATAAAGAACTTAAAAAACTGAACACCCAAGAAACAAATACTCCAATTAAAAATGGGCAGAAGACACGAACAGACATCTCTCCAAAGAAGACATCCAGACGGCCAGGAGAGACACAAGAAAAGATATTCATCATCACTTACCATCAGGGAAATTCAAATCAAAACTACAATGAGATATCACCTCACACCTGTCTGAATGGCTACAATCAACGACACAAGAAAAAAACAGGTGTTGGCAAGGATACAGAGAAAAAGGGACATTCACGCACCATTGGTTGGAATGAAAACTGGTGCAGCCACTGTGGAAAACAGTATGGAGTTTCCTCAAAAAGTTAAAAATAGAATTACTCCACAATCCAACAATTGCGCTGCTGGGATTTACCCGAAGAATACAAAAGCACGAATTCGAAGAGTTACATGCACCTGATGGTTATAGCAGCATTATTGACAGTAGCCAAATTATGGAAACAGCCCAAGTGTCCATCAACTGATGAACGGATAAAGAAGATGTGGTTTCTATACACAAGGCAATATTACTCAACCATAAAAAAGGATGAAATCTTGCCATATGCAACGTGGATAGAGCCAGAGAGTATCATGCTAAGTGAAATAAGTCAGAGAAAGGCAAATACCATATGATTTTACTCACATATGGAATTTAAGAAACAAAACAAATGAGCAAAGAGGAAGAGAGAGAGAAAGAAAGAGACTCTTAACTATAGAGAACAAACTGATGGTTACCAGAGGGGAGGTGGATGGCGGATGGGTTAAATATGTGACGGGGATTAAGGAATGCACTTGTCGTGATGGGCACGTAGTGATGTATGGGATTGTTGAATCACTTTTTTGTACCTCTGGAACTGATATAACACTCTATGCTAATCAGAAATAAAATAAAAACTTAAAAAAAAAACTTTAAAAAATTTTTAAGAATTGTTTTAAACGACCAGTACTTTCTCACGATTAACATTCCCAGCTCCCCCTTCTTGCTCCCATCCTCTGAGCAAAGTTCACTTTGCTAACAAAGTTGCTCAGTAACAACAATCCCAAACTGAGCTCGGCTCCTGCAACCCCTGCGCTAGTCTCCGAGAGCTGCTGTAACAAAGTCCCACAGATTCAGGGCTGAAAGCAACAGACATTTAGAGGCACCTGGGTGGCTCAGTCGGTTAAGTGTCTGACTCTTGGTTTCGGCTCAGGTCATGATCTCGCAGGTTGTGAGTTTGAGCTTCACGTCAGGCTCCATGTGCTGACATCTCGGAGTCTGCTTGGCATTCTCCCTCTGTCTCTGCCCCTCCCCTGCTGGCTCTCTCTCTCTCTCTCTGTCTCTCTCAAAATAAATAAATAAGCTTAAAATTTTTAAGGAAAAAAAGCACCAGATGTTTATTCTCTTACAGTCCTGGAGGCTACTGGGTTTCACCAGAGCTGTGCTCTTGCCTCTTCTAGCTTCTGGTGTTTGCCAGCAACCCTTGGCAATTCCTTGGTCTGTAGATGCTTCACTCCGGTCTTCTGTGTGTCTTCACCTCGTCTTCCATCCACGCATGTCCAAATTTTCCCTTGTTATATGGACACCAGTCATGTTGGATTCGGCTTCACCCTAATGACTTAATTTTAATTTGATTTTCCCCTGCAAAAAAAAAAAAATCTATTTCCAAATACGGTAACATTCTGAAGTCCTGGGGGTTAACATATCAACATATCTTTTGGTGGGACACAGCTCAACCCATAACAGCTCCTTCTTAGAAGCAGTTGGCACAAGCCCAAACTCCATAGTAGTTGACTCCCCACTCCCTCTTACCGGGATGCTTCACAGATCCTCCGTGAATCTCCCTTCTGCAGCAAGCTGACTGATCTCAACTTGGACCTCAGATGTGTTTCAGGAGGCCTTTGACATCCGGACCTCAAAAGTTCTGTCATTGCAGATCCTTTCCCCACCCTGGTAGATGCGACACACTTTACAAGACTCCGCTTTAACACGCCCTGTCTAAAACCCAGTACTAAGCAAATGCTTAAAGCTGGGTGGTAGGGGCACATGGGTGGGTAGTCAGTTGAGCGGCGGACTTCGGCTAGTCCGTTTGTGGGTTTGAGCCCCACGTCGGGTTCTGAGCTGACAGCTCAGAGCCTGGAGCCTGCTTCAGATTCTGTGTCTCCCTCTCTCTCTGCCCCTCCCCCACTCATGCGCGCGCGCCGCGGCGCGCGCGCTCTCTCTCTCTCTCTCTCTCTCTCAAAATAAATAAACACTAAAAATTTTTTCTAAAAAATGCTGGGTGGTAATACACAATGGTTAGAGCTTATAACCAAACTACAAAACCACAGGACCAGCATTCAGTTGGAAGCATCTCCATTTACCAGCTGTAAGTTAGTGATTCTCTAAACCCCTGTCATCTGATCTGCAAAAGTATCATAGCACCTACCTCATTTTGCGATCAGCGTCATATGAAGTAATGCACATAAAGTGCTCACTCAGCACAGCCAGGGCATGTGTTAATTCTTCAATTAGTGTTGGCAATAATGATTGATAGTGATGTCAGATCCATAAAATTTGACAATGACGGAACTAGACTTGTGTCCTTAAAGATCCCGGTCCAGCCTCCACATCTGCTGGAGGAAAAAGCTTAGCGCTGGGTGGGTGAGGTGTCACACGAGACCACTTTGAAGGGTCTGTGGTGCCCATTGTCAATGGCACTCAAAATCAAAGACCTTTGCGCAGCTCTTCAATCAGATGCAACCTTATAGAGGGGCTCTTTCCTGAAAACAAAGCACAGGCTAAAGAACTGTTTCGCATGGGATCTAGTTTTCTATCGATTCCCTTCAAATGTCAATGTTAAATCCTCAGTGGGAGGATTTAATCATACTGAGGGTGGAAACGGAAAATGTGGCGACAATCCTGCTTATATTAAGCATAATAAAGTTGTTTTTAGAAATGAATTATACTGAATGACATTAAATACCACTTATTTCTATTCCCCCACCTGGCCAAGTAAATAACCGAAATTAAGTGTTATGACTAACTTTAAAAATCCTAGAACACAGAGTTTTTCTAGTTCTCTAAATTTAAACACCATCCAAAAATCCAAAAGGAAATGGTAGAAATGAGTATCCTCAAAGATAAGAAGGAAATTTAAAATTATAAAATCTATGTATCTCTTTAAATTTTATTAAGTCTTGATAGTTAAATTAATCTCTTGTAGTGTACAATGTAATTCTTAGTGTTTTCCTTTATTCCTCTGGCCTCAGGAAGTCAGAATTGAGCCCAGCACTAAATTCAATGTGAAGATTCAGCAACATCATTACCTTGGGTTTCTGGTATTATTTCTTATGTATACCTTTCTTGTCTTCTCCCTATTTCCTCCTTCCTCCTGATCACTTTCTTCCCCATGATCTTTACTCTTATACCCTTTCATTTATTCTCATATTTACCATGACTCTATTTAAGGGCTAGGGTGTTGGCAGAGGAAAAATGGAAGGCTGCTATGGGCTGAATTGTATCTCCCCAAAATTCATATATTGAAGACTTCATTGTTCTTAGTGCCTCAGCACGTGACTCTATTTGGAGATAGGGCCTTTAAAGATATAATTATAGTAAAACAGGGCCATTCAGCTGGCCCTAATCCAATGTGACTGGTGTTCTTGTGAGAAGAGATTAGGAGACAGACCACACAGACCAGGATGGCCATGTAGGAACACAGTGGGAATGACGCCTATCTACAAGCCAAGGAGAGGCCTCAGAAGAAACAACCCACCCAACCTTGATCTTGGATTTCTAGCCTCCAGGATTGTCATAAAATAAATCCCTATGTTTAAGCCACCCACTCTGTGGTATTTCGTTATGGTAGCCCTGGGGGCTCCCTGGGGGAAGAGCTCCCGTGCGGCCTGAGGGCGGTGGACATGAGACAAAACTTCCTAAAAAAAGGGAAGCTACCGAACATCCCAGATCAAAGAAACAGCATATGCTAAGACCAAGATGGAGGTAAAAGACGCAGGGCATTCGAGAAAGCGCACAAGGTGTGTCATGGCCAAAATGTGGGTCAAAGGTTGGGTGGGGGCGGAAGTGAGGGAACAGATTGGAGAAGTAGAAAGGGCCAGATCGGAAGAGGCCTGGTCTGCCATGCTGAGGTGGTTAGCCTAGTGCCAGAGGGCCGAGGGCAACCACTGAGGAATTTAAGCGAGGGACCGTCGGAAGTTCACTGCAGAAGGGTTAGAGGTCATGGATGGAGGTGGTGATCCTGACAACAAAATATCTGGGTATGGGGCCAATAAATCAGTCGAGGGAGGAGTAGGGGGAATCTGAAGTAAGGCACTGGCACTATCAACGAATGAGGCTTGTTAATCGGTTGGATATTGTCAGTGAGGAAAAAAAGATTCCTGTGACAGTCTCCAGGCCTATGTTTTGGGTGCCTGGGCACCAGTGACTGAGAACAGGACTAGTTTGGGGGCCAAGCGATGTGTGCAGTTATATCCAAGCAGGGTAAAGCTTAGGCAGGTCAGTGAAACAAATGCTTGGAGAAATAGATCTTGAGCTCAGAATGCACCTTGAAAATACAGTGCTGAGTGAAAGAAACCAGACACAAAAGGTCACTCGCTTAGTCTGTTCAGGCTGCTGTCACAAAGTATCATAAAGTAGGTAGTTTATAAACAATAATTATTTATTTCGTGTGGTTCTAGAACCTGGGAAGTCCAAGATCAAGTCACTGGCAGATTCAGTGTCTGGTGAAAGCCCACTTCCTAGATGACTGAGTTCTAGCTTCGTCCTCGCGTGGTAGAAGGGACAGGGGAGCTCCCTGGGGTCCCTCTGGAATGGGACCCCATTCACAAGGGCCCCACCCTTGTGATCTGTTCACCTCCCAAAGGTCCCACCTTCAAATACCATCAGCTTGGGGTTAGGTTTCTACACGTGATTTTTAAAAGGCCACAAACATTCAGACCATAGCAGCCACATATAGTTAGATTCTATTTAGAGGAAGTGTCCAGAACAGACAAATCTACAGAGACAGAAAGCAGAATAGCGGTTGCCAGGAGCTTAGGCAGAAGGGATTGAGGAAAGGCTGCTAATGGGCACCGGTTTCTTTTGGGGGTGATGAAACCATTTTGAAATTAGATAGTGGCGATCACTGCACAGTCTTGTAAATATGCTAAAGCCCACTGAATTATACGCTTTGAAAGTGTGTCATTTATGTTTGGGAATTTACATGCGATTTATGATGTGTGGATTTTATCTCAATAAAAAAAGAATTTTGGATACAGAAGAAAAGTCAGTCGTAACGTAGAAGCGATTGTTGAAGTCACAGGCTTGGATGAGTTTCCCTAGGGAGAGTAGGAAAAGTCAAAAAATTATAAATTTATAAATTATGCTTTTATTATAAAAAAACAAACAAACAAACCTTACATCCTCTTAGGAAGTGGCCAAGAGAGAAACAAACAAATAAGCATGAGAATTTCCTTATCTTTTGGAGGCTCTGACCCTCAAAATATCTGTGACCCGTTCATAATTTATTATACAATCTTGGATGAGCTGTGTGACAGCCACACACAGAAACAAACCTTCATGTCCCGCATCTGTTCGGCTGTGACCTTTGTTCCAGGACTTGCTGATACATGCTATTCAGCTCACAGCACACGCCCATCCGTGAATGGAACCTACTCTATATTCAAATTTCAATGTAATGGTTTATTATTCACTTGACTTTGGTCAGTATCCCCCTTAGGGGCTGTTACCGCTTCAAAAAAGTGATCACTGAGTATTCTTTGTTGTTTTGTACTAACTTCTACCTAAATGTTGGCTGTGGCAGGGAAGACAGTGAATGGTGGCTAATTATACAGATCTTTACATCGCAGAGGTAGATTTTGTAACTTCTCTAAGGCTCTCATTCTATTTAGCAAAGGCTTCTTAAGTGCCATATACCTCAAAGCAGTGGGTTTTGCCCACCAGCCACCTCCTGGACATTTGACAATGTGTGGAGACATTTTTGATTGTCAACACTTCACAGGGAGTAGAAGAGAGATTTCTACTCTATCCAGTGGTAGATGCCAGGGATGACGTTAAACATCCCATAATGCACAGGACAGCACCCCCCCACACACACACACACAACAAAAATTATCCAGCCCAGTAAGTCTCCCTAGTGTTAAGGTTGAGAAACTCTGCTTCAGAGTAATGCTGACATGTAACGACCATAAGATTAACGGGAGACCATCCATCCATCCAGGCTCATTACGTTTCAGGATCATAAACGAGTCAATCTGGCATAATGATTTGTTGTAATGAGATCAGGTTGGGGCAGGACTTACGCAAACTCTTAACCAATTGTTTCTAAACTTCCGCATTGGAAAGTCATGACCTTCATTTTAAATAGCCTACATGTCATTACATAACACATGTCTTACACCCTTTGCTGTGTCCTCGCTTTGCTCTGGCCCACACATTATCTCCATCCATGGCACAGAGTACAAACCAGTGGGGAAGGTATAACAAACAAGGAAGTATCGCCTTCACCACCGATCTGTGGAGATCCTGAGCTCGGGCAGACCAAATTGCCAGGAGCAAACAGAAAGAATGTTGGTTTTCTTTCTATTCATTGAAGTTTAGCGAATGAAGAAGCTGGTAAAACAGGTTTATGGCCTGGTCAAAGTTTGGCACTTCTTTGAAAGTTTCACCTCATTAGGTGGGTTTCATATAAACATGAAATCAGCTTAATTAAGCTTGACCATCAAAGCTATAAAAATGTTTTCCAGCAAAATTTCCCAGAAGCCCTAGGGCATGTCTCAGGCTAATTCCACCACTTAATTCCCTTCCCCTTGAACCAGAACCCTGTGACTTTCTACACTTCCCCCTTTCTAATAAAGAAGAGGAAAAGAGCACTGCAGACCTTGAGTGAGTGTAGACAGATGACAGAAATGCGCCCTGTTTTATGTTCTACAAAGATAACTCGCCACTCAAACTTTCAGCTCCTTTGCCACGGAGTAGTCTACCTGCTGTCCAGTCTCAGGGCCCAAGAGAATTTGAAAATATTTCTCCTCCAATCTTCTGTCAACTGTGATAAGCCCGGTTGTAAAGGTTGACCGCTTAAGGAATAATGACAAAGGTTGTTGTTTTTGGTTTTTTTCCATGAAGGAGCTGCATTTCTGGGCCTCCCTGCCTCTCTTGAAGCTATTTGAGTCTGCTAGACTTCAGGTCAAAGTGACAGAACTCCCCACGATCCAGATTTTTTCCAAAGAAAGAAAGGGTAGGTTTATGGATTTTAGCTTCTAATTTTTTTTTAATATGAAATTTATTGTCAAATTGGTTTCCATCCAACACCCAGTGCTCATCCCAACAGGTGCCCTCCTCAATGCCCATCACCCACCCTCCCCTCCCTCCCACCCCCCATCAACCCTCAGTTTGTTCTCAGTTTCTAAGAATCTCTTATGTTTTGGCTCCCTCTAATTTTTAATCAGTCTGTTTTTACCTTCGATTTGTCATCGCCCAGGTGACCACTGGCTATTCAACACATTGTGTCCTGAATACGAAAATGAATAATAGAACAAAGAATGGATGATTCTACTCATGACTGTCCGTCAATGCCAAAGTAACTGGAAGCCGACGGCTTACGTGCAAAAAAGTGACTTGCTAAATAAGCTTAAAGGTAAATCCCAAATCCCCATCAGCCTATTAAAATGAAACAAATGAATCAGCATTCTTTAGGTAAAGAAAAAATCTAAAATGCTCATTATTTCATTCCTTCCTTAACACAAAACAGAAAATATAGGCTCTGTCCATGCGGCGAATAAAGTCTAGTTTGAGGGGCGCCTGGGTGGCGCAGTCGGTTAAGCGTCCGACTTCAGCCAGGTCACGATCTCGCGGTCCGTGAGTTCGAGCCCCGCGTCGGGCTCTGGGCTGATGGCTCAGAGCCTGGAGCCTGTTTCCGATTCTGTGTCTCCCTCTCTCTCTGCCCCTCCCCCGTTCATGCTCTGTCTCTGTCCCAAAAATAAATAAACGTTGAAAAAAAAAAAATTAAAAAAAAAAAAAGTCTAGTTTGAAACAAATGCGCATTTAAATATGTAATTATAATATAAGGCGGAGAAAGATATGCCCTTTAATCTTCACGGCAGCAACTAGTAAATATGATGTCTAAAGCATAGGACCACCCAGTGGAATAATAGGTGGAAATGGTAAACTGAGGCCATAATCTGAAAGGGTCGTTCTGTCTAGGGACATTACCAACTCCAGGGAAGCATTTGGAAAGACGTGGTTGTCACAGTGACAGGAAGACCATGAATGCTAAACACCCTGCTATGTACAGAGCAACCCTTAACAATGAAGGACCTTCTTGAAATGTCTTTGTGGACCAACTCGGAACATCCTCAGAGGTCTTCAAGTCAGGCTAAGGCACTGGTACATTATTTGGTAGCTAATGGGAGGTGAATGAAGGCTTTATAGCATGCACACGACACTTAAAGAATAAGGCTTTTACCTCTCAGACCTTCCCTGAGGTTCTGCTCACGTCCCAGAGGTAATCCAACCACGAATGGCCATGAGAACAGAATCATTCACTTGTCCTGCTCAAGTGTACATGGAAATCAAAGCATCTCGGCCAACAACTCATTTGGAAAGTTCCACCATTGTACTCACCCTGCCCCCCAGAGTCCTGGTTGAACAAACTGAAACTCCACGGGAACTATTTCCGGACCTCCACAGGCTCTTTGGAAAGATTAGACTTGGTTTTGAAAGGGGGAAAAAAATTGCTTCACTCTGAGTGGAGAGTGAAATTGAAAGAGATTTTTATTGCTTTTGGAAAAGACTTCAAATGAGCAACTTTTCAAAAAGAATGCATCATTAAACAGATGTTAGAAGTTGAACCCAGTTCCAGAGGTATTACAACACGACGGTTTAATTTTACCATGGGTCCCAAGCAGCTCCGCCAGGGGATTTAGTCATTAGCCTTCAAGTTCAAAACACAATAACATCCCAGGCCTCTGATGGAAGACGAGCAGGGCCTGAGTGGTATCTCTGAAGTAATTATAGACTGCATTTTGGTAGGAGGTACAGTCCTGAGTACCTCCGGTCTGGACACTTAACAGTGGAAACTTCAAAAGTGGTGGCTGTGATCTTCTAACTTATGACTCAGAAAATGAGGCTGAACGTGGGAATCAGGAGGATAATTTAGTAATTTGACCATTTTGGTGGACACATTGATACCTCCGAGTGGCCCGGATGGCCCATTTGCAAAGACACCGTATGGTAATATAAACCTCACATATCTGCATTCTAAAGATATAAAATATCCCGCCTGGGGAAAAGCAAATGGTAGGCACTATATTCTGGAATTTCACACCACAGACTAGATTGTGCATTTTACGTTTGCTTAAATGATGAGATTCTGTCTGTTTTCAACTCTTCCCTTCGTTCTTTGCATCACCTGCTGCTACATATTTACTTATCTGGGTTTGCAAAAGCACTGATATAAAAATTGTAAATGTCCTTCTATCCCCACCTGAATCCTGATAACAACAGCTGGCCCATCCAGCTGCAAAATATCGTGTGCTAACGACTTGAGTTAGGGTGAACTGGGAGAGGGTTGTAGATATGAATTGCTGTAGTTAAAAGTCAGATTTCCTTTTTTATATCTCTCTTTTTTAAAAGGCCTCTACCGCTGTTTGCAGATGCTAATAATACTGAATTCGTGGGATTCTCGGCAGGATGCTCTAAGTAATCCTTTGTTCATTCAACATTTCAGAATCGGAGGGTGACCAGGAGAAGAGGGAGTGGAGACTGGTTTTGATTGGATTACTTGATTACATGAAGATTAAAGTGGCCAGAACATTACATTCACACTTGACTTTTCAGATACACAAGAATACTTTAGTATAAAGTATGCCCCATGCAATATTTGTGAACATATTACATGAAATATACTTAAACTCAAAAACTATCCATTCTATATCTGAAATTCAAATTGAACTGGGTGCCCTGTATACTTGTTTGCTAAATCGGACCACCCTTATTAAGATGAGAAATTGATGAGTAGAGACATTAATTCAGTTCCCAAATTTCAATGCGTTAAAGGGGGCAGTGATGCTGTTATGCACAGTAACAAAGGCATAACAATTTTAAATTTGTATTTAGCTTTGAGGTAAATTGGAGTAGTGATATTTGAACATGGGTATGCTCTGGTTTTCTAGGAATTCCCATCACTCAAAACTGCGAAGGGCCACTGAAGGAGCTGAATGTCATCAATGCCTCCTCCAGCAACGACCCCCTGCCTCATTCCATTATCCCCGTACAGGCTCCTTCTCAAATTAATGGAAAACAGAAACCGAAGCAGGAAGGTGCATCTTTACGAACCTTTCAGAATTTACAACTGAATTAATTTTTTACATTTCTTCGATGTTTATTTATTTATTTTGAGAGGAGTGGGGGGCAGAGAAAGAGGGAGAAAGAATCCCAAGCAGCCTGGGCACTGTCAGCACAGAGCCCAATGCGGGGATCGAACTCACGGAGCTGTGAGATCATGACCTGCGCCGGCATCAAGAGTCGGACGCTTAACTGACTGAGCCACCCAGGTGTCCCAAGGTTGTACTTTGGGAGTTTTTCCTTATTACTGTCCCCGCTCAAAATCTTATTATTGTTCATCTTCAACCAGGACAAGAGCTGTCAGTATGGATTTGGAAAATAAATAGATAGTAGATGATGACAGATAGATGATAGATAGATAGATAGATAGATGATATGCTATGGGTCCATTAAAATGTCAATATCTTGTGAAGCCAGGTGTAGCTTTGGTCTCCAGTGATACACCAAATAGCTGTGTGCTGCTAAATAGAGCATAAAAAGAGTCAAAATTCCTTGACCTACCCAATGTGTCTCCTATATCTTATAATGTGCTACAAAGAGAAGCACAAGACAGCATGGGTGAAATTCAGCAAGCGCTGTTTTTAAACTTCCCGCCGGATTCCTGAAGATGAACCTAAATATTGAGACAACACTAGCTTCATGAAACCAAGGTCGATGCCCCTAAAGGAAAACCGCACTGCTGCAAATATTGCCTCTCTGGGCTGGGAAACCTTAACCATGGGAAATGCAAAATGACATAAATTGTTTAGAGTCCTATTTGACACCCCAGTCAAATACACACAACAACATCGACCAGAGAGTGCAAACAGCGTTAACCAGTCACGTCTCCTCAAGATGATGTGGAGACAAGCTACGACTGCGGCCTTTGAGGAACTCGTATTGCAGCCTGGAGGTGTGCAAATAACTTTCTTCTGGACTCCAAGAGCTTCTGTGGAGTGGGGGAGGGTGCTGGAGAAGCCCCACTTCTGGAAATAATTAAAGTCCAGATATGAGCCTATCGAGTAAATGACATTTACTTGATGAGACTAATATACTGAGAAGATTTAGGAGCAAAAACCTGACCCCAAAACCTTGATTGCTACATTATTTGGCAGAGATGTGGCCAGGAAAACACTCTGATTTCAAAAATCACACAGAGTAGCTGGGAAAGTGAAATTCTGATTATTCAAATATAGACCTGAGTTCAGTGTAGTTCAAATCCAATGAGCGTTTAATAAGGCCTCCGTGAGTGAGTGAGTGTAGCAATTACCACAGAATCTTAGCTAAGCTGTCGCACAAAACATAAGACATTCCTCCTTTCCATTATTCTTTCCTTTCGAAAAACAATAATATTGCCATCTTTGGCCTTTAAGCATAAGTTTAAAATGGATTGGAAAAGACTCCAGTCAGAAAGTGTCAACCCATGAATTCGATTTAGAAGAGCATGCTGATCTTAGCTTTGATCTGGGAAAGAAGGATAAATCAGTCCTCAAAATTAAACCTTGGGATTTATCAGCAGGACAATGTTGCTTATCTTCAATGTCCTCCTCCTAGCATATAGGGCAAAAGGGGTAGTCTAAGATAAAGGTATTTAAAACTGTGACTCTTGAAATTAAAAAAAAAAAAAAATTAAGTAGAATCCATGAATATAGAAGAAATTACTGCAATTTACAAATGGTGGTATGTTGGGACTTTGATAAGGCCCCTGCTACCCAGAACAGCTCCCAAGGAGCCTAACAAAGCATATAAAACATATAGATGCCTTTGTACCGAAACAGTAAGAGATCTCATAAACGATTAAGTGTCGGTTATATCCCGTAACACCTCAGCGCCTGATTGACAAGTAATGAAATAAGGTTTTCCGAGGGAACCTTAGAAGGTGCAGGGTGTGTGGACCAGATGAGGCTCTGAGGCCCTGGAGAAAGCAAAGGAGGGAACCTCTAAGCGCCAAAAAGAGCCCAGACGTAAGAGGAATGACTTTCAATTGCAGATAGAAAGGCCTCAAATAACCGACTTTCTGTTAAATGAATCCTAGGCACCCTGGAGATCTGAGGCATGCTTTGCAAAGCTCAACCCCTGTGTAACGTAGCCCCCCACCTGCGGGTCTAAGGAAGGGAAACTGCAGGGGCTGGGGGGGGGGGGGTGCTCCACAGACAGAGAAAGTGAGTAGCAGTGACCAGATGAGTGGGTAGTAAAATATAATGGTGATTTGGGGGAGAATAGCTACGATTCAGTATGACTGTGCCATTTGCGAGGAATCGGTTTCTCTGACACGTGGGGCAATAACTTCACAATTTCCAACATTATTTTCCTTCTCCGGGGATATTGCTGCGTTGAGATGTGGGGAGCCATCTAGCCATCCTTATTTACCACTTTAATAAATATTCATGAAGCACTTTACTGTAATCCTTTCAGACTCCCACACTGTGGGAGTGATACAATTAAACTATCCTGCAAGTTCCCTTCCATAGAAAATGCCGTAATGTACATCTGTTTATACCTCGTATGGTTTGTAGTTGAATTTCCTTACCCGGGGTATTTATAGCTCGGCTCTAAAAGGAAATGCCACCTCCCACTTGAGATCAGGAGTCAGTACTGAGTGATGATAGAAACTTAACTTCATGCAGAAAACTTACCAATAAGCCGCTGCTGTTTACTTTCCCCTTCCTAAGCCTGCTGTCTAGAAGGGAGGATTGCCTAATTGCCTTCTCTCCCCCGGTGGCTACAGAGATGAACTTTTCATCAAATACAAGTCTTTTGAGTCATTTCGCTTCGATCTACCAAGCCATGGAATGACATTAGACTTGCATCTATAAAGGGAACGTGTTTGCGAGATCTTGATATCAAGGAATTTTGTTTCCATCAACAAGACTTTCATCAGCAAGGACTGTGTAACAGCCAAGTGCTCTCACCTACAATTCAGCTGCTTGCTTTTCTGTTTTTTCTCCTGCTGTCTGAATCGCCCTTCCCAGCACTTAGTGCTGTTTCTGACATCTACTTTTTCATTCACGTTAGCGCGGGTTTGTTTAGTTGATTCGTTTGGGGGCGGGGAGTCTCTCTCTCATTCTCCTTTGTAGAATTGCTTTCAGGCACCACATTGACTGCTTTCTGAGTTTATTGATTTGGGGGTGTGGATTCATGATTGCCCATTGTAGCTGGCACCTACTTTTTTGTAGCACAAAAATAGGATTTTCCCTCCATGGCACTCGATATTTCGCCTGCCCCAGCTTCAGCTAACACCATGTCAGTTTCAGTACCGCAGAGAATGAAACACAAGTAAATGATTTCCACTCTGAACTGGGTGACTTTAAATCGGGACCCTTTACATGTATTTTTATCCTATTGTGATTCTTCAGTAGTAATCAAAGCGTTTCAGGTAGTTCAGCAAAGAAACATCAGTTGCCATTGTGACTTAACTTAATTCTCACCCTGTGAAGCTTCCTTCCCCAAAAAGCCAAAAAATAGATAAGTAAGTAGAAATAAAATTCTTACTTCTAAGCAAAGAGATGAGTGAAATTAAAAAAAAAAAATGTGGCTTCCTTTCTAGTGTCTTCAATTCTTTTCTAACACCTTTGCACTTTTCATTATATAGTGACTTCTTATTTTTCCTGTTCTGTCTTCCCTCTCATCCTCCCCAGCCTCCAGCTGTCCACTTGGAAAAGTTCAGATAAACGAATTTGCTTTTCTGTAACCCAAGATTAAGGTGTCTTCTTTTTCTTCTGAGGATTTTCTCTTAATAGGAGATACCTCTTAATGCAAAGGAACGAATCTCTAATGGAAGATTTCAAGTATTCCTGACAGCTGGATAGGAGAGCTGTTGGAGAGCAGATTGAGCTTTTCTAGTGTCTTTCAAATCATGCCAGATTTAATGCCTTGATCTGTACTCTACCTCCATTTGAAAAATATACAATGTAACAATAATTTAATGATAAAATGATGGTAAAATTAGAGATGAGAGTATAAATAAATAAAAATAGGAGGTAAGATAAGTCAAGGCACACAAAATATTCACACAATATCAGCTTGAACGATTGCTACACCTAGCCTCCAAGATTACCTCCCAGCATTCTAGAGACAAAAGCAACGTGAAAAATATAACTAGCTACAAATTCACAGGGCTCATAAGATGGAAAACATAGTTCAGAAGAAACTACACTCAGCAGTAACCAACCAGCTTCTGTGTGGGCTTAGTCCTTTATAGAATGTATAAGATGAAATTGTTAAGTCGGCCCAGAGTTGTAAGACAATATCCTTGGTAGCTATTTACAATAGCGTGAAACTGGAAATAACACAAACATCCGTTCAATGAACACACAAATCATGGAATTACATTCAGTGGAATACTACTCAGCAATAAAATGGAAGAGAATACTGGAAAATACAGTTATAAGGGCGAATTTTTAAATCATGACACTAAATAGAAGATAAGCACAAAAGCATACATGCTCCGTGATTCCATTTATATCAAATCCTTGAGCATGCAAACTCATGTATAGAGACTGATGACAGATGAGTGATTGCCCACTGCGGGCAGTCATGAGGACACCTTTGAGGGTCCTAGAAACGTTCTGTATCTTGACCGTGGCAGTGTATACAGACAGGTGTATACATCTAAGATTCATTAACTTGTACACTTCAAATGTTTTATTTTTAAAAATTTATAGCAACTTGGGGCGCCTGGGTGGCTCAGTCGGTGGAGTGTCCGACTTCAGGTCACGGAGCTCACGGTCTGTGAGTTCGAGCCCCGCGTCGGGCTGTGGGCTGACAGCTCAGAGCCTGGAGCCTGCCTCGGATTCTGTGTCCCCCTCTCTCTCTGCCCCTCCCGCGCTCACGCTCTGTCTTTCTCTCTCTGTGTCTAAAATAAATAAACGTTTAAAAAAATTTTAAACAAATTTGTAGCAACTTTATCTGTAATAGTCAAAAACTTCCATCAGCAAGTAGGTGAATAAATGAGATGTGACAGATCCCTACGATGCAATACTTCCACTCCCCAGTAAAAAGGAATGAACTCGTGGCACACCACACACAGCAATGTACATGAATCTCAAGATAATGATGCTGAGTAAAATTCTGAAAAATGACTAGTCTACAGGGACAAGAAGCATAACCATGGATACCCGAGAAGACGGATAGGAGTGGGGAGAGGGAGGGAGTTTGAAAGGGCATGAGAAAACTTTGGGGGATTATGGGTATGTTCCTTGTCTGGAGGGTAGCGATGGTTTCATGGGCACAGACGTATACCCAGATGTACCAAATTGTGCCCTTCAAACGTCCCCAGTTTAGCGTATGTCGACTATACCTCAATAAAGCTGTTTAAAAATAAATGCCCAATAAAAGCTCTCAAGCGACTCTCATCCATGCGTGATTGTCTCCACCACGGGCAGGAAGCTCGAGCAGGGAAGGAGCCCATGTGGGGGTATGTAGGTGTGCCTCCCAGGGCATGTCCTGGCTCACTGATCGTGCTCAGTACCTGTCAGATTGTACTGTGATAGCTGAGAGCGATGGCTACCGGCTACACATCTGGTCTGTTATCTGCCGGGCACTCTTGCAGGGGCTTTTCATCGATTGACTCTCATCTCCCAACAGCTCTCTAAGTTGAATCCTATTATTATTCCACTTTGCAGCTGAAGAAACCCGGCCACCCAGCTCCAGAGCCCTAGCTCTCTTCACGATGCCCCCGATCGTGCCTTTATGTTAATGCTCAAAATAAATGAGAGTTTTCAAGGATCTAAAGGCCAGACTTCAGAGTCTCTGGCTGGGGGGAGGA
The DNA here is from genome assembly GCF_022837055.1 of Prionailurus viverrinus. Taxonomy (NCBI): domain Eukaryota; kingdom Metazoa; phylum Chordata; class Mammalia; order Carnivora; family Felidae; genus Prionailurus; species Prionailurus viverrinus. The sequence goes on from NC_062567.1 coordinate 16,271,291, forward strand.
GGGGTGGAGGGTGCCAGCGAGTTCAGAACCTAAGACAATGAGCCCAAAAGACTAAATGAACGGGGCCGGACTTGGAGTTAGAAAATTCAGCGGAAAGCCCTGACACTGGCATCTCAGAGTCACTGGAAAGACCAAATGAGAAAATGGCTAGAATCGCCATGCCAGCCGGGTGGCATCGTGACGGTACTCCAGGAGAAATCCATCTGGGTTACAAGAAAGTAATTAGGAGAGGAGGTTGGCCTCACACCCACGTGTCACTGCAGCACATTTCCTCCCAAGTGCAAGGGCGAATTTAGATTTCGCACGGCAAGCCGCTGGCACAGTAAACCAAGCGTCACCTCTTGTCACCCTGACACTTGTATTGTTGCCACATGTAGCATCTGGTTCTTTTTCCAGGAGGCTCGTGGTTTGCTCATTGTGTAGTCGTGAGAATCTCATGCAATGGGTGCCTTGCTTTCATTGATTTCTTTGGCCTCTACTGTTCTGTTTGGTTCTCTTTTAATTTTTTGTTAATGTTTATTTATTTTTGAGAGAGAGAGAGACAGTGCCAGCAGGGGAGAGGCAGAAAGAAAGGAAGACCCAGAATCCAAAGCAGGCTCCAGGCTCTGAGCTGTCAGCATAGAGCCCGGCGCGGGGCTCGAACCCACAAATGTGACATTATGACCTGAGCCGAGGTCCAACGCTTAACCGACTGAGCCACCCAGGCGCCCCATGTCTGGTTCTTTTTTTAATTAAATCTATAATTGTAAAGACATAGCGTATCATATATTTGCAATTTTTCTAAGCTTTGTCCGAGCATCTCACATGCTGCATACCATTTATTACATAAGCCAACTACACAAGAGCTGGATGAGCAAGCCTAGAAGATATTATTATATATATTATATTATATTATATTAATATATTTATTATATTTTTATATTATAGAATCATCACAAAGTCCACTGCCTGCGATGCCACAATCGTTAATGCTAGCTGTTCATACAATCAGGTCCATTTGATACATTTCAGGGTTGAATTACTGTAAATGGATACTAATTTGGGGGCCCAAGGATGCTTTAAAAGTTTTTCCATTTAAATTAATGACGATTATAAATTTGACTTGAGCATTTACTTTAGAGGGGTTTTTCAGGAACAAATTAACCCTTGAAAAGTAAGAGAAAGGGTACAAATAAATGTAAGCAATTAATATTACAGCCATTATTCTTTAAACCCACAAGAACCCAAACTGAGTTCTAAGAAACAATAGTGGGCCATTGTTTGGATGCAAAACACTGGTTGAAAGTAAGTCATATAGTCCTGTATTGTAGGATTTCTCATAAGATATCATACCCGAGAAGAGAACATAGCATACGGCACGTCCCAAAAATATTCATCTTACACCAATGTTTCCTGGTCAGGAATGGCCAAGTATTTTGAAATTTATTTGGTTGATACTGAGAGACATTTAAGAATAAATCAGTACGCAGTAGTGAAAAAAAGTCTTTCAAATCTGAAGACCTGAGTTCAAACACCAACTCAGAAATTTATGAAGCAGGTGACTTAACCTCTCTAATCCTTAGTATCTTCATCTATAAATCAGAACAGTAAAAACTTCGATTCCAGTGGTGTGTGTATGCAAACACAGAAGGCTATATAAATTAGAGCGAGTTAGCTCGGGAAGTGTTCAGATTTTCCTAGCTCTCCTGCCCCTGCCTTTAACAATCAATTCAGAGTCAGTAATTGCTTCACTAAACTCTGCAATCTATTTTAGATTTCTAAGTCCTTGGACTAATTTAAAAGGTATTTACCATGGCTAAAGTAAATACTAAGAAGGAAAAAATGCCCTCCCCTTGGGAGGTTTCTGCTCAAAGTTGAGTTCACGTAGGCAAAAGCCTCAAGAACCCAGAGCCTCAAGAACCCCAAAGCCCCAAGAACTCATGGGAAAGGTCAAGAATCAGATGAAGGTATTCTCTACCTCCCATCTCTCCGTAAATCGCCCTTCTCTTTAACTCCTGTTCTCTTAGAAATCTTCCCCTTCTTCAAGGAATTTTTTGCCTCCTTTTATGCTTCCATACTAAAGTGTTAGTGGAAAATACAGGCATGTTTGATTTTTAAGTTAGCTTAAGGAGAGATTTATGGAGAAAGCTGGAAATATTGTTTATTCCAATATTTCTTCCTTTTAAAGACTGAGTAGTATTTCATTATATATGTATATACCACATTTTAGTGTGAATCCATCTGGCAAACATTTAGGTTCTTCCACATTTTAGCCGTTGTGAATAAACAGATCCTGATTTTAGTGCTTTTGGATATATACCCAGAAGTGGAATGATATGGGAGTTCTATTGATTTTTTTCTGTTGGTTTTTTTTTATTTTCTATTTAATGCATTCCTGATCTAATCTTTGTTATTTTCTTACTTCTGCTAACTTTGGTGTTGGTTCATTTTCCTTGTTTTAGCTCCTTCCTTTACTTGAGGTCTTTTTTTTCTTTTTTAGTTTATGTGTTTATTGCTATGAATTTCCCTCTTAGAACCACTTCTGCTGCATCCCATAGTTTTGGTGTGTTGTATTTGGGGGAGAGGGGGGTTTGTCTCCTGGCATTTTCTAATTTCCTCTTTTATTTCTTCTCTGACCTAGTGGTGGCTCAAGAATGTGTTAATCTCACATTTTTGTAAAGTTTCCAATTTTCTTTCTGCTATTAATTTCCAGTTTCATTCCACTGTGGTCAGAAAAGATGGTTGGTCTAATTTCAGTCTGCTGAAATTTATTGAGTCTTGTTTTGTGATGCAACATGCAATCCATCCTTGAGAAACATTCACATGTTCTTGAGAAGAATATGCATTTTGCTGTTGTTGGGTGGAATCCACTATATGTCTGTTAGTTCCAAGTGGTCTGTAGTTTTGTTCAAGTCCTGTGTTTTCTTACTAGCCTTCTGTCTGAACGTTCTATCCATTGTTAAAAGTGAAGAGTTGAAATCTACTATTATTGTGTTATTTCCTGCTTCTCCCTTTACTTCTCTTAATGCTTGACATATTATATATTTAGCTACTCTTGATGTTGGGTGCATATGGATTTATGTTTGTTACATCATCCTGGTAAATTGACCCTTTTGTCATTGTGGAATTTTTTTGTCTCTCTGATAGTTTCTGGAAAGTCTACTTTATTTGATGTAAGTATACCCACCCTTTCGGTTAGCACTTGCATGGCATATCTGTTTCTATCCCTTCACTTTTATCCTATGTATGTCCTTAAATCTAAAGTGAGTGTCTTGGAGAGGGCATATAGATGGGTGATGTTTTAATCCACCCAGCCATTTTATTTCTTTCGAGTGGAGAATTTAATCCATTTATATTTAAAGTATTTATAGAGAGAGAGGATTTACTGTTGCTTACTTGTTAGTTGTTTTCTGTTAGTCTTGTAGTTATTCTGTCTGTCCTTTCTTTTCTTGCTATCTTCCTTTATGTTTTGTTTATTTTTGTATTGATATGCTTTGATTCCTTTGTGTGTTTTGTGTGTGTGTGTGTGTGTGTGTGTGTGTGTGTATGTACACTCTGTAGATACTTTGATTTATCTATTGTTGGACCCCTCTAGCGAATTTTTCAGTTCAGTTCTTGCATTATTCAGCTTCTTAATTTCTCTTTGAATTTTTTGTTTTATACTTTCTATCTCTGTTGGAAGGTAGACTCTCCATCCATGCTTTTAACACGATGTGGGATGAGATTGTAGCAGAAGATAGAAGGATAAAACAAAAGTCTCTCAGCTTCTAGCCTAATTTTAAATGTAACTACTAATAGTAAAATTAATAATAATAATTAAGAACCATATCAATGCAGCTATTAATAAGAAAAAACTATGTTTCAAAGAATTTGGACAAAATCTGGGTGGACCCAGGGCAACTGCTATAATCCAGGATTGATTGTGTCAGGCAAGTTAGGGCGTATGGCCAACCTGCTAGATAAGCTATTTAATGAACAGTGAAATTGTTAAAATGGACGAGGAGGAGGAAGAGGAGAAAGGGGAAGGGAAGAGGAGTAGGAGATAAAAATGAGTCTATGAGAAAGAAATGAAATGTCCAAGGCAACTTGGAAAAGTTGTTGGACATTAAAGATGCTGTTTCTGTTCTGATTTGGCCCGTAAGTGTGTCTTTGCTTCTTCCTTTCTCTTTCAAAAATGATTTGTGCTTCCTCAGTGCCAAAAGGGATGAACTAGATATTATATAAAATCCCTTCTAGTTCCAGCAAACTGTGATCTCTTTCCTGCTTTTTTTAAGCCTAAACATAAAAAATCAGAAATGTTTCTGCGCTTTACAACAGGTTCAAAACTAATTGGACACTTTTCAACATCATTCTATTTGATGTTAATAGTTCATCACACACAATACGTGGAAATCTTGCCCAACTCAACAATCTTCATAAGCGACCTAGGTTTTATTTTCAACTGTGAGTTTTAAACATAATCACTCTACGTGTGAAAAGAACTGATATTCCTTTTTTCTTTACCTAACATTTGTCATTCCCAAAGCTATGTCTCATGAAAGCAACTTTCCTGTTTCTAAAAAACAAAAAAAAAAAAACATAGTAGTCGCCTTCTTTACCCCTTTACTTTCAGCTTACTCAGCATTTACAGTTTGCACTAATTAATTTGTGTGCCTTTCATTAAATATGCACTGATTGGAGCCACAGTTAAGCGCGGAGAAGCTCTTCAAGCAATTTCACCTGTTTTAGTATAATGAATCCACCAGGAGTATCAGCCACTTCCTGATCCGTGGACTTCTGGGATGACAACTACCACCCTTGGCTCCATATTTTGAAGACCAGGCACTGAACTTGACCTTGTGGGTAACTCTGACCCCCAGTGGGACTCTTATCCCAAAAGCAGTTGTTCTATCCTTGAGGTTGGACATGTGGTAATGATGCCCACAAGGAAGGGGGAGTATTAGTTCTTAAACTGTGGGCTCTGAGACTGTAATTACCACTTCAGAGCACAAGTTCAAAAGCATGAGCTGCTATTTCAAGCTCTCACTCTGTTTCTGGGCATCATCTGCTTGACCCAGTCCTACTCCAGAAAGTCACATGCTTTCATTCAGACCCATACTCACAAAGGCCTAGGAGATATCAATAAAAGATAAACCAATTCATCTCCCTTCGGCAAGGTTAAGTGCACAGTGAAGACGGGTGATGGATTTTGCCTTCAAAGTCAGTCTTAGGCTTCAGTCATGTCCTGGCTGTGGGAATAAAGCAAGAACGTGGACAGCAGTGCCTCCCTAAACAAGTGTTGTGAGTCGTAAGTGGGTTGCGAACAATCTAATGGGTCTTATTTTTTAATGAAATGGAAAAAAATTGAAAATATCAGGGACACCCGGGTGGCTCAGTCAGTTGAGTGTCTCACTCTTGATTTCAGCTCTGGTCACAGTCCCGGAGGATTGAGCCCCGCGTCGGATTCTACGCTGAACATGGAGCCTGCTTAAGACTGTCTCTCTCTCTCTCTCTCTCTCTCTCTCTCTCTGCCCTTCTGTGCCTCTCCCCACTCATTCTCTCTCTCTCTGTCTCTAATTTAAAAAATATATTCTTTTTAAAAAGAAAAAGAAAATATCAGATAAATATGTTTATATTAAGTGTATTATTTCCTGAAATGTTTATTTAGGCTATGGGGGTGTGTTGTGGGTTGTAATGTAAAATATATATACTTTTCCTCTGAGTCTGAATCAAAGCAAATTGGAAGGCCACTGCCTTGGGTAACTCAGGATGTCGACTGGGGACAAAGGAAACTTATTAGAAGGCCTGGGTAGGAAACAGGAAGACTTCTGCTGAAACAAGAAATAGAACTAAGGGCAGAAAATGTAAATTGTACATGGCAAATTTGGGCTCAATTAGTTAAAGAACAATTCCTTCCCAACAGTGAAACATCCCGCCTCGTGAGGAAATGGGTTTCTATTTGAGAAGTGCCTGTGGAAGCCGCTGATGCCTGCCTTTAGAGAGCCATAGCTCTGGATGATTCTCATCTGATTTTTGAAAGTTCTTTTTCTATAATGATCACAGCCCCCCAAGTCACTGATTTCTGCTATTGGACTCCACGTTTTTAAGCTACTAAGCATGTTTTTAAAAGATTTTTTTTATAACTTGGCCCTTTTTCTGCGCTTTCATATAATGTCCTTATTTTAAAATAGCCCTCTTAGAGTTTGGAAATGAGAAATTTCAAAATGGTAAGCAACTGCTCTAGCTGAAACCTAGTCCAGGTTATGTTCCATTTTATTTCCCCTTCCTTTATGCTCAAAAAATAATAATAAAAAAAAACCCACATCATGTATTACAAAATAGGCAAAAACAAATAAAAGAATACCAGTTTCAATAACACTTTGAATCAGTAGTTATAAAAATAGCCATATTTTCCACTGAAGGGCACCGCATGTTTTAAAATGTGAAACTCTATAAAAGTGGTCAGTGTTAGCATACTTGTGTTTCTCCATCAGGAAGGCATATAAATTCATGAGAGGATGTTACGTTGAATAAAGATGCCATAAAATAAAATCATATGAGTCTTTGCTTGGGTTTTGATTTCTAATCTCAAAATTCAACATGCTGACTTTACAGATTCTCAGTATAGGTAGGCCTGGATCTTACCATCTTGCTCTGAAGGTATGAGCATTTCAGATAGAGAAAATCTTCAATAAATAGGATGAAACACTACCCTGGGTTTTACAAAGATCATTTGGTAAAGACGATTTATGAGCGGAGTTAACCTGAACTTCACCACACGGTTCCACAGTTGAGGACGGTTGCGGAACAGGGTACGGTTTGCCAGAGAGAACAGACTTGGGACACCAGTCTTCTGTCTTCCATCCTCTTTGTTCCATTCTATTTTACTTATGCTAATGGCTCCTAATTGCTAAGAGGCACCAAATAATTAAGAATGCACAGAAAACCATACACTACGTTGGCCCTCTCTTTTTCTCTGATGTCTGTCATTCCTCTGATGGCACTTCTCATTTGCAGCTTCGTTTTCATATTCTCCAACCTTCCTAGTATCATTTCATAAAAATTCTTTTTTATTTCCTTTAAAGCCGCACACTCTGCTCCTCAGTTCCCGGGTACCTTTTTACCCCAGCTGCTCCCTAACTAATGAACCTTCTCACTCCGACTCTTCCCTAATCGCTCAGGCCTCGAAAGGATTTTCGAAAGTTCAGACTGAAGCAATATAGGCCATTCCACTTAACGTTCCTGTCTAAAGAAAGGAAGTCGGTTGTGTTTAACGATGCTGTCTATTGGGACGTTCCCACGCTTGTGCTGCCCTCATGAATTTCAGCTCTCCTTTCTGGTGCACCAAGCTTCGGTTTCTAAATTCACTTCCAGAAGAACTTGTACTAAGTATAACGGCCTTATTCTGCCATCACCTGTAAAGAGATGTCTATGGAACAGCTTATGGGCCCTTGAGTTTTTAGGGGTTTTTTTTTCCTTCTATCTCTCATAGGCTTAATGAGGTTTTTTTAAAATTTGATATCTTAAATCCATTCTTCTTGACCTGAGATGACAAGCTGCCATTCTGTGACTGACCTAAATAACCCTAAGTGGTTCCCTTCCTCTTAGGACAGCATTCTGTGCCAACAGGAGGGGACCGGAAGTGGAGACCAAATCCCAGTACAGCTGTGCCTCCAACCTGCTGCTGGAAAGAACCAACCACACCCAGAGGCCTCCTCATGCCTGATGAGATTTCTGAGGATGGACCCTGACTCCAGGGTTTTCCAGACAGTTCGTGAGGCAGGTTGAGCACAGGTTCTGAATTGAGTGCTCGTGGATTCGCACCCCAGCTCTACCCTTACTAACTGCACGGTCTTAGGCAAACTATTCAACCTTTCAGATCCTAGACTGCCTCTCAGGGCTGCAGTGAGGGAGCACAGACACTATGCATGTAACACAGAAAGTATTCGCTATTAGGAGCTTTATCAATAGGACTTCGGCAAAGTGTTCATTGTTTCTCATTCATTTATTTAAAGATCTTGGTGTTTTACAGCATGTTGGGGTTAGAATGACTTCCTCTGTGTTTGAGTCACTTCTGTTTGGGACCTTTATGTTCAGATAGTTATCGTGAAACAGACCATGTGGAAGCAAGGAAAACAACCCAAGACTCATAGGTGAAAAAATCATCACGTGTGACCCAGCCAGTATGTTTCTCCAGAATGGAGATTTCCTTTCATTTTTCCCTTTATTCAATCAGTAGCTTTTGCATACAGAGGCATGCTACACTCTTTGGAGAGTCAAGAGAAGAGATGATCAGGTCTCTGACTCACAGAAGTCACGAAACAAGACTGGCGCATAGGAGCGGTGTCTATGGCATCTAGACGCCAGCAAATGTGAGTTGGAAATTAGGAGGGCCCATTTTGGTGCTCTGAACACAGCATTAACGAATACCAGTAATAATGTGTAACGAATAACATCAGGAAGTATGGTATTCAGGGCACCCCATCAGGCACCCCAAGAGAATAATTTTCAGAATGTAAAAATTGTGCCAGCCACCAACACCAATAAGGTCTACAAGAGCTGGCTTCTTGTTTCAATTCTAATTATCAAGTACAACAACATAAAGGAAACAAACACTTGTTAAAAAATACTCTGAATCGTAGGAGAGTTGCACAGAGAGCTTGAGCAAGATGAATGGAATGAGGGTCGCTTCCCCTCTGGGTGTTAGCAATTGCAGTAATTCACACATATTTGAGATCCTGTGATACTGACTTTACATTCCCGTGAAACAATCTTATCAGCAAGCTTCCCTGGCAGCCTTTCTCTCGTGCCACCTCTACAAAGGCACTTTCTTCCCCTCGATTCCTGTCATTGTTCCTGTCAACCTCTGATGAGAGACAAGAGCCCAAGCGTAACCTGCAGCCTATCTACCTAGAGCAGAGGACCAACTGGAAGGCTAAGAGAACACCATTTTTTTTCTTCTCAGATAAGTACCGCTCCTTTGTTACTTTATCCTCGTGTCTAAGAACTCCTATGGCTTGGAAGAAAAAAAAAAAACCTCTCTTAAGAACGTTTGTATGAAAAGAGGCCAAGAAAATATTACCATTCGCCAACCTGAAGCTATATTTAGTTATTACAGTGCAAAGACAGAGAAAATCTGTGTTGCGTAGAAATTTCATTATCCTACCGGATATTAAAATCTTAATATCAAGGTTGTCAACACTGTGATAACAGATACAGCCCTAAAAGTGATTGCCTGTGGAATGTATCTTAAAGATCATTTATAATTTAGTAATATCTCTACTCCCCTGGCTGTTTATACTGATTAGCGGTCAACTACATTAATCAACTACATACAAAGAAAAACTCAGAGGGAGGGAAACAAAAAATGAAGAGAAACCAGAAGGAACATTTGCAGGACAGTTTGTACCAAGGCAAAAATCGCTTCGCTTTTCTTCAACTTCTGGATTCTCTGTAAAATAATAATGAAAAGGAAGGCGCGATTTGAATAGAGGAGAAAAGTAGAGAACATAGAGAGAACACGCTGGGAACTTACTGTAGCACTGAACTTGACCTCTATGGTCAAAATAGAGGTCATTTTGTTTAAAATGTTTAAAAATCAAATAAATTCAAAGGTTATGATGAGATCTCTGGCATCTTAATTTTTTTTTAATATTTGTTTATTTGGGGGAGAGCGCAAGCCGGTGAGGGGTAGAGAGAGGGGAACAGAGGATCCAAAGCAGGCTCTACACTGATAGGCTGACAGCAGCAAGCCCGATGTGGGGCTTGAACTCACGAACTGTGAGATCATGACCTGAGCTGAAGTTGGACGCTCAACCGACTGAGCCACCCAGGTGCCCCTCTGGCACCTTTACAGTAAGAAGCTTTTTAGGATAAGACTCAAACTGTAAGGTGGAGCTTTGTTGGAAGATTCCCATATGCATTTCCCATGCTATAAGCAATGAGGCCAATGTTATCAGAGCCCGTGGGCCAGGATTTGTCATGGGACGTGATACTCCCAAACTTGCCAGGTTTGGGACATGAACTTGTGAATGTTAACACTCAAGCAAATGACCAAAAAGAAAAATCTAAAAACACTCAGTTTTATTTATGTAAAAAGACCAGGCGTGTCACCTGGAATGTCTGTTTCTAGAATGGCTTCTACCCTGCCCTGTTATGGACACAGTGGCTGCCAGATAGTAGCATAGCAAACCTCAGGATACGGCCGTATGGATAATTTGGGACATTATAATAGTTAGGTCGCACAGTTGGCAACAGGCCCAGTTTTGATTCCACCTCAGGCCCAGAATGGGCCTTTTGAAATCACCAAATCAATGACAAGTGACTGAACTCAAGGACGGTTAGTGTGTGAGCACCACTCGTGTAAGTCTTCCTAACAGCAGGTCACAGTTCGTGTTTCTGTCTAGGAACAACTCCTAGAATTTCTAGAGGACCATTTGTGCCCACTTGGGTCATGGGAATATTACTTAAAAAAAGCAGCAAGGCACATTTTCCATTCGAAAAATGGACAGTAGTAGGGTCTAGATGAGAAGGACTCATGCAACACTGCAAGAAAGCATACAATTAACTTTTAGTCTAGGGACAGCTCTACGTGCACATGGTATCAATCCAGCCTGCATGGTGCAGAAGGCAGGGGGTAGAACATTTGCTATTCCTCCTCTTGCTTGGAATCTGCTCATCCTTTAGTGCAATTACCTTTCAAGACCCTGCGCTCAGCAATTTGGACCGGCTGTTTCTCTTTCCTCTGTATTTGGAAAGTGATGTTGGTAACTTCCCTGAACGAAGGTTAAAAGGAAGGCTGTTCCCTTAGCAACAAGAGCTTCCTTGTTTACATTCTTGCCTTTTTTAAGATAACACTTCTATGCCGCCCCCCCCAACAGATACACAATGATGATGCAAGGAAAAATGAACATTCGTAAAATAAAAAGATAAAGACACCAGCAAGGTGTTAAGTAAGAAGCTCTGTCTTTGCCAACACAGAATTTTGACTGAAGCCTTGATGCTGAGAACACAAAGTTAGGAGTTCACGTATTATAAAAACAAAAGGGGGGGGGGGATGATCAATACCATGCATGCTAAGAGGGTTTGTTTGTTTGTTTTTAAGTCTAGTGATCTTAGCTCCCCTGTCCCCACCTCAAGCCAAGTGAGGAAGGCTTCCAGAAAACCATTTATAGACCATGGGGATGCTTTCTAGCACGAGAATGTCTTTTAACTAGATGCTTGCCAAGCCTCACAAATACAAGGGTCGTTTTCTATTAAGGGGCCTGGAACAGCAGGATAAGACAGATGTCTTGAAAGAACCTGATATGTGTTTCCTTGAGTTTAGAAACACAGAGACTGCTGCCTGATGCTTACTTTGAGAAATTCTGCAGACAAGAAACTTGCTGGAGTTTCCTGCTAGCACAGTAAATAGAGAGGATATAGTGAAAGCAAAAAAGTGATAAATTCACTTGTGGAAAAGAGGAGACCCCGCAGAAGTCAGCCTGATTTATCTTGAAAGGGACACTGTCTGAGAGATCTGCCAAGGAATGAGGTGATCCCAATAGAAAGAGGCTGAGAGGGGTGAGTCTCAGGAGAGTAAGTAACAAGATATTAGTCAGCGTATGTCAGGAAATTTCAGGTCACAAGTCCCCGGTGGGAGGATTTCTAAAAAAAAAAAAAAAATCTGTATTAGTTATTAGCCATCTACTGCTGTGAAAACTGGGATCACAAACTTTTAAAACAACACAGTTTCTGTCAGTCAGGAGTCCAGGTATAACTTAGCTGGGTCCTCTGCAAGGCTGCAATTGAGGTGCTCGATGGGATTGTTGTCTCATCCAGGGCTCGACTGGGGAAGGACCATTTCCAATCTCACGTGGTTGTGAGCAGCATCTGGTTTTCTTTGAGTGTCATATTGAGGGCTTTGGTTTCTTTCTGACTGTTAGCTGTAGGAGGCGGTGGGCCTCAGCTCTTTGCCACGTGGTCTTCTCCATAGGCAGCTCATAACGTAGCAACTTGTTTTGAAGCCAGCAGGGGACATAGCGTCCTCTCACAAGAAAAGGAAAAGCTTGCCATGAAAGGAAGAGCCAGACCTAGGATGTTTGCTAGGACTGAGAGCATTGGAGAACCAACAAAAAGATGCAGACACCAGCCATCCAAGACTTCAGCATTCTTTATCTCTCCCATCTTTCAGCCCTTTTATCCAATCCTGGAGGACCCGGGACCAGCAGAGTAGAGATCAAGAAATGAATGACCCAGGAGTAATAGTTGAAATGTATAACCACAGTCCTTTCCTTACTGTAGGCTTCTAATCCTACAGCCGAATGGAAGCTGAGAAGGAAGGGAAAAGATTCAAGATACACAGGAGGTTCATTTTTTTTTTCTAGTATAGCTGAGTAAACTAAACACTCTGGACGTAAGACTTTCATGAGCACATGAAAGTTACTGAAAAAGCTACAAGACCATCAAAGATATCACACCAAAGACTATCATTAAAAAAATTAATTTATTCTATAGCTTTACTTTTATTAAGTCCAGTTTGTTCATTAAAGTATTTTTCACGGACTTATTCAGGAGGTTTCAAGAGTCCAAGAGAAACACGGATGCGCACAGCACTCATTTAACAAAGAAAAAGAAAAAGGAGGGAGAGAGGTAGCAGAAAGAGAATGAGGAGGGAAAGAAGAGGGAGAGGCTGAGAAGGAGCAAAGGAAGGAAGGAAGGCGAGAGAGTGGGGAAGGAAAGGAAGGGGAAAAATGGAAAGGAAAGAGATTTACTCAGAAAAGACTGGGTTTTATGACACATCTAACCCAGACATCAGAGGGATAAATGAAAGACCAGTGAAAAATAGGTTATCAACTTGTACCAAACAAGTCTAGTCTCTTCATAAAATAGATTGCACCTGCCTTCAGGGTTGATATTTCAGTAGAAAGTGAAATTAATTACTGGTAGTTCATTGAATTACTCCCTGGTCTCTCTTCTGGATGACATTTGCTCCTAATTTAATATGCTAGTCAGCCAATCAGGTCATGACTGTGAGTAGCACTGTTGGTCTGAAAGATACACTATCATTCTTTTTCAATTTACATGATAAAATGTATTCAAAATTTTTATTTACATGATTTAGTCTCATGAACCAAGGAGAAAAAGAACCAAAAGTTCTGAAGTCTTACAATGACTTCTGTCCGTCTCTCATCCACCCCTATGCCTAGTTCTCAAATGTGATTTTATTTTTACTTCCTAAACTATTTCTTCTGTGGTAAGCTCTGTTTTTCTACATATCATGCTTTATTTTTGCCTCTTAATTTTTAAAATGCCAGGCATTATTAATTTGCCACTGTGATAAAGCTTTCTGTTTTTTCCTCTACTAATATACCATCCCTGACCCATGTTTCTATTGTAATTATATCACTATTTTAATTTAGATAAATCATTACTTGCTATTCATTTATGTTAATACATATGTATGTCATATTTTTCCTACAACACCAATAATTACATTTTCCTTATTGTTTTTAATTTTTCCTAGAGTTTATAGCAGCTTTTCATTTAAAAAAAAAATCTTAGCCTAGTTACTCTTCATTTTTTTTTCCAAATAATTTGTCGGGTGCTCTTATAAGCAACACACTCCTTTCTCAACCTTGGCCTTTGTTTTGGAGGAGCTGTCCACTCTCCTGCTCCAAATTGGACTGGTTCTTTCCCAGGCTTGCTGCACCCTGCCATTTTGGGACTTCTCTTTGCTAATCCTCTAGGTTGGATTTATTATTTCCAGAAGCCCTATGCTTCCTCTGTTTTGGTTTCCTCTCTTGTATCCTGAAGCACATCTTTAGCTTCCTTTAAAAGATGCATGGCAGGAAGCAATTTCTAACTTTCTGCTCTATCATTTGCAGATGAAAATTTATGGAACAGGGCAAGGAAGGATTTAATTATGCTTAGAGTACCCAATGAGCTCCATAAAGTTTCTTGATGATGACTGACCTATTAAACCTTGGAAACACCTTGCCTATGGATTTATTTTTAATATGATAATAAAGGTCCTCATTCTTTGAGCCAGGTTTTCTTCCTTATAACCACAAAGCATCCCAACTTCTACATATCTCAGAAAGTGTCAGATGATTCAGGTAAACAAGCCTAGAGAGGAACAAATCTGCATGCCAGTGGTTATTAATTTTGCTCTAAATAATCATTTGTACCATAGGGACTACATTGTAGTAAAATAAAATTAATTTAGAAATAAAAGTAAAATAGATATCAACACAGAAAGTAGGCATTTAAAAGTACATTTATAAGTAAGTCATTCTTCAAGAGGAACTCCTAGTGGAAACTGCCATGAACTTAGGAGTAAATGGCAATTATTTACTACATGGCCAAAATGGTGGGATTCAGCTAACATGTTTGTATTGAAAAATTCTTAGTACTAAGGTCAGCTAATAAAAAGGAGAAAGAAGAAAGAAAGAAAGAAAGAAAGAGTTGACTACAAGAAGCTAGAAAAATAACAAACATGTTTAAGTAAAGAAAGTAGAAGGGGTACCTGGGTGGCTCATTTGGTTGAGCGTCTGACTTTAGCTCTGGTCATGATCTTGTAGTTCACGAGTTCGAGCCCCACATCGGACCCTGTGCCCAGAGCCTGGAGCCTGGAGCCTGCTTCGAGTTCTGTGTCTCCCTCTCTCTCTGTCCCTCCCCTGCTCGCACCCTGCCTGTCCATCTCTCTCTCTCTCTCTCTCTCTCTCTCTCTCTCCCAGAAATAAATAAACATTAAAAAAAATTTTTTTAAGTAGAAGAAAACAAGTATTAAAGACAAGAACAGATTTTCATGAAATAAAAAAACCACAAAACATCAAAATAATTAAAATCTGATTCTTAAAAAAACTAATTAAAAATACACCTCCTGCAAGACTGGTGGGGAAGAAAAAGGGGACAGAAATAAACATTATTCACAACCAAAATGGGTATCAAGTCGATCAAATGAGAGCTAAAAGTCAAAAGAGGGCACTTTGAAAATTTTACACAAATTAATTATAAAATTTTAATGAGAATAACTTCTTAGAATCTATATATCTTCCAATTCTCAAGAAGAAACAAACAAACAAAAAAACCCCTATAAATACAACAATAACCACTAAAGAAATTTAAGGTTAAATTTAAAGTTAAAAAACACGACAAAAAAAAATCATAAACCAGTCTTACAGTTAAACTCCACTGTGTATAAGGAATAAATAATTCCTATTTTACACAAGCTGTGTCAGAAAAGAAAGCTCTTCCCCGGCATCAGTCTTTACTAATAATTTGAAAGAAAGAAGCAATTAAGAAGAGAAGTGTCTTAGACCTCCTGAGAGGTCCTGAGACCCACTTCTCTGGCCCAGAGCAATAATGAGGCGTCTCTAAGGTAAAACCTACACTATTACATGACTCAGCAGGGAGCATTTAGGTCATGAAACATCTCCATTTACACCCCAGAACTATCGAGTTCCACGTTTATGTACATTCCTTATGTCTCACAAAACCATAGATGACAGGTTTGTTTACCATCAACCAGGGGCATTTTGTTAAGAGCGCTTTAAAAATAAGGACGCCCCACCTGGCAAATATCATCAGTCCGTCTCCCAGGATATGCGGTTATTAGCATGTTTACAAAGATTTTAAAGGATCCAGCCACCTCCCATCTTCTTTCCCTGGGAGAAAGAGTAACGGTGTGGCTGCACTAACTCCTTTCTCCTCACTGGCCACGCGGACTTTATGAGGCTGATACACCCTGATGATCTAAACAGACAAAGACCAGACACGAAAAGGAAAAATTGAGATCAAACGCATTGGTACAAAAATCCTAAAGAAAATGCTAGGAATACGTCTTCTAAAAAGTAGCAAAATGAATGTGGGTTCATCCCAGGAATTCAAGAAAATTCGCTGTTAACCAATCCCACTTTAAAATTAAAGGCAAAAATGTTATCTCAGATTCAGAAAAGGCCGTTAATAAAAGTCAACACATGTGAAGCACGTGTCCAATAAAATAGTGACAAAATACTGTATTTTTAGAAATCCTAACAGCTTGTGTTATAAATATTTTAATTCAATATTAATTAAAGTAACTTTTCCGGGTCACGTGGGTGGCACAGTCGCTTAAGCATCCAACTCTTGATCTCGGCTCAGGTCATGATCTCCGGGTCATGAGGTGGAGATCTGCATCAGCCTCTGCACTGACAGTGTGGAGCCTGCTTGGGCTTCTGTCTCTCTTCCTCTCTCTCTGCCCCTTTTCTACTCACGTGCACATCCTCTCTCTCTCCCTCTCTCCCTCTCTCTCTCTCTCAAAATAAATAAACATGTTTTAAATAAGTTTTTCAATTCCTAAAACCTTTAAGAAAAGAAAACCAAACTGATCACTCTGCAAAAGACATGAACAGTCGATTTATGGAAGAAATTTGAATGACAAAGAAAGTCGAAAGATGCTCACTCTCACTAATAACAAAGGAAATTCAAATTAAAGCTTAAGATTAACTGTAAAAGAGCAGTCTGGTCATATTGGCCATATTTAGTAGAAATGAATATGTGCACACCTTCGCCCCAGCAGTGGCCCCTTCTAGAAGCTACTCTGAGCAAATGCTTTTACACCTGCACAGCATATTCATTGCGGCATTGGTGGTCATATTTAAAATTTGGAAAGAGTAGCAGAAAATAAATAATTTGTGGCATATCCAGAATGAACCAATTACATCTACTCTGTCCAAATAGATTTTTTACATGCAAAGTGAAAAAGGTGAGTAGCAAAAGGCTAGTGGCTGAATAGCACCGTTTATGTAAAAAAAAAATGTGAAAACATGCAGAACACTATTTTCATTGTTTATCAATAGATGCATATTTATCACTGATATAAAAAGATGCATAGTAACGAGCAACACAATACTCAGGAGAGTTACCTCCAGGACAGAGATGGGGGGAAAAAATGAGATCAGAAGGATCTCTGTATCTCTGTATTCCTAATACGTATTTCTTGAAAATATCTTTAACAAATATACCAGAAGAGTCATAAGTGATAACGCTGTTTTGTGGTTATACCGGTGGTCCTTTGATGATTCGTTATTCTTGCTACTGATTTTAACGCAACAGTAAAAGACTCATTGGCAGATCTGTGTCTGAACCCAGAGAGTGCTGATTAGTGGGATTTATCGAGGGGCAGGGGGACCGGGAGCCAGGAGCCCGTGGTGCTTCCAAATACCAAAATGTGGATGGAGGTCAGGACACTCCTCCAGCCTAAGACTAGATGCCTGGTTGCCAAGAAGCTGCAGACAAATGGGAAAGGAGAACTGGGAATCGAGAACTGGGGATCTGTACTCCCTCGCATCATATCTGGTGTCTCTGAACCTGATGCCTCCGGGACGCTCTGGAACAACACATCGGGGTCTGGTGGTCTCCTTACTGCCCCCACTGCCTGCCGCGAGGGCTCTGACTTTGCTCTGCTGCTTTCTCTCCCCCTTCAGCTTTCCGTCTAAACTGCTCTGACTCAGACCCTCTCCAGTCAGTTCACTCTGTCCCTGTAGGTTTATCCCCTTTTGTCTCTTTAGTATCGTTTAAATGGGGTCTTTGGAGAGAGTGAAAAGATAATGTACGTGATTTATCTGACCTCCTTAACCTGAATAGATAATGAAGTGTGTATGTGTGTGTGTGTGTGTGTGTGTGTGTGTGTGAAGAGAAAAAGCTAAAGAGAGAAAGGTTCCTATGGACTGAATGCAACCTTCCCAAAATTTGTATGTCAAAACTCCAATCCCTAGTGTGATGATATTTGGAGATGGGGCCTTTGGGAGGCAACTAGGCCATGAGGGTGCCCTTGTTAGAGGAGACACAAAAGAGTTTGCTGCCTCTCTCTGCTCTCTGCCATGTGAGGCTATGAGGGGTCGACAGCCAGGTACAAACCAGAAATCGGGACCTCACCAGACACCAGATCTGCCAGCACCTTGGTCTTGGGCTTCCTGCTTCCAGAACTTTGAGAAATGAATGCCTGGTGTGTAAGCTACCCAGCAAATGATATATGGTTATGGCAGCGCAAGCAAACTAAGACGGGCTTGATAGAACAATCCATGTACATCTGCTGGGTGACTTGGACATGTTTTCACGATTTAGCAGGCAAAAATTTGCATACGAGATCCAATGACATAAATCAACATGGAAAAATGGAATAAGAAATTGTCTTTGGAAATGCGTGCAGGCAGTTTTCTGGACAATGCCAGTGTTTTTGCTCTTGTGTTTCATAGACGTATATCCTGCTTAAGGAGTAAAGTGTCCCATGTTGCAATTGCCCCGGTTAATTAAATTTCCAGTCGACCGACTGGCTTTTAGTACATTACCATGTACCACAGACGGAAACCTAATGATTGGTGTAGATTTCATACCGAAATTTCTGTAATGCCAAAAAAATATTTTGGCAGCAAAATATATATGAAACTCAGAGTTTCTCATTATAAAGATCGCTACAGAAGTGTTTTAATAAATTCAAAAGTAATCCAACAGGACTTTTGAAAATGAACTCATTTACCCTTGAGTTTCTGTCTGACATACAAATATACCTGCCTGGGAAAGAAATATTCAAGAGAAAATATATGAAAGGATAAAAGGATCGTAAGAAGTAAAAACCAGCCTAGGCAGTAGCATAGGCATGATAAATATTTTTTTTAATTTTGTGAAATATTGATAGCTGGAGAAAGCATTTTCCATGGACTGCTCTAAGCGTAGAAAGCCAAGTCCTCTCGGCCCCATATGAACTTCAGAGAGCTTCTTCACACTATTTGGATGGCTGACCCCTGGTCTGGAAAACTGACTTCATCTAGTATCAGCTGTCACATCGCTCACTGAGAAAACATTTCGGTTTTTAACACGTTTGGCATCCAAAGTATGAAATGGTTGGTTTTCAGTTATGTCCTTCTCCCCACCGACCTCTCCCATACACACAAATAAGCTGTAAATTATCATAGAAAGAGCTTGTGTGTGTGTGTGTGTTTGTGTGTTCAGTGCACCAGGCAGAATGAGCCAAATCTTTCATATGCTGCAATTGTTCAATCATCTGGAAAACAAAAAACAAAAAACAAAAAAAAAATCATTTACATTTCCAGTTTAAATAATGCAAACCCTCTCATCAGAAGATGGCAAATGGTTTATGAACATTGTCTCTGACAAACTCGACCAAATCACTCCCTGCTCGAGAGTAAAAATCTATGCTGCACACAGGTCCATAGCTTTTGCAGCATTAGCAAAGAGCAGGCTGAGCTAATTTGCACGCCACACTTTATGTCTCTCCCAGTAGTAACTGGGTAACAGCCACGTGCTGATTATGTGGATTTTGCTGCTGCTTCTCCCCTGCAAATTGCAAAGCAGCACATTGCCATAGACAGACCTGATTTCACTTACTTAGGCTCAGCATGGTTTCCCCTTCATTCTTTGCTTAGATACCTTCATTTTAATCTCAAGGATTCTTTATGATCTTTCAGCATACATCTATCCATCACTACAGCCGCTCAGATATCACAGGACCTCTGCCCAAGGGTATGCTTTTGAAGAATTAACTTGCTTAATCTTTCAACATTTTCCAAGCCAGTTCTCTCGCATCCTAATGCCAATGAGCACATGCCACATGCAGACTGACGTGCGGTATCCCTTTATTATCAGGTGTGTTCATGGCCCCCAAATACCTCCTGCACCAGGATTTCTGTCATTCATCATAACAGTGACAGAGGTTGAGCCGCCACTCTCTCATTGTCTGTGATCCCCACCTTTACCATCCCACATTCTTCCATACCGTTCTTCCCGTTCAGGATCAACGCTGAGAACTCAGAAGACTATGAGAATAACACCTCATTATTCTGGAAGGTCTGAAATCTACCCTAAAGGCACATCAGTGTTGGATCTGGCGGACGCTAGATGCTAAATCCTGTGTGTTGCAGTTCTTCACAGAGACAGAACCAAATACGTATATTTTTTATATATTTTTTATATTCCATATTATGTAATAAATGAGATGTGTGTGTGTGTGTGTGTGAGAGAGAGAGAGAGAGAGAGAGAGATTTATTATCAGAAATTGTATCACATGATTATGGAGACTGAGATGTTCCAAGATCCGCAGTCAGGAAGCTGGAGACGTAGGAGAACCAATGTGTAAATTCTAGTCCAAAAGCCAGCAGGTTCAAGACCCAAGAAGACTTGATGTTTCAGTTCAAGTCTGAAGGCAGACAAAATGCTGATGTCCCAGTGAATACATTCAGACAGGAGGTACTCTGTCTGGCTGGAGGGAGGGTCAGGTCTTTTGTTCTACTCAGGCCTTCAACTGAATGGTTGAGGGCCGCTCACATTAAGGAAGGCAATTTGCTTTACTCAGTCTACCAACTCAAATGTTACTCTAATCCAAAACCACTCACAGACAAGCCCAGAACAACATCTGACCAAACATCTGCACACCCCATGGCACGGTGAACTTGACCCATAAACTTAATCATCACACCTTAGTTTACAGTCTCAGCGGTGAACCAGAATCAGTTGACAGCTTTTAAAGATCTTGATGTCAAATCTGTACCCTAAACCAATTAGATCGGAATCTCTGGAACATGCACCAGACCTAAGAATTTTTAATGAACATCCAGGCAATTGCAGTGTAAGCCCAAAGTTGAGAAGTATTTCCCAACAGATCACTCTAAATAGAATCTTTTTCACTGTGTAATATATCATTTGCACCTAAGCAATTCATTTGTGAATTGCTTGTGTAATATATCATTCGCACGCAATTCAGGTGTGAGCCATGTGGGGAACCAGGCTATGTGGCGCTTCTGAGGTTGCTTATAAATTGCAGGTGACAGCAGAGATACCCCGCTTGCAGAAGCACGAGTTCTTGATAGGTGGAGTGTCCAAAGACAAGCAAGCATTCCTAGCTCCCTTGGCGGTTGTAGTAGATTTGCATTAATGGCATTTATGTCTTGCGGTGATGTTGGCATTTATGTCTTGTGGTGATGTCGCGTGGTTGAATGTTACCTCAATAGACCAAAATTCTTGCCTGTTGTCGCTTGGGAAACATCACCTTCATGTGCTTCTCCAGCCCTCCTAACAATTGGGGGAGCTAATATCTTGAAATAAAGCCCCTTTCTGCAGCCCAGTGCCCTCACCAATCCACCTCTGTGAATTCCAAGCTGGGATAAGCGTCCCTCCTTTGTGTCACTAATAATGCTTCATTTTCCATGTCCCTAATATATCAATCATCAAATGCATCGCATTAATAGGATATATCTACATATCTGTTCTTCTCACTAAGCCAGAAGCTGATCTGTCCACAGAGGGGCCCGTGTCATATTCCTTTTGGTGTCTCCACTGCCTAGCCAGGTGACTGGTATTCATAATGACCCCTTATGAACTATTTTTCTGAATAGACTGAGTATTTCTCTCTTAGGGTGCTTACCACAGTCATCTCCTACAGGGGTCTCTTTTGGCCCACTGCGAGCTCCCAGAGGATTAGTGTGCTTCAGTTCTGCACAGACTAAATTCTTTCACATTTTTCTGAATAACTAAATATATCAGTAAGTCAGCAAGCTGCTGTGATAAGTGCAAAGCTCACTAACTTGGAGAGAGAGAAGGTGAGTTTGACTCCTACTTATGGACACAATTTAGTCCACAGCCCATGCTCATGGAGTATTAAAGTGGCAATATTCCCCCAAATTAATCTGCGGATTTAACATAATCCCTATAAAACTACCACCTTTTTCTCCAGAAATCAGACCCCCTGATCCTAAAATGCATATGGAAGTTCAAGAAAACCAGAAGAGTCGAAACAATCTTGAAAAAGAAGAACAAGGTTGGAGGACTCATACTTTCCTATTTCAAAACTGACTAAAATCTCCAGTACTCACAACTGTGTGGTATTGGCATAAAGACAGACCTTAGACCAAAGGAATAGAACCAAAAGTCCAGAAATAAACCCTTACACATATGGCCAATTGGTTTTGGAGAAGGGTGACAAGACAATGCAACTGGGAAGAGAGGAGTGTTTTCAGCAAATGTCTGAGACGACTGAATATCCATCTGCAAAAGAATGACCTTGGACCCTTACCTTACACCACCTCTATGGATCAGAGACCTAAAATGTTAAATATAAAACCACAAAACCATTAGAAGAAAACAGGTGCAAATCTCTGACTGACACAATCTTTGGATGTGTAAGTCTATGACTTCTTAGACACAACACTAAAAGCACAAATGACATAAGAAAAATCTAGATGAATTGGGCTTCGTCAAAATTAAAACACTGTGTGCTTCAAAGCACGTGATCAAGAAAGTGAAAAAGCAATGCACGATATGCAAGAAAATATGGGAAAATCATATATCTGATAAAGAACTTGTATCCTGAATACATAAGCAACTCTTAAAATTCCAAAATTAAGAAGACAAAGAGTTTTTTAATTGGCAAGAGATTTGAATAGATCTTTCTCCAAAGAAGATCTACAAAACCACCAGTAAGGAGGAAGGGAAGATGTGTAAAAATTTGCGGGGAGGTGATAAATATTTTCGTTACCTTGATGAAGGTGATGGTTTCATGTGTGTATATGTTTGTTAGGAAAAAGAACAAACCGTATACTTCCAATGTGCGCAGTTCACTGTATTTCAGGTACACTTTAGTAAAACTGCAAAAATATTTAGACCCTGGCATGTTTTGTTTACCAATCTTAGGTCTGTAAGAGCTGCATTTTCTACCTTTTTTGTCCCAGAAATGCATCTTTAATAACATCTTTATTTCCTTTTTTTCTTTTCAAGGCAAAGTAGACTCTGCAAGGCGTAAAAATTTCTCATGCAATCCTCAGGAAAGGGATTAGGAAAACGGAAAATCAGGGTTTCCTTTCAATAAGTGAGGTGTGGGGTGCTTAGCGAATCACACACTCTGTAAAATGTGAAGACGCAGCCGGACCAGGCCACGAGGCCATGGGGAAAGCATGGAACACAGAGACACGGTTCAGCGTACCTCCTTCCTCCTAAAGGAAGATGTGGAAGATGGCACCTTCCTAAGATGGCCTCTTGCATTGTGACTTTGACACTCTTCACATTGAGAGGCGGGGTCTATATGGTCACCCCTTGAATTTGGGCAGGCTTATTATGAAGGCTGAAGTAACAATGTGACCTCGGAGGCCAGATTTAAATGATACAGCTTCTGCCTGGTTCCCTTGGGGCACTCGCTGCTGGAAACAGGCACTGCGCTGTGAGGAAGTTCAAACAGCCACGTGGAGAATCAATGTTCCATCCAAGAGTCCCGGTGGAGAGCCTGGCTGACAGCAACATTAATTGTCAGTCATGTGAGTAAATGAGCCTTCAGATAATTCCAGCTCCCCAGCCATTGAATCTTCCCAACCGAAGTCCCAGATATTATGGAGCAGAGACAACCTGTTCCCATAGGCTCCTTCCAGCTACCAAACCAACAGAATATATTAACATAATAAAATGATTGCTTTCTGTCTCTAAGCTTCCAGGTAATTTGTTACCCAACATAGTAACTGCAATGGGAGGCCAGACAATCATTTTCTTCATTAATTTCTATCCATAGGAATTGACCATTATTGGTGTTATTCTCAAACTGTTAGGATACTTTCATTGGGAGGAAAAATCAAAACAACATCCTCTATAGCATGTTTCTGAAAAGGCTGTGATTGTGAAATTCATTGACAAGATGGTGACTTCAATATATCGATGCTACAGTAATGAATACACATAGAAACCAAGCTGGATGCTTTCAATTACCAGTTCAAGACCACACACTCTTTTAGTGAGGAATCCTTAAAATTAATTAATGAGTAAAGTCATGTCTGTTGACCTGCAGGATATTTTTTTTCAGTGTCACTATTTTATTAATTACCATAGAAGTGGAAATAGAGAGACCCTCCCCCCAAAATAATAATAAAATCAACATCCTTAGTTTCTGGGAAGTAAACACTGTAAAGCAAACTTAACTTTATTTGCTCTAAAATGTTTTCTCTTTTCGGTCTCATTCCGGCCTCAAAATAAATCCAACTTTACCAGTCTAGGCAGAGCTTGGCTGAGAGTTTGTCGGTATCACTTGGGTTTTCCAGGTCAGCACAAAATCACACATTCAGAAAGTGAAGCCACCATTCCCCATCTTGGTTCAAAGTACATTTATTGAGCATCTGCTAAGTAAGAAGACAGCAACCAGATGGTCCCATTTCCTCTGGCTATGTCCACTTCTCCACACATCTTAATACAGTCAATTATCTGATGGGGATGGGAGCTAAAAGAGAAGTCCACTGAACCGAATGGAATGAAGCAGTTCCTGGCAAATCCTAAGGCACATTCTTCTAGCTGGACACAATCCACCCAGGATAAATGATGCAGCTTTTTAGAATAAACTGGCTCACTCAGTTAAATGAACCTTTGGGCTAATGGCTTCCCTAAGGCTCCCAATTGCTTCCCTGAACTAATGGAACCGATTGGCTATTTTGGTATTCTACAAATCCATTACTCTCCATACCTGTCAAGCCATAAGATAAATGGTTTCATTTTAATACATCCAGCTTTCCCAAGCTGACAGAAAGAAGGGCATCACAGCTCTTAAAACCATCTGTGCCAAGAATTGTAAGTGCATTTTTCAATATCATTCTTCCCTGGCAAAAAAAAAAAAAAAAAAAAAAAAAAAAAAAAAAAAACCATAAATAAATAACGATGGGCTAAAAAACAGCACTAGATAAGAGAATGGAAATATGGTTCAAGTCATGTCATTGCCACCAACTAGCTCTCTGACCAGACAGAAGGCCTCCTCTTTCTCATTTCTGTGGTGGATCTATGATTCTAAGACACTTAACTGTGCCACCTTGGCTAAATAAATGTGCTATTGCCTAAGCTTTATCAAATATTAGAAATATCAAGTTACATTTGAAATTTTTTGTTGTGAGAGCATGAATCACAGGATTTTAGTTCCTGAGCCAAGCAACAGAATGTCTAGGCTCAACAGATGTGCTTTTAGACTTTCCAGCTCTCAGAGAAGCTTCTTACCTTCGATAAATCACAGGAAGCCACATTGGAGAGCCAATTAAAAACCCAGAACTGGTTTTCGCTTTACTGCTATGACTACTGATCCCTAAGGCTCTTTAGTTGCTGTGTGTTCTTCATTGCTTGGGTTACATTTCTTGGCCTTTGTGGTTAATTTAGTCTGAAAAAATAGACTAATAGGTCTGAAAATAAACCAATATTTACCAAGTTAATAATGTTGATTGAGCTCCTAATCTGCTTCTGGAGAGGGGAAAAAATGATAGTGCAAGTTTTCAAAATAATCCCGTGGGAAAGAGATCATTTCCCAAGGTCATCAGGTCACAAGTAGCAGAACTGGGAGCTGAACCCAGGTCTCTCTGGTCACAGAGTTCATTTTCCACTTTGTGAAGCAAATGACATTGACAAAATACTGGAACAAATGCTGACCTCAATATGGTTTCCTTTCTTCAAAATGTCTCACCAACAGGCTTATGTCTGCAGCCCTAAATTCCATATCATTGACAGGGTTGATTATATCAATTCATGGATATGTTATACTGATCCCCATTAAAATAATTGCTAGAGGAAAATATAGTAAACAACTCATGATTCCTATTTTGCTTTTTCATCTTCATGTGCATTTTATCAAATGTATGTTGGGAAATGTTAGAAAAAGTTGGATAAGTATGTTGGATATTAGAAAAAGTCTGTATATTAGAAAAGCTTTTTACCAAGTGATGACGGCACACAGATATTTCTGGACGGGAAAAACTCATGGTCTATGGGGTGCTAATAGAAATATAGATCTTTGCTCTGCAACTGTTCACAATCAAAAGTCTGTAATATAAGATTAGTGAAAGTGACACAGGGATACAAAAAGAAGTTCAAGAAGGTTTTGACTAAATGACAACGTAAGTCACCGGAGGATTGGAATGATGTTGTTAGTTTCTTCATGAGGAGATGTTAAAAAGAAAATGTAGTTGAGTCCCAGTAGAAAGAAAAGATAGCCCTCTCAAATTAGGTATTTTGAGGAGAGCATAACCAAAGGCTGACTTACAAGGTAAGGGCAGAGGCAGGAACCCACAAGGGACAATGCCCTGAGCCAGGACTAGTTATAGCAGTGTGTCACCATCCCTAGACTTGAAAGGGTAGAAGGAAAGAGCAGTGTTGAACAGGCAGACATAAAGGGCCACGGGATAGCAGCTGTGCCCTCCGTCTGCGGATGCGATGTGGCCCACTGTTGGTGACCGTTCTTGGAGGGAGGCATGAGAATAAATACCTCAGCCTCACTCTCCTTCTCCCTCCAATCTCCTGCTGGTGCTCCCCACTGTGCAGACCCCATGAGAAGCCAGGGATCGAAGGGACCAGTCTCTATAGTTTGAACAATCTAGCCTTCTCGGACAGAAAGAGAGTAGAAAATGAATCTGGATGGGCCACCAGAAACTATTCAGCATAGTGAGGAAGTAAGACAGTGCCTTAGGGAGCCAAGCTTGGCCCTGAACCCTAGCTTTACAACTGGTTAGAGCCACAAGTTGATTTCTGAAACAATGGGAAAGGATACAGCACTGCTGATTGCACTTGAAGCCAATCGTCCTATCTGCATAGCTCATGGAAAAGACTTCATCTTTTTGAGGGAACAATGTAGGGGAAATAATGACCCGCTTCTATTTGGAGAAAGAATGATAATATATTTTAAAGCCCTTTATCAAATGGAGAAGAGAATAATTCATCAGAAAGCTATGTTCCCACCATCTACATAAACACAGATAGAAAGGCTGCCAACCAAATTACCAGGGGTGAAAAGAATTTGTGCAATCATTGCATTTTTTTGAAAGCTAAAAATACACTTTCCCCAAAACTAAAAATAATAGAGTAAAAACTTAAAGCAGAGAATCAGACTTTAGAGATTGTACCAGCGTCAGATGATGTCAGCTTTAAAGGTTTTATTGTTTCATGGAATTAACTAGAATCAACCAGTTTTTTATGCAGTCTTAGAGCTCTAACATAATGTTTCACTTCATGAAGGGTCTTCTTGTTTGTTATATCTTCTTTACCACATAAGCACACTTGTAGACATTTTGATGACTTAAGAAACTACTAGAATCCTAGGTTTACACAAATTGAGAAGTGCGATTCCAACAGATAGGCGCACCCCTTCCCACTTGGAAACCACACCACCTGATCAATGACCAAGACTTTTCCACAAGCCTAATTGCCTAACAAACTGAACTCAACATCCTCCAGAAGACCGAGTCAGGAATTCATTTTCTTTCATAGTGGCCTCATTGGTCACACTGCAATGAGGGTAGCCCTATGTGGCCTCCAAGAGGGTAGGTGAAACCATCTCCCTGTAACCTCTAAACGACCCCCAAATTAGGAAACCACCCCCAGTCAAGTGTGAATCAGCTGAGTTTTGTATAAACACTTCAAGAACGTGTAAACACCCAGAAGAGTTTAACCAATGTCGTGGACCAGCTGGGCTCAGTTATGCACGAGCAGGAAGCAACTTTTTCTCCTTTATCCTCTTTAAGCTGCTCGGGTGGCTCTCCCTTTCCCACACTGAGGTTGGAAACACCCATAACTTTTTTTCTAGGTCTTCTGGGTATTAAGAAATAAATCAATAAATGACCCATAATCATTAAAATGTTTCATTTTCCATCTCGTCGGTAGCTTCCCCCTTCCCCACAGCTTATACCTCGTCCACATTCAAAACCCTGGAGTAGAATTTTTTTTTCTCCTCCCTCAATGTCCTCCCCTACTCAGGAGCTACTTGTGGTTGCTCTAGGGCTGGGGTCAGAGAAGTTTTAAAAAAAAAGGAAAGGGACAAAAGAGTTTAGGGGCTGTGGTGGCCAGGTGTCGTTATACCCTATATGGAAGGTACTCAAATGATGGTTCTTCTCCCACGTGGCTGGAGGCGGCTGTGGGGCCACCTAAGGGCCACACCACTGAGAGGTGTCTGACCACCTCTTAGTCACCTTATTAGCAAATTCTGCAGATGAAATTGCCAACACTGGTCTTCAGTGTGTGTTATTCTCAGCTAAAAATCCAAGACCGGAAAAGTCCCATTTAACGTTCTTTTATATCATTAAAGCTGCCTGTGTGCTGGGGAGAGAAAATGGAAGTTGTCAGGGGACAGGGTATAATGGCAGTAGCCTCGCCCATGGCATCAGGACACTGGACCCCTTCCGTGGAATTGTTACCCCGGCTGCATTAGCCTGATCAAGCCAATGAACTTGTCTAAGCTTTAGTTACTTTGTCTATATTCTGTACTTGGCTTGGTAACGAGATCTGAAAGTTCTTTCCCATATCTAAAATATTATTTTCCTATGAAATTGCAACCGCAAATATTATACAGCCCCAATGTATCAGAAGTGCTATAATCCACACAGAAGGAGGATTCCATAAGATATCTCTCTGACACGTCGGAACCCCCATCTGGGCAGCTGTAGGGCATGAACCCGTCAAGCCCAAGAATCCGGAATTTTTGCTGCTTTCTAAAACCCATCGGCCAACCCCATCCTGCCTACCTTCACAAACATTTGCTGTCATCAGTATTTCCCTATGCTTGGTCATATTTACACGGGTTTATACCTCATACTTCTTTTAAAGTATTTTTAAAAGCTATCCAAACCAGATTCGGGAAATAAAAATCTCCTATCTCACGGACGCAAGCTGTCAGAATATATAAAAATTGGCAATGTGCAGACACCAGGGTTTTCTGACCTGAAACTGTCAGTCAGTTCTTTTCCACCCTGCCTCAATACTCAATTCTACCTTAATCCAATTATGATTCATTAACTATCAAAATAAGAGAAACTGAGAGTTTGTTGAAGGGTATTCTTTTTAATTGCTAATTTAAGGAGCATGGTGAAAAAAGAAAATCACTCAAAAAAGAAAATGAGAAAAGATACGTACTAGCAGCATTAAGATAGTGCCGGGGAAAGACAACCCTTGAGAGACAAGATCCCACTGTTAGGACTTTTGATTAAATCAGACTCTAGCCCATGTGGCCAGCTAGATGTGTACCATTCTGGGAGCACACCTATTGTTAAATTTCAATACTCCCTTGTAATGAGATAGATACCAGAAACATACTGGAAAAATTACCTAGCCACATAAATTCAGGCTACATTATATACAAACTAAAGACAAATGTACCACCATACTGTCAAAAGCAGCATTGTGGGCATAGAAACCACTCCAAACTGGGACGCCTGGGTGGCTCAGTCAGTTAATTGTCTGACTCTCGATTTCGGCTCAGGTCACGATCTCATGGTTCATGGGTTCAAGCCCCAAGTCAGGCTCTGTGCTGACAGCAAGGAGCTTGTGGGAGTCTCTCTCTCCTTCTCTCTGCCCCTCCCCTGCTCGTACTCTCTCTCTCTCTCAAAATAAATAAATTAATTAACATTAGAAAGAAAGAAAAGAAAAGAAAAGAAAGAAAAAAAGAACTCCAAACCACCAGATTAGGAGTCATGGCCCATCTGTGTGCCTTTGAGTAATTTAACTTGTCTGGGTCACAGACGCCACCTTTTAAAATTCATCCATCAATTTACCCAGTTTATCCAGTTGTTCAGCACACTTCCCCTTTGAAGTGCATTGGCACCTTTGTCAAAACCCACTGGCCACATGAGAGTAGGACAATTTCTAGACTCTAGTCTGATGCCATTGGCATAATGTCTTCGTTGCCATAATTTTAAAGCCTTGAAATCAAGACTTTAAATCAAGTCCCCCAACTTTGTTAGTTTGCAAGATTGTTTTGATTATCCTAGGTCCTTTGCATTTCCATATAAATGTTTAGATCAGCTTGTAAATTTTGACCCCAAAATGCTATATTTTGAAGGTGTTGCATTTATTTTTTTTTGTTTTGTTTGTTTTTGTTTTTGTTTTTTTTTATTTTTATTTTTGGGACAGAGAGAGACAGAGCATGAACGGGGGAGGGGCAGAGAGAGAGGGAGACACAGAATCGGAAACAGGCTTCAGGCTTCGAGCCATCAGCCCAGAGCCTGACGCGGGGCTCGAACTCACGGACCGCGAGATCGTGACCTGGCTGAAGTCGGACGCTTAACCAACTGCGCCACCCAGGCGCCCCGAAGGTGTTGCATTTATTGATGAAATCAGGGCAAAGGGATGCATTCACAAATATTGTTGCCCAACCGACGAACAGCAATATTTCATGGTTTTCAGTAAGGCAATTTTGCAGTTTTGTTAAATTTATCTTCAAGAACTTTAAGATTTATGCTCTTGCAAATGATTTTTAAAATCTAATTTTCCCAGGGCTTGTTACCACTTAGAGAAATATATTTGATTTTTGCATATTGACCTCGTATGCTGAGAATTTGTTCATTCTAGTTGTTATTTTACATCTTCCCAAGGGTTTGTTTTTTTGAAGTTTCCCTTTCAAACGTTTTGTGAGCTCCCTTTTCCAGATTCAGAACATTTCCTTCTATTTCTAGTTTGCTGAAACTTTGTAATTATAAATAGACGTCGAATTTTTCACATGCCTTTTTTAAGTCTATTTAATAATCATATAATTTTTTTCTTTCTTCCGTTAATTCTCGGTTCGAGTGCATATTGGTTTTTTAGGGCTGCAGGCTAGGTGGCTTAAGCAACTAAAGTTTATTTCCTCACAGTTTTGGAGACCCACATCTGGCCCAGATCAAGGTGTCAGCGGGTGTGATTTCTTCTGTGGACCATGAGGGAAGGATCTGTTCCTGGCCTCTCTTCTTAGATTGCACACAGCCGTCTTCTTCCTGAGTCATCACGTTGTCATCTCTCTGTGGATGTCTGTGTTAATGACCTTATTGCAACCTAATTATTTCTTTAAAGACCCTATCTCCAGATACAGTCACCTTCTAAGGTACTGGGTGTTATGACTTCAACATATGAATTTGGCAAAGGGACACAACTGCGCCCATAAACACGATGCGTTATCTTTTTAGATGTTGCCGAATTCTATTTGCTAACATTTGGTTAAAGGTTTTCTCATTTACATTCATGAGGAATATCAGTCTGTAATTGTTATTTCTTGATTTCCTCATTAGGTGATCAGTCTTCTTTCAACTCTAACATTCAATAACAATACAATCCTGAGAACGGTGCTCTGAAATGTTCACTTTGCCTGAACTATCAGGAGAGAAGTTCAATGGGCAAAATGGTGGTGCTATGGTTACATACAGAACTATCGGGTTTCGCTCAGCGAACAGTCATTAATAACAACCGTGTGCTAGGATCTGAGACTCAAAAGCAAATAAGATGAATCCTTTGTCCTCAAAGTGGTCACAACCGAAGAGAGAAAACTACAGACTTCAGATGGCATCCAAGCAAAATACTGAAGTGGAAGACAGAACTGAGAACCAGTTCAGACTCCAGAAAGAGGAGGATAAAGGTATTCATGGGATTATGGATAAGACAAGAGAAATCAAGGAGAAATCTTGAGGCTCCAAAAGTAAGACCCAAAGGAGTGCAACGGCCATAATGATGAAAGAAACGTAGGAACTTCGCAGCCTTGCTCCTTGAGATTGAGCGCCTCCGTGTCCAAATGTCACCCATCCAGTGTCCCCCACCGCCTACCCTTTATTATGTGCCTGTGGTCTCACTGCTACTAGAAATAAATTCTTTGAGGAAAAAAAATGTTCATCTAATTTATCTGTATGTGTCTCTCAGAATCTAGGACAGAGTGGAATCATAATGTGTTTAGTAAAAGCAAAACTTTTACCTCCTTACCTGCAATGTCTGCACACATTTGTCCTACATTTCGGCATGATCCATCCACTCTTACATTGGGTCAAGCCAATGGTTCTCATTTGCCCCAAGCCCCCTCGTCTCAGTATGGGACAACCTAACCCTGACAGCAAAAATGTAACTGCTCTCACTAGACCGTATGAATCCCTCCTCTTCAGATTTCTAAATCTCCTTTTGACTAGATTGTAGAGCTACATCAAAGACATTTCGCTAAATTGTGAGTTGTAGCAACAACGCATTTGCAAAACTGTGTTTTCCATTGTTTTTAATGTAGCCAGTGCTTCCTTGTGGTATCTGTATGTCGATAAGTCCACATTTTATAACGGTTGGAAGCACATACACTTTGTTTACCACCTTAACGTACTATATAATCAAATTGGCTGGAGTTAACAGTGTTTCAAAGTACGGTACAGTCCTGACATTCAGTGAGGGAGCAAGATGTCTGGGTAATGCAAACCACGCGCCAGGAAATAGCTACTTAATGCACAGCATCTGTCTGCCAAGCGTGAGATGGCAGGAATGGGTTATAGGGAAAGGAAATCGATTTTCAGATCTCAATGTACCATCCTATGAGATGGGTGTCTGGTTCATTGTGTCTTCTTTTAAATGTGATTACTTTGAGAACACAGCTGAGGAAAACTCAAAGTAATTCTATTTCGCAACAGAGTCTTAGCCAGGGAACTTAATTTGATATCAAGAATCATTATCCAGAGACTGGATCCCAGGTGATCTTTCTCTGTTCACCGGACTTTTATGTTTTAAGTGACTGGCTTTATCTGCCACAGTGTCTGTCTTGCCTGACCTAGACTCCTGGGCTCTGGAAGGGTGACTGTATCTTCTAAATGTCTATAGTCTACAGCCTGGAAGATTCAGGCCTAGGGTGGCCTAATCTGTATAAATGGCTGCAGTGACAGCCACAAAACACATGGTTCTCTCTCAGCTTCCTCACCAACCAGCTGTCTCATCTTGAGACACACACTTAAAATCTTTAAGTGTCATAAACCCCACCTAGAGAAGTGTAGAGGTATTTACAGGGTAGCATCTTGCCAGATACGTTTGACCAGAGATGTTCTTTTCATGAAATAGTGCTTGAGATGATAACAATTCTTTAGGATACCGGTTTGGGAAACACTAACCTATCCATGACACCAACCTATCCATAAACAGTGGGCCCGACTCATTGGTTACCTATATGTCATAATATATAGATTGGTCTAACAGGATTGGATCGGAAAGGGCTCAGGAATCCCAATGGGAAGGGCCTGGCTACTGAGTTTTTGGCTTGACGAGTTTATAGGGAAATCTGTGAATGTTGCCCTTTCCAGATATGTTCGATATGGGGGTTACCATGAGTAAGAGCAAGCAGAAGAAAGAACAGAAGGATTCTGTTAAATTGTATTCGAACGGAAGATCGTATGACCATCGACCTAGAAGATAATAAACTGAGAAAAAGGCCCTGCCAGGATTAGCCCATCAAAATTGCTTCCATCCTCCTTGGGCAAGCTCCACAGAGGACAAAGACGAAGGCTGTACTTCTTTTGGGTGGGGGAATGACATAGTGGATGAAACAACGACTTTAGGCTCAGACACACGTGGGTGAAAACTTTGCCCTGCCACTGGGCTGCCTGGCTGTATGTTGGAGGAGATATGTTTGGGTGCAAGGGCACACCTCAAGGCAGGGATATTACCTAACGCAAGGCCTAGTGGATTTGTACAAGTCAGCCAAGAGAAGAGGGGACGTTCAAGACAAAAAGAACACTACAGTTGGAGGCCTGTGGAGAGAGTATGGCATGTCTGAGACCCTGGAAGCAGTTTAGTGCAGCAGGAGGACGGAGCTGAGGGAGGGGAGTGGGGACACACGAGGCTGGAGAGGTGAGTAGATGGTGATAGGCCTTAAGATGACTGGGCTTCATCCCCAGGGCAATAGTCATGGGAGGGAAATGGCATAAGTAAGATGTGGTCAGGGAAAGAAATAACTAGGTTCTCTACGTGGATCGTTAGACACCAGAAAAAGAGAGGGCCAAGTCAAGAAGGGTGCCCAGTTTTCTGGGTTAGGCAGTTGGGTGAATGGAAGCAAAAGCTGGAAGGGAGACCACCAGGCCAAGGAGCAAAGTTGAAATCAAAGTCAAGTATCGCTATCCAATTCCAAAGCGACAGCTGCTCGTGGCAATGGTAGCAGGAGGAATTGCAAAGAAACAGCCCAGCCTTTTCAGCTGCATGAAAACCTCAGCAGATCATCAATAGCTAAATAAGAAGACAAATGATCGCCCCAGTGCTGTATTGAGTGTCACTCAAATTAAACAATTTAGATAATGGAGTGAGGATGGAATCCTTCTATAGGATTCCAACCCAGGCCAGCCATCTAGAAAATACTTGTGGCATGATGGAATATTTTAGAAGCCAACTGTCTGCTTTGCTTTCCCAGCACAAGAAATTTGACGAGCCTGGAAAAGTTCAGCTTCACCAGCCAGAGTGTTGCAATACCCACCGGGTGGAAGTCACTGAAGGCAAAAGAAAACTTTCAGGCACTGATCGCTAGGTTGGTAATAAACAGTCCAAGGAAGGACTCTGAGGCCTTCAGAACAGAACTGGTAGTGACACGGTTTCTACAGGGTGTTGGTTTTAATAAGAAATCAAGTTTCGTAAAGCCTTTGTTTATTTTTTTAAAGTAGCTGTTCAAACAGCTTTGAGGTTGAGAGTTTAGAAGGCCCTCCGCCTTCCTGCGCAGAAATCCTGGCTTGTGTGTTTCAGGGAGGCACCATGGGAAGTTAGAAAGAACATAAAGCTGGCACACTTACCCACCTACTTCGCATGACTGTTTTGTGACAAGATAGAATCGGGCTGGACCCATGTGTTGCGGCCTCATTCGGATTCCCTACACAGTTGCTAAAAGGCATGGTTTCTCTCTTTTCCTTCGCCCATAATTCTACCAAATGCTTTGGGTTTTGATGTCCTTGAGGTTCAGTTACATTTCTTATTTCTCTCACTTAGAGATCTAAGGTGCCACCAGGACTTTTAAAATGTAGGCTCCTAGTGCCACATTTGGGGATCAGCCTCGTTGGGCGGCTCTCCTTCTCCCGGTGCAGCCAACGACACTGCCTCCAGCGACCGTCACATCAAAGCCGAAGAGAAAGAAGAGGAGTTTTTCCAGAGTCAGAACATCTTCAGGGACGATCCCAGCTGTGTTTAGTAAGCGTTTATTAGGCATCGAGCCACACTGAAGGAAACATTCCTTATGAATCCCATTTAGCAAGTTACTAAAAAATGTACTTACATATTATATTGCTTTTTTGGAAAAATTAAACGTGACAGCCTAATTGAAATGCAATATTCAATAACAATAATATTTAGAGCTCCATACAGTAACTCTTATCCAGGGATTTTAGAGATTTCTTTCCTTCACCAACCACTCCCCCATGAGACATCTCTGCTACATCCAATAATCTAACCGTAGGATATGAGGATGTGGCGTTATTTCTAATGCCTCAGCGGTAAAGCTCGATGAAACCATCAACCCTTCAGTAATTCTTGCTCCCTGAAAAACGTGAAGCTGGCAATAAATCTATAGGCAAAGTCCAGATCTACATTAGGAAACGGAAGCAGAGAATTAGAGCGATTATCTAAATAATTTATCATGAGCCCGGGGTGGGTGGCTGAATTGCTTAGATGAATGTTTCAGGGGGGAAATGCATTTTTGGTAAAAGGCCTTTGAAGATGCTCTTGGCCCGTTGCACATAGAATAGGACAATCATTATAATGATGAAGTCTGTGGGTCTACGGAAGGTACCCCCTTCTGGAGCTTTGCTTTGAAACTGCAGAACTATTCAAATATGTGATTTAGAATTTTTGGCATTTGGCTCAACAAGACAAAACAAAGCCCCAAAACCAAAACTCAGGAGGACCAAGCAATGATTTGGTCGCTTGGGTTTCAGTCCCATCCATCATTCTTCCCTGGGTTCCACAATGCAATGGCTCAAAGAAACTTCTGGTGGGAATTTCCTTCCCTGCACTTATCTCTAAGTGAGCCCAAGGTCAACACTGCACAAGAGAGGGAGGGAATTTTGAAGGTTTCCCAAGACGAGATGTTCCTCCACTTTCTTTGGTGCTAACACATGTCAGAAGGAAAGTTTTCATTGATCTGGTTTTGTCTAACGCTGTTCCTATATTCCTGTCACAGAAGAGCCTCAGTGTCATGCCCTGTGGACTGGCCAGGAGGGTACAGGGCAGGGAAACAAGTTCTCCTCCTCAGCAGGGGGCGCTGCAGAGCTTTGCAACAAAAAAATATGGCTCAAGGACCCGCAGCATCAGCACCACCGGGGACCTTGCTAGAAATACTGAGCTTTAGGCCCCATGCAGGCCTGCTGATTCAGACTCTGAACCAGTTCCCCCGGGGATTAACGTTTGAAGGCACTGATCTTGGGTTCAGGGGAGCACGGGGGACCATTTGAGCAAACTGGCAAAGGTAGAAGAAAAGGGAGAGGTTGAGGACAGAGGACCGCAGGCTGCAGAGCCCAGAGGCCCGAGAAAAGGCAAGAGCGATGCAAACGAACGAGGTTATTGAATGATGGACCAGGGGCCTTTGACTTGCTGTCTGAGTTTCCAGCTGAGCGTCAGGTCACAGGTGTTCGTTGCGGCCACAAGTGCTCTGAGGTCCCCGGGAATCGTCACCTTAAGAGAAAGCCCTGCAGCCTTGTCGATGGCCTCCTTCCCCCAAAGGCAGGGGCTGTACAGCCAGGACGCCAGGCCCTGGAATTCGCCAGGATCTGGGGGAACAAGTCAAGGGGTAGATGAAAATGCCCCCAGTTTAAAAATGTCCTCACCCGAGTTGCCCGTGACGGAAACATACATATCGTGTCAGCTCCTGCTTGAACGTGTCACGGCTGCCATTAATTAAATTATTTTATTGAGGCTCCCTGTTTTATTTATTTATTTATTTTTCCTTTTAAAGAAGACACTCACTTCAGAACGAGTGCACAGATCCCACATGTAGCTGAAACCAATTTCCTCTCGGTTTGTCCTCAGAAAAGAGAGAAAGCAGCTGGCCGGCTTCTTCCACATGTCCTTAAAGAGCATGACTTAGTCACAGGAATGCCCTCATTTCCAGGCAGAAGAATTCCAGGTCCACCCCCCCTTTCTCATCAACATCAACAACGGCCATTTATTGAGCGTCTGCTCCATAGGAAGCACGGCGCCGTGGTCTCTGAGTCTCATCGTAGACCCAAGCTCCCACTGGCTTCTAGTCTCACCTCCAAATAATCCTTCATTCAGCTTCTCCCTTCCTCAGTTTGCCCCCTCCCCCCTTTCAAAGGTGACAAGACGACCTGCCCTGGCTGCATGAAATAGTTGTTTAAAGGATCAAATGAGAGCACCTGCATGGGCGAGGGACAAGGGTGCATTGTTCCTGGGGAGCTGTTGTTTCCGTCTGGAACTTCTCAGGCCCTCACACGCATTCCTGCACAGGCACCAGAAGCAGGGCCGGCACCTGGGTCGAAAAGCAGGGGGTCTGACTCGGGAGCCCTTCTGGTGGCTGCTCTGGGCCTTGGGAGCTACTACAGTCCCCGCTGAGGGGACCATAGTCACCTCAAACACTCCTCCCGGCTGGTCTCCGGAGAGCCAGCCCCCCCAACGCGGGGCCTTCCCTTCCTAAATGAATTACACCCTTTTGCTCGTTATTAAACTTGTCAAACTTTATAGTTAATTCCGATCCCGTCCTTCACACTGTTAGCCACACACACCCCAACTGGAGCTGTCGGCAAGTGGTCCCCAGAGCCGACCCGGGTCACATTGCTCAAACTCTTGTCGGTAACTTCCGTTCGCCACCAAGAACAAGAGTTTAATTCATTTGAACATCAGAATTCTTGGTGGAGTCTGACTCCACTTTAATATTCCTAACCAATAACTCAAATGCTCTGGGATAAACTTCTCGATTCCAGACAGCCAAGCTGGTGACACAGACTCAGATTCAATATGATGTTTAGTAAATAGCACCTTCCTCTCCATTGGGCTCTTGGCCAGTTATCTCCTCTGTAATATTATTTAGTCCCGACAGGAGCTTTGTAAGATAACATTAATATCCCAATTCTGTATTTAAGGAAACAGAGGCTCACAAGCCAAATGGCGTGTCCAGAGTCATGGAGTTACTTGGAAAAACTGAAGTTCAAATCCACGCCTCCCACTTCCAAGTGCAGACATCTGCCCACCGTGCCACGGTTACCGTCAGTAGCAATGTGGAAGAAACATTTGCAGCCCTGTCCATGGAAAGCCTTGCCTTTATTACCTCCAGGAGCTTTGTAAAAGCGTCTTAAGATGCTTCGAGAGGAACGTCGCTTGCTTGATTTAGCTGCGTATCTATTTTCCTGTCACTACTTCCTTCATAAGGGTGCAAAACACAGGAGGTACTGACTGCAAAGCTTTATAGTGTTCGCTTAAAATGACTAAGTGTTATTTCATGTTTGGCAGGGACCAGTACATTTTGTCAGCCTGCAAGAATTTTTGGCCAACAGGTTTTGTCCGGATCCACAGTTGTTAACTATTAGGGATGTCTGAAAAAAAACATTCAGGTTGGGCTGGTTGAAATGTGTAACTGATGGCTGGGGTCAACCGAGACTCAGCAAGTCCAGTTCTACAATGCCACTGGTGGCCAAAAGTAAAGGAACATTTAATTTTCTCTGACCTCTCTGGACACAGATTTCTGGAGGTGAATTAAACCCTTCTCTTCTAAAGACGAGCTCTGTGGACCATACCATTCTGTTGAGACTCTCCATCCTGTTGAAGGATTTATCCTTTACAAGAGAAAGCCAAATAGAAACTTCATTCAACTACTGGCGACAAAGACCAGAAATAGCAGTGACCTTCGTGTCTTTTTTGCATAAAGAAATCTGGAGCCAGGCAGTTCAGCGTTTATGTGGCCGTTCTCCCATGTCACTGACGACCCAGGATGCTTCTTTCTTTCTTTTCTTTTCTAATATTTTTTTAACGTGTATTGATTTATTTAGAGAGAGAGAGACAGCGCAAGTGGGGGAGGGTCATAGATAGACTGTGAGAGAGAAGCCCAAGCGGGCTCTACGCTGCCAGGGCAGAGCCCAACGCGAGGCTCAAACTCGTGAAACCATGGGATCGTGACCTGAGCAGAAACCAAGAGTCAGACGCTTAACGGACTGAGCCATCCAGGTGCCCCCTTCTATCTTTCTGCCAACCTTTGTGTATGGCTTCCATTGTTAATGTGGTTTCTTGCTCCTTCTTGGCTGCTGAGGCTCCAGCTACTTCTTCCACATTCCGAGGAAGCAGGAGGAAGGACGAAGGGCAAAAGACGACCTAATAGCTGTCTGTAGCCTCCTTACGAAGCCTTCTTAGATGTTCTATACAAAGCTTCCCAGCTTTAAAAGAAGCCAATGTTGTATCTTCTTGATCCCAGCCCGTAAAGATGGGACTTTCTTATTAAAGAAGAAAGAATGAATGGATATTGAATAGTGAACTAAGAGTCTCTGCCAGTTACCAAGAGATAAAGGGCTCCCTGTCCATCTGGAAGCTTCTTTGTGTAGATGACAATCAAGGAATCATAAGCTTCGAGAAAGATCAACCAGTCCAACATCTTGCATTTAACTGTTGAAGAAATCTAGGGCCAGAAAAGCCACTGGACTTGGCCAAAACAGCAGAGGCAGTGGGGTTTAGAGCCTAGACTAGAAATTCTGGAAACCCTGGCTCAGGAATTCGAACCTAAGGGAGTTTGACCACACCACACTTGCTTACAAAGCTGGGCCTAACAACTCCCTGTGGTGTTTAGGGTGTCTATACATAATATTCTTTTCTTCCTTTCTTATTGAGAAACAAGGCACAGAAGTCCAGCAGATTGAGATCAAATATTGGCTTTATTACTGATAAGGGTGGTTGGGCATAGAGTTATAGGGCTGTAACTAAAAAAACTTCCTTTTGCCCTTCTATCTGCCACACTCACCCACCATTTTCATCAGCTTAGGGGGCTCTCACACAACACCGCACAATTTCTCACTGCTCTGCAGGCTGGTAGTCCGAGATCAGGGTGCCAGCACGGTCGGGTTCTTGGTGAGGACTCTCTTCCTGGTTACATCTTTTAGGGCCTTTCATTGGTGAGATCACGCAGACAGAAATCTCTCACGTTTCTTCCTCTTTTTATAAGGGCATTAGTCCCATCATGGAGGCTACCCCCCCATGACCTAATTTAACACTAATCATCTCCTAATGGCCACACCTCCAAATTCCATCACAATAGGGACTAAAGCTTCAACATATGAATTTGGGGGGAACACAAACTTTCAGTCCATAGCACCCACTTAGTCATGAGCAGCAGTGACTGTCTCAGGTTTCCTGTGCAAGGGAGCATCTTGGGTGAGGACAGGGTGAGAGTATGGAAGGCATGCCAGAATTTATGCCCCCTGAAAGAAGACTGACTCCAAAAGAAAGGCCAAAGCCAAGCATGCTGTTTCTTCTCCCAGTAAGAGAAATCTCTCCTCTTCCCCTGTAGGAGCTATGAGGGGGCAAGGAAAGACTGGAAGTCATCCTCCAGTGGGTTCCTCCAAATGGGGTTCCTCCACATGAGGCCAGAGAAAAAAGATGTCACCCTCAACACCTGCACTATCCTGTAAGAATCTACACAGCTACCTGAGTGTGGCCTTGCTGACTTCTTAGGACACTATGAGAGTCCCACTGACAGGGAGCCTAGAAAGAAAGGCACAGGGGCACCCGGGTGGCTCAGTAGGTTAAGCTCAAAGTAGACTTTGGCTCAGGTTATGATCTCACAGCTCATGAGTTCGAGCCCCGTATTGGGCTCTGTGCTGACAGCTCAGAGCTTAGAACCTGTTTCAGATTCTGTGTCTCCCCTTCTCGCTGCCCCCCCCCCCACTTTTTTTCTGTCTCTCTCTCTCTCTCTCTCTCAAAAATAAACATTAAAAAATATTTTTAGAAAAAAAGGCACAAAAAGGTTAAAGGACTTGTTCCAAGTCACATAGCAATTTGGGGACAAAGCTCTAGCCTAGGCCCACATATCCAGCCCCACTTTCTGGGAACTTTCTCTTTACTTGGCTACCTGTCCATAGAACCTCCTGGTCTGTGAAAACAACTGTAAGCTCACCAGACCATCTGAATAGCTAGTGAGGCTTTTTCTGCACATAGATCAGTTCCCCCAGCAGTGAGCCAAAGTCTCTGAGGGTGAAGGATATTCAAGCTTTATGAAACTAGCCCATGGGCTGGAGAATTAACTCAACCATTCAAGAAACATTTCCAATCATCTTGCCAGGCTATTGCCGGAATTAAGTGACAGAAGCCACAGTAGCTAAAAGTCTAGCAGGGAAGGCGGACAAGAAAACAGACAAAAGTCTCTAGTGTGACAAGTGCGATGACAGATGTGTGCAAGGGGAAGGGGCAGGCTTTCAGAGCAGAAAGCATGCGGGGCTGGAAGGTCATGACTCCTGATAACTGCGAGTCACTCAGGATGAATCACAAGACATAAGTGAGTGTGTTGAGAGGGATGGAAGGAAAAGAACTTTCCTAGGGACGCAGTGCAGATGGATGTCGTGCCGATTTACGCAAACCTTGAAGAGCTCCTCAAGGTGATAAGGTCATCACAGGTGTCCCTGGGGTCATTGGTCACTTGCACATGAATAAACCTAGAAGCCATCCATTTGAAAATAATCCTCGTGAATCTCATTTCAGCAGTTCCAATTCCTGTGGTAAAGCATTACTGCCAACATCAACATACACCCACTGATATGACTGATTCCCCACCGAACACTTTCCTTTTCTGTGGACACAGATACGCACTTAGGAATGTAGCCTACATGCTTCCTTCAGATGGACGCCTGTTTGCACGTTCAGTGTCTCCACTTAGGCCTTGCCGCTCAAACTCCTTTCTGAAGTCCACCAGGTTTAAGTTGGAAGTGAGTTCAAACACACGTGGCACTCTCAGGAGGAGGCGACGGAGCAGATTGAATTGGAAGCAGTGTTGTTTCATTCTTCGTCTCTGCTTCGGGATTAAAGACCTCAAAATGACTTTCCAACATTTCACAAACTCGAAGCCACGAGTCCTTTTGCTTCCAAAACTGTATTTCCCAGGATCCTCATGGAAATCCACATAGCGGTCCTGGTGGGGCACCTTGTCCTCCCTCCACCTCTCCTGAGACACCTTCACAGACTCCACGACTCCCTAGAAGCCAGAGGAAACCACCATCTCCGCACTGGGTGGCCAGCCCTTGGCGTTCCCGGGAGAGCGCAGGGCCCTGTATGCAAGGTGCCTCCTGCACCTTGCTCCCCGCAAGGTCTGTGAGCATGTGGACCAGTGTCCAGCCTCCAAATCCACCTCCAACCAAGCCCTTTGAGTTCCTGGTTGAGTGCACCAGCTCTGGCCCCCAGCAGTGTCTTGGGTAATCTGGTTGTAACCCCAGCAGAATAGATGGAACCACAGGATCCCGCTGGCCAGAGATTCCCAAACCCTAGTCATAAGCACACTTTGTTCAAAAATAGCAAATGCACACCATTAACCATTCCCCCTGTGATGTGGTTTCCAGACCCTCTCGCTTCCTTGAGCGTTTTCTCCTGGATATTTTCCAGTTTGCCAGAGTCTAAGCAAAGCTAAAATGTAAGAATACAATTTAATTCTCTATTAATGAAGGACAGAATTAAAAGGGTTTTTCTTTCCTTGTCTTTTCTTTTTGTTTTGTTTTTATTTTTGTTGTTGCTGTTGTTTTTGCGTGGGTTTTTTGTTGTTGTTTTTGGTAGGAGAGGCATGGAAGACGAAACATTTAGGGATGGTGGGGCACCTAGGTGGCTTAGTCGGGTAAACATCCGACTTGAGCTCAGGTCATGATCTCATTGTTCCTGAGTTTAAGCCCCACCTGGGGCTCTGTGCTGACAGTTCAGGGCCTAGAGCCTGTTTCTGATCCTGTGTCTCCCTCTCTTTCTGCCCCTCCCCACTCACACTTTCTCTCTCTCTCTCTCTCTCTCTCTCTCAAAAGTAAATAAACATTAAAAATATATATAAAAACACAATGTAGGGATGGCTTACAATGTCCGGGGCATCCCATATATATAACATCTTCTAACCTTTATGTAGCAAGTAAGACAGGGGTAGAAGGTCAGTAAGAGGAAAGTCTTTCTCTGTTGATTTCTCTCTCTTGCAGAAAAACCAACAAACAACAAAGGAGACAAGCAATATTCAGACTTGGGGGTCTTGTTGGGCTCCTAGGGATCAAGCACCTTCCAGCTCAGAATTCTGCCATTCCTAGCGGGTTGCCCTTGCTCTGTGGTCAGAGGAAACATTCCTTCCAGATGGAAATATTGAGGAAGAGAAGAAAAAGGAGAAAGGGAAAAGAGAAGGTGCCAGATCTCTCTTAAGGAAGCTTCTTAGACACTGTCACACAATTCTTCTCTTATATCCCATTGGCCAGAACGTTGTCACATGACCACATCTAACTGCAAAGCACCGAGGAGGTTTATTCTTGTGTTTGATGGCCACCATTTATTTTACTCTTTAAGGAAAGGATAATAGATATTTACGGGCAACCAGCAATATCTATCACACCTTACAACAACTCCGCGAAGTCGGTATGACTAAACACATTGAATAAATGGGGAAACAGGCTCAAAGGGTTTAAGTAACTTATGTGAGGTTACACATCTAGAATGTGCCGTTGCCACTACTGAAGGTGGAAAGTTTTATAGCAAAGGCTGTTTTATTTCCTCTATATGTTCTCATAATAAGAGCAGAATGACCTTTACATCAAAAGTTGTCCAATTTTCGAATAGTTGCATCGTATCTTTGGTTTTCAGTAGGCTGGCGAACTAAAGTATGTCACCTTTCTCTCGTATTTCCCTTGCCACTGACACCAGCCGAGTATAAACCACATCACCTGGTTATGACCACTGCCTGCTAATTAGATTCTCGAGCCTTGTGCCTTGCCAATTTGTTCCCCACACAGCAGGAGGAGTAGGCTTTTAAAAACCCAAGTCTAATAATCTTATTTCATGGCTGAAAAAATTTTTTAAACTTTCCGCTGCTCTTTGTATAAAGACCAACACCATCACTGAGGCTCCCAGGCCTCGCATGGTCTGGCCCCATCAACCTTCTTCCCAGCTTCCTGTCTAATGAGTCTCTCTCCTTCTCTGTACTTCTTGGACTTCGGTGGACACTCTGGTTCCTCCTACCTTGAGGCCTTAACCATGCCCTTTCCTCTGTCCCGAGTCTCCTCCCCTATACCTTCGTCTCCTTAACATTTTAGATCTCAACTCGGGAAAGCCCTTCTTGACACCCCAGGCTAGATCTGCTCCTTCTAGTGTGTGCTCTCAAAGCATCTGTGCTTACCTTTCTGGACTTTGAACACAGTTTGTCACTACATATATTTTTTATGTAATTTATGTATGGATGTGTATACATACAGTTTATGTTATTTATTTATTTTTATTTTTTTAACGTTTATTTATTTTTGAGACAGAGCGAGACAGAGCATGAACAGGGGAGGAGCAGAGAGAGAGGGAGACACAGAATCGGAAACAGGCTCCAGGCTCCGAGCTGTCAGCACAGAGCCCGACGCGGGGCTCGAACTCACGGACTGTGAGATCATGACCTGAGCCGAAGTCAGACGCTTAACCGACCAAGCCACCCAGGCACCCCAGTTTATGTTATTTTTTATGATTCTTCTGCTAGTCTGCAAGATCTCTGAAGAAAAGGTTTGTTTTCCTCACCATGGCATCTCTAGCATCTAGGGAAAAAATGTTTATGGAAGGAAAAAATAGTGCAATTTATAATTTCCAATTTTAGTAGCTAATTAATTTTAACTGAAATGGAAATATTACATTACCCATTCATTTGTTTGAAATATTTACTGAGCACCTACTATGCTCTAAGCATTGTTCTAAGCTTTAGACATAACTTATTGAACAAGACAAAGTATGCTCCCACCTTCACAAAGACTACATTTGTATGGGAAGATAAAAAGTGGATGGATGGATGGATGGATGGATGGATAGATGGATGAATGGATGGATGGATGGGTGAATTGATGAACAGATAGGAGGAGCGATGGATGAATGGATGGATGGATAGGAGAGACAGATAAAGGGAAGTAAAAGAAGGAGAAAAGGAGAGAAAAAACACAGGACTTTGTTAACCGCTATAAAGAAAAATAAAGCAGAATAAGACAGGGGTGTGGGGGTGTGGGGATAGGATCACAAAGAAAGGATGGCCAAGGAAGGCTTCCCCAGGGAGCTATTTGAACAGAACTGAATGATACTAAAAGGAAACCATGTAAAGATC
The DNA here is from genome assembly GCF_022837055.1 of Prionailurus viverrinus. Taxonomy (NCBI): domain Eukaryota; kingdom Metazoa; phylum Chordata; class Mammalia; order Carnivora; family Felidae; genus Prionailurus; species Prionailurus viverrinus. The sequence goes on from NC_062567.1 coordinate 16,316,238, forward strand.
TGGTCTCCAGGGAGACCGCAGAGCAAGGAAAAAGGCTCTGAGATGGGAACAGCAAGACCACCGTGGCTGGAACATACAGAATTCAATGCTGAGGTACAGCATTTCAATTCAGTGAGATAAACATGAAATATTCACTTTCCCAACAGCAGAATTCTTTTTCAGGTCTAAGTCCTCTATAAATTTGGTAAATACAGCAAGTACAATATAGAGTGTGGTGACCCATCATTTTAATCTACCTCCATGGTCACTCTTGATTAAAATTTGTGTTCAAATCAGTCAATTTTTCCTAATAATTATTTAGCAAATAATTAACATCAATTTTATATTGTATCTTCAACAACAACAAAATTCATTTTATGAAGCTAGAATTATCCCATTACCACAACCAGAGAAAGACAGCATGACAAAGGAAAACTGTAGAACACTCATGCATGAATATAAATGCAAAATTAAAAAAAATATATATTAGCTAATAAAATTCAGCAATATGTAAGAAAATGTATATTTGACAACTAATTGGGGTTTATGCGAATCTGGCTCAATATGCAAGAATCAATATAATCCATAATATTAACAGCCTAAAAAAGAAAAATCATATAATCGTATCAATAGGTGCAGAAAAAGTATGACAAAATTCAACACCCTTTCATAATGTAAAACACTCAGAAAAACAGGAATAAAGGGGAATGTGCTCAACTTGACAAAAAGTATCTGCAAAAACCCTAAAGCTAACATTATACTTAATGGAGAAAGACCAAATTCTTCCCTATAAGATCAGATTCTTATTCAACATAATAATGGAAGTTCTAGCCAATGCAAGAAGACATGAAAAGGAAACAGGCCAAATGAGTTTGAAAAAAATGATATAAAACTATCTCTATTTACAGATGGCATTTAGAAAAAACAAATAAGAGAAAATCTTCAAGATCTAAGAAGTAACTAACTTAAACTTGACAACCAAAGCATGACCCCTCAAATAAAAAATTGATAAATTGAACTTCACCAAAGTTAAAAACTTTTTGTTCTATAAAAGTCCTTACAAGAATATGTAAAGATAAGCTACTAACTTGTACAAAATATATAAAACTCACCAAAAAACAAAACAAAACGAAACAGAGTTTGGGTTTTCTTTTTAACTCTCAAGACACAACAGTAAAACAACAATCTAGAAAATGGGCAGAATCATACACAGAAGAATTTCACAGAGGAAAATGAACAATGACAAATAATCTCATGAAACCATGTTCAACATCATTAGTCCTTCGGAAAATGCAAATTTAAGCTACAATGGAATAGGGGCTCAGTCGGTTGAGCGACCTACCCTTGATTTCAGCTCAGGTCATGATCCCAGGGTCATGGAATCGAGCCCCACATTGGGCTCTGCACAGAGCATGGAGCTCTGCTTCAGATTCTCTGTCTCTCTCTCTGCCCCTCTCTGTCACTAAGCCTCTCTCTAAAATAAAGCTTAAAAAAAATTAACTACAATAAGATACCATTACACATCCATCGGAATGTCTAAGTTAAAAAATATATATATATTGACAACACCAAATGGTGGTAAGGATGCAAAGAAACAAGATACTGGCGGGAATGTAAAATGGTACCGCCCTTCTGGAAAACAGTTTTGGCAGTCTCGTAAAACCAAGCCCTGCAACTATCCTATCTATGACTCAGCAGTTGCATTCTTGGACATTTATCCCAAAGAAATGAAACCTTACATTTGCACAAAAACCTATGTATAATTTTCATAGTAGCTTTATTTATGACAGCCACAGCCTGAAAACAACCCACAGGACTTCAGTGTGTGAATGGTCAAACTGTTGTAAGCCCGTGCCACTGAGTGGTTGTTGGGGGTTACAGATGGAGACAAGAAGGTGTGGCTAGGAAAGGGCAGCATGAGCAATCCTTGTGGTGCCAGAAATGTTCCATGTCCTGACTTTATCAACGTCAATATCATAGCTGGGATCTTTTACTACAGTTTTGCAAGATATGCCCGTGGGGGAACACTGAGTAAGGTGAACATAGAAAATCTCTCTGTGCTATTTCTTACAAATAAATGTATCTCTCCAATAATCTCAGGTGGCTCAGTCAGTTAAGCGTCTCTTGATCTCAGCTTAGGTCATGATCTCACAGTTCTTGAGTTCCAGCCCTGTGTCAGTTTCCGTGCTGATAGTGCAGAGCCTGCTTGGGGTTCTGTCTCTCCCTGCCCCTCCCCTACTTGTTCTCTCTCTCTCTCTCTCTCTCAAAATAAATAGACATTTAAAAAAGTTTACATCCAAGTCAATAGCTTTTTTCTGTGTTTCATGTTTCCATGTGCATTTCTCCATTCTAATATGCTTAGCAATCCTTCCTTATTCCAACATTATCAAATATGCATCTATATTTTCTTCCTTTTAGTAGTTAAAACTCTTAAACTTTATTCTGATGTTTACTTGGTATATAAATACTTAAAAAAAAAAAAACCTCAAGGGATGGCTGGGTGTCTTAGTCGGTTAAACATCCGACTTTGGCTCAGGTCATGATCTCAAGGTTCATGAGTTTGAGCCCCGCATCGGGCTCTGTGATGACAGCTCAGAGCCTGGAGTCTGCTTCAGATTCTGTGTCTCCCTCTCTCTCTCTGCCCTTCCCCACTTGCACTCTGTCTATCTCTCAAAAATAAATAAACATTAAAAAAAAAAAAAGCTCGATCTTTATTTTTTCAAAGGAATTTTTTTTGTTAGTTAACCCCTCGATCTTCTACAGGTTCTAACATTTCCTTGATCATGCACAAACTTCCAGAATACACTAGGAACAGTTTTCTTCACCATTCTTAGTTTATTTTCCCTGGATCCACACAGAATCTTTTTGTCGAGTCCCAAAATAGAAATTCTTCATGATTTTGTTAGGATCTATTAAACTTATAATTAATTATGAATGAATTAACATATTTGCAATGTCCAATTTTCCCAGTCAGGAATGGGGTTCACCATTTATTCATACTGTTTTCTATCGCTCAGCCAAGTTCTATAATTTTCTTCTTATAAGTCCATTTATTTGTTGCTAGAATTATTCCTAGGTTTTGTTGCTCGTGACCAGAATCTGTTCCCATACAGAGGAGGTACATGTTTGCTTTCCTAGCTTTGTAGAATCTATGTTTCTACAGCAGAGACTAAACAGAGGAGGAAAAAAAATGGGTCTTTCTACCTACATTTAGGCAATTAGTTATAGATTACTAATTGTCATTTTCATCGGTCTTGAATTTAGTACAAATCCTTCCCGATATTATCACTAATGCGGAAGGCAGTCCTCATTTCTGTTTTCTTTTTTCTTGTGTCTACATGGATACTCTAAACACGGAATTTTGAAACAGGTCCCAGCCGTCCAAAGTACTTTCCTACCAGGTGTATTTTGCCATATTATTTGCGGTCATATCTTAACAGATTTTGCCAAATGTTGTCCTAAAACCACGGAACCCGAGAGCTATGTTATTCCCTGATCTCATAGCTCAGTAAAATGCTTTCACAAAAGGAGATGAGATTCGTTTGGCATGATTTGTCCCTGGTGACTCCCTGTCTTCTAGCCATCAACACATTCCTTTCAAAGTGCTCATAAGAAGACAGCTGCTTATTAGACCAAACGTTGACCAAAGTTATTAGTCTGTAGTTTCTGGAGTCCACCCCTTTTCAAAACTTGTGACATTTACTTGTCATCAGTTTTCTGACTCCTCTCTTGTTGTCCATGATTTTTCTAAAGATTACCAGAGGTGACTCCCTGATTACGTATTTGAATTCCTCCAGCACCCTGGGAGGAGGCTTGGCTGTACCTGAAGACATGAGCTCATGGCATGAATTACGGCTTGCTCTCATGTCTAGTCATTTTGAGCTGCACTTCCTTTATATATAGATTCTTCTACTCTGTTAGAATTCTGTGACTCAACAGAACCAGCAGCTGTGGGGATGTCCCTGTCCTTACCAGGAACACAGCTTCAACCAGCACAGAAAGCAAAGGGCCTCCTGACTTGCGATCAGCAACGACATCCAGATTCATGGTGGCATGGTTTACTCTCTGATCCGGGTGTTTTCCTGGTTTCTCAATTTCAGGGCCACGTCACCTGCCTGTTTTCTCTCACGCACCTACTCATTCTGAATACCCAGCTCAAACTTCTGGACTTCAGTCTTGTCCCTAATGCTTGAATCAGAACGGGCATTGAGACTTTAGGACGTACACCTGCCGTGTTGTTTCTGGTTGTACAGCCCTACAGCCAGGTCTTAAGCCTTTACGCCAGGCCACCCTCTGGCCTGCCCTGTTCTTGATGCTCGTATTGGTTCCACTGTGCTTTGTCATCATGAAGTCACACACGCTGGGTGCCCGTGTCTCAGGCAGCCTCTCCCAGACTCCGCCGATATCACCATGAACTTGTCAAACCAGCATGCACTGCAGCACAAACTACTGACCCCATGGCCACAGCTCCTGCTCTCTGAGGACAGACTGTGTCCCTTGACCGACATGCTTAAACCGCATCCCATCCCACCCCACACCCTCCCTGAGCAATTCAGTTCTTGTCAGAAGACCCTCTGTGGCTTCTTTGCACCCACCGTGAACTGGATCTTGCCATATGCCAACTGATGAACGTTTATTGAAATGATTTAAATAATAATGATAGATCTACACTCACTTTAGTGACGGCTCTGCAAGCTTTGTAGCTACCCATTTTCACAAAGCAGATGTGCCCTCCCCAAACCAAAGTCATCTTTGCCAAAGCCGAGACAATCCATTACAGCTCCAGTCCACACCTGAGGTGAGACAGAGCTCTCTCTGTCCCCATGCAACTGCCCAAGACCCTTAAGCTACATGTGATTCAGACCCGGAACATTAGGCATCCCTAGGGCCCCCTCGGCTCTGGGTTCCTTATTCTAGTTCCCAGCTTAACTCCCAGGATGGCACCCGCTCATAGAACTCACACCACTTCTCCGGCAGGAGACCCTCGGTATCGCGCAGAATATTTACTGCTAGGGGTCCAAAGGATGGCAACCAAAGGTGCCAGAAGTAAACCGTCTTCCAGGACCTGTGTGAAGACACAGCAGCTGAGACATTTCTGTCCCACTCCACAGGATTGTTAAGCTCTGATGCATGGGACACAGGTTTCATTCCAACACATACGCTTCCGTGGGGACCAGAATATCCCTAATTAATGAGCAACTCCACCCATTCTCTTACCTCACTGTAGGATCACCAGAAAGTTCTGCGTAAACGTGGGAACTATGGTTAATCAGTAGGATGTTAATTAAATGACCATTTGTCAACTTTTATTTTCCAATAAGGACTTAAGTGGTATAAAAAATTCACTTGTTTCTAAATAAAATAATTTTATTATATCTAGATAATAAGGAGTTTATGAGAGACAATTGCCTATCACACTGATTATTCATATATTCAATTTTAGCCTAATCCATTGTAGCAAAAGCTATTCAGAAACAGTGCACGGCTGCCCTCTTGTGGCACTTTCATGTAATTAAATCTATTAGTGTTTAACTACCAGTGATTCAATCAGTCATGCATTTTTAAAGGTCACCATGTATCACTACTCTTCTTCTGAAATTACTATTGGGAATGGTCATTTACAAAACACCGTATGTAAAAATATGCCAGCTCTATCGGTTTAATTAGAACATATTTGTGTAAATATCTAAATATTTTAAAAGTAACGTGATTTACTCTGTCTAGGTCCTCTCTTAACTTACATACCCAGAAAGTCTTTTTTTTTAAGTTTATATAGTTATTTTGAGACAAAGAGGAGAGAGGGTGAGTGGGGGAGGGACAGAGAGAGAGAGGGAGAGGGAATCCCACAACATGAGGCTTGAACTCACAAACTGTGAGATCATGACCTGAGCCGAAACCAAGAGACGCTTAACCGACTGAGCCACCCAGGTGTCCCATACCCGGAAGTCTTAACATCATTATTCCCTTATACTCAATTAGCACTCAATTAATAATCTGTTCTTACTGAGCATGTGGATTTGCACTAATCCTTCACTCCCAGCTGCTCAATGGCCCCATAGTGAGTTCTCTTTTATAACAATTGATAAGGGTGTCCCTCACAGGAGGCCATTTGAGGTCTCTGTTGCCATTTATTAAGCACCTACCATGAGAAAATGCTTAAAAGGGAAAACTTATCTCCCATGAACAAAGAAACTCAGGAAGGCTTAGGAAATGCGAGGGAGCCTCCAGGAAGCCAAAGGTGGGCCCATTCTGCACCCTATAAGTCTGCCCACCAAGACGGCTACTCTTCTTTGGTGTCCCTCCACCAGAATAAGCCATCTCCACAAGTTCATGGTCAGCCAGCAGTCTGGCATCCTGGAAACAATCTGATTAAGGTGAGAGGAAAGCTTAGACAAGGAAAACAAGTTTATCATCAGTGTTGACACAAAGGAATGCTCTGTGTCCTTATTACGTTGTTGTATTTTCTTATTATGTGCTATATGGTTCTAGCTCTGTAGAAAATTTTCCTGTCTCAGGAAAGGGTGGATTAAAAAAAAAAAATTGAAAGCAAGACATATTGTTTGGGGGCAATTAGGGACTGTATTTCTGCACTGCTCAACACTGACTCGGTGACTAACACAATAGTCAGGTAGAGAGAGGATCCAATAATGAATGACGCAAGGGGACCATCCCGTTGTGCAATCTCAGTCCCCCGCCTCCTGGTAGATAGGGCTTCTAGAATAACTTACAACAACGCGATGGGAATAAAATATGTGGGGGAGAAAATACAAGCTTCAGTGCAACATCCTGTGACCATAACCAGGTACGCATGGAGGTGACAAGGGTGGGTCTTAGAAGACTGTCAAGGTGGGGAAAAGGTGAGGGATGTAGGGCAGGGAGATTGTACCCCTATATTGCTTTAATATAGTAATGAGACTCCTCCAGTACAGCGGGTGGTAGGTTCCAGAGTGGGTGTAAAAGGAAACTGATCCAGCTACATTGACGCGAACCTGATAGAGGAGAGAGGTCTGCAGGCGGGCTGTCTAGAAAACCATCCCTCTGTAGAGTGTAATTAAATAGCAGTGATTCAGGGTGTGTAGCAGTAGATTGCTTGTCTCAAGATCACTGCCAAGGGTTGGATCAGAGGAAAGACCCAGGGCACAGCCTCGCTGCCGAGCCCAGCTTCCTGAGGCAGTGCGACACAACAGAACCTCAAGAGAAGGAATGGTAGCTCTTAGGCTCCTGTCCTCGCTCTGCAACTAACTCGCTGTGTGACTTTTGGCCAATCACCTCGCCTTCGTGGTTGCTGGTTTCTTCATCTTTCAGATGCCTTCTGTGGGCACTCAGACAGTTCCTCCTTTATTAAAGCTATCTAAACTCAACTCCTGGGGCACCTGGGTGCCTCCGTCAGTTAAGCTATCCAACTCTTTTTTTTTTTTTTTAATGAAATTTATTGACAAGTTGGTTTCCATACAACACCCAGTGCTCATCCCAAAAGGTGCCCTCCTCAATACCCATCACCCACCCTCTCCTCCCAGGCTATCCAACTCTTAATATCAGCTCAAATCACGATCTCACAGTGCGTGAGTTCAAGCCCCGTGTCGAGCTCCTCAAACAGCGTGGAGCCTGCTTAAGATTCCTTCTCTCTCTGTCTCTCTCAAAATAAATACATTTTTAAAAATAAAGATAAAAAAAATAAACGCAACTCTTTCCAAACAAAAATTAAAAAGTAAACTCAGCTCCTTCCAAGCTGCATCTGATTGTGTCTGGCTGCCCACAAGCAAATATTTTTTCATTCATGCCGGGCTACCCTGGGTCCCCCCCAAATTCATACGTCATAGTCCTAATTCCCGGTACCTCAGAATGTGACTGTATTTGGAGATAGGAAAGAAGTAGTTAGGGTGATAAGGACGGGCCTTAATCCAGTAAGGCTGCTATCCTTACATGGAGAGGAAATTTGGGGGCGCCTGGGTGGCGCCGTCGGTTAAGCGTCCGACTTCAGCCAGGTCACGATCTTGCGGTCCGTGAGTTCGAGCCCCGCGTCGAGCCCCGCGTCGGGCTCTGGGCTGACGGCTCGGAGCCTGGAGCCTGTTTCCGATTCTGTGTCTCCCTCTCTCTCTGCCCCTCCCCCGTTCATGCTCTGTCTCTTTCTGTCCCAAAAATAAATAAACGTTGAAAAAAAAAATTAAAAAAAAAAAAAGAAGAGGAAATTTGGACACAGATCGGGCACAGAGAGGAGACCACGTGAAGGCACAAGGGGAAGAGGGTCATCTGTAAGCTGGGAAGAGAAGATTCCGAAGAAACCGGTCTTGCTCACATCTGGATCTTGGACTTCTAGGCTCCAGAACTATAAGAAAATTAATGCCTATCATGGAAGCCACCAGGGGCCACCTAGCAAAGTGAGATAGTTCCGCAGTCTGTTTCCTTTCTATTTGTACTTCCCTTGACTTAGCCAGTCTTCAAAACGTAGGGACACAGTCTCCACGTCACCCTTCTCCCGTTCTCGCCTGGAAAACTCCCTCTCCCCCCCACCCCTTCTCTTCTCTCCGCCTCTCTCTCTGGTCTGTGTACTGTCTGTGAGGTTTTAACACACACAACTGTATATGTAGAAACGATGGCATTAACATGCACCAGACGTAAAGCGGTTTCTGTAAGGAAAAGGGGTGCTCGCAAAAATGAAACCAAACAATGGCGTCCTGGGTCAGAAAGGGTTCAATGACACAGACAAACTGTTGCGAGGAATGTAAATTACTAGCAACTTTCTGGAGAGCAACATCAAAAGCTAAAGAAAAAGACCCCAAAACGAAACATAACCAAAAGCTGAATATCCCAGGCAATGAAAGAGAAGACCAGGAAGTTAGAGGAGAAATGAACTGCAAATGGCCGGTGAGCATGTGAAGAAAAATGTTCAACCTCACTCACAATTACAGAAGTGAAAAGGTATAAAAGACACAATCCACGCATGGTTGGTATCTAAATTGGTAAACCTTGCTGAGTGACCAAAAAACAACATTTATTAAAAGCCTTAAAAAGTATAGGTTCCTTTTGTCCCCGCCATTCCGTTTTGAGCATTTTAACTGGAGAAAGTAATAATGGAAACCACAACATGAAAATGGGGAAAGAACCTAAACGTCCAGTAAGGTTAAACAAATAACAATTCATCGATATGATAGTTTCAAAAACGTACTTAAGGATAAAAAATGTTCATTAGACAATATGGCATAAAATCATCTGTAAGACAGTTATTGTCAAAAAGAGATGCATACGTATAAAAAAGTCTTCTGCAAAAATGCATGTGAACACCAGTAATTTTGGATAGTGAGTTTGTAAGTCACTTCTCTGTACTCTTCTGAATGGTTTCCAGTTGACATGGGTCACTTTTTTAAGTAGAAAAGCAATACATTCTTTTAGAAACAGGAGACAGAGGGATGGGGTAGAAAAGGAAAAGAAAAGAAAGGGGAAAACAGGAACACACACAACTGGGAAGGGGGTGCTTTGTCACAGTGAGCCCCAAGCCCATCTTATTGGTGCAAGTCTGAACCCCGCGTCCATTGCAAGGTGGGGGGCAGGGGGCACGCATTATGTATTAAAAAAATGTTTGTTGGGGCCCCTGGGTGGCTCAGTGGGTTAAGTGTCAGACTTCGGTTCGGGTCATGATCTCATGGTTCGTGAGTTCAAGCCCCACATAGGATTCTCAGCACTTGAGTTGAAGCCCCACATCGGGCTTTCAGCTCTCAGCAAATATCTCCTGCCTCCCTCCCTCTCTCTCAGTCCCTCCCCTGCTTGCTCACACACACTCTCTTTCTTCGTCCCTCCCAAAAATAAACATTAAAAAAAAAAACCCTTTTTAAATGTTTGTTGAAATGGTATTTAAAAACCAACTGAGTGGGAATCCTCAGATGGTCTAACCACCCCACAGTACAAGAGGCTCGCGTGTGGACCCGATGGCAGCTGAATGGACCCTACTTCTCGGGAGAAGGAAAGGCGGGCCTTGGAACAGGAGCATGTATCAGTCAGAAGACCCTGGTCCCCTTTGATCTTCCTTCACAGCTGCAGGATATGACCGTCCGCACACCGTCATCACTTCCGCTACTCCAAGCGTCCTTGCCTGGTCGGGGTGATCAGAGTCGGCCACTGCCGAGGATCACGCTCCTCGGGGCTTGCAGCCGGGCCACAGAGCCCTTCCTGGGACATTAAAGGACCAAGAGGGGGCAAGTGAAGATATGTGCTCATTCTCCTGCTCCGCGTTTTAAGCAGATGGAGAGTACCTCAAGAAAAGCAGTGTGACAGGAGGGACCCGGGGACAGACGACAGAGGAGCTGTGTATTTATCCAGCCTTCAAACCACGTGCCATTTGGTTTCAACAGTCACCATTTTTCTCAGGCCCTGCTCTTCTGGTCTTTCAAAGGAGACAACCATGCCATGACTTTCTGAAGGTGGGGCAGGGTGGGGAGGGGGTCAGACTAAACACCTCTGCTCCCCTGAAAGTCCCCGAGTCTCAGGGGAACACGCGTGGAAGGTCAGGACCCGGCCAGTTCAGGAATGCGACAGTACCCGAACTCAACAGGACACAGAACCTATTTGCTCCCCTCAGGTGAACACAACTTTCTCAGATTTAAAAATAAATAAATAAAGAAAGAAAGAAAGAAGCTGGGCCATCACACCATCCCACGTTCCAAGAACATATCCCAACTGGTACTCACACGAGGCCAATTTTCAGCATTTTCCAGATGCGTTCTGAATCCCGCTTTCCAAAATAAAGGGAAAGCCACACAACTGCACGCAGCATTATTTTGTGGACGTCACATGCAAAGGCAAGAAAGGATAAACAGGGACATTCTACTTCCTGTCACTGACATAATTTTGAAAGATGAGAACCCCATCCACCCCGTCCATCATAATCTAGATCTGTGCATAAATATAATTAAATTGAATCTGTCAACTGCCCAAGGGTTATATATCACGAAACTACCATTTTCGGGCCCCAGTTATGATCACGTAAGTATATCAAGACCAGAAGTCCCCTTCCAAGTTCTGAAAATGTTTCAATGTGTTTCAAACATGAAACCTTTCCATGAAACTAAGAGGCTGGCACATGATTATTGTTCTCCTACCATAAACATTTTCTTTTTATTTGCCTGCTTTGAAAATAAAAGCATTATTGGAGCCCATCGTCTTCCCCCACGTTCCAAGACATAAATCACAGAAAACGAAAACATCTCCCTGTGCCGGTCCCTTGTTCTTCCAGGGGGAGGGTGGCCGCGGGCAGACAGGAGCCACACTGCCTGGCCCACTGGGGGCTGGCGCTCAGACACAGCTGAGAGGAGACTTCGCGGGTGGGTCACACAAAATAAGTTAATCCCATTGGGTTTTCAGGCACCTCTTCTCCCAACCCCACTAAAATGAATGTAAACCAGTGGGGATATGGTTTTAGACAAAAGAAACCATGTGTCATTACAATACAAATATAACGCTGTAGTTGGCTCTTACCAGAATTTCCTTCTTGGAAAAAAAAAAAAAAATAATAATGCAGCAAAAAGATACAGAGGTCCAGAAATCCCTTGGTGGCACTGACTTGAAAGTCAAAACAGTTCTTAAGGTGCCCCCGGGTGGCTCAGTCGCCTAAGCGTCCAACTCTTGATTTCTGAACAGGTCATGATTTCACGGCTCGTGAGATCGAGCCCCAGGTCTGACCCTGTGGTAACAGTGCAGAGTCCCCCTGGGATTCTGTTCCTCTCCCCCTCTCTCTGCTCCCCCGCCCCTCACCCTGTCTCACGCTCTCTCAAAATAAATAAACTTAAAAAGAAAAAACTCAAAAAATTTCCTTCAAAAAGAAAGATGTCTATGAAGCCAGGAGATACTTGTGTATATCAAGGAATGCTCCCACAGCAAGCTTTTTTATTAGGCATGGATTAAGGGAACCAAATACACCCAAACTATCACCATTCGTTAATTTAAATGGGGCAAAGATACCCAAGATAAAGTGCAAACATACCGTCTGACTTTTAAAGGAGGCAAAGGTTCAATATTCTTGCTAGAATTCCATATGCACAGCTATGATTTACCTCAGAGCAAGGACTTATTATAAATAATTACCAACAACTTCCTTGCATTGCGAATAATTTTTCCCTATGTTGCCTGGTTAATGTAGTAAATCTAACTCATATCACATATTAGATGGAAATGACAACTCCCAAATCTGTGAAATCTAAAACGGGAGAGAATAAACAGCATTTTAATCAATGGTTCTGCTGCAGACTGTATGAAAATAAACTCCAGTAAACACATGCTTTTCAAAAACATTCAGAGAGGAAGACACAGGAAAGCCTATGTAATAACCAGTTGTCCAAAAAGGAAGTGAAGTATTCCACATCTGTACAACTTTGCGTATATAATTAACTCTTTGCAACCTGCTCAATTTGTTTTTAGTGTAAAAAAAAAATCTTAAAATTTTTTTTTAAGTTTATTTTGAGACAGAGACAGCATAAGTGGGGACGGGGCAGAGAGAGAGAGAGGGAGTGAGAGAGAATCCCAAGGAGGCTCTGCACTGTCAGCACAGAGCCTGATGTGGGGCTCAAACCCACAAAACCGTGAGATCGTGACCTGAGCCAAAACCAAGAGTTGGCTGCTTAACTGACTGAGCCACTCGGGTGCCCCTAAAAAAATCTTAATCAGAATATTAGAAGGGCAGTACCTTCTATTCATGCATGGTGCATGCCCTGATTTTTGTCCACAAAGAATTTCACTTTATTAAAATCACAAAGCTGCCATTGCTACTTAAATTAAAAATTGGCCGGAGACTGTAGCATTTCTATTGCAAGCTGCCCGCGATAAAATATCCCCCCACGTCTAATGCTTGGATGGACAGAGACCATTGCCAGCATAGCTTCCAGCACTCAGTTCCCACAGCAGCTGCTCAGGAAAGCCCCCCCACCCCCTCCCCATGGGTCCACAGCTCACCCCTGCCCAGCTGCAAGAACTCGGGGCATACTAGGCTTCCCTTTCACAGCATCTCTTACAGTGCAATCGGGCAATTATCTAAGTATACACAAGTATATACAAGTGTATAAATGTGTATCCTTGGTCGTTTAATGCCAGCCTCCCCTACCAGTTCATAAGCTATAGGAGGAAAGTTCTGTGTTCTGTTCCTTAGAGCACATAACCACTAAATCAATAGAGGCTAAATGTATAAATCACAGTTACTGCTTCATCCACCTTAAACAGCTGTCACTGAGGAAAACCAGAAGTAGGTATTTCTATTAGGTGAACGTGATAAACTCTACACTCCCAAAACCCACCTCGAATTGGGTATTTATGAAAGCTCTGCAGAAAACAACTACGCTCTCATCCCTGGAGCACCAGTGCCAATGTCTCTCTCTAAGGTGGCCCCATTTACTCCCTTCTTCTTTGCCAAACACAGAAATCAGCGAGAACATTCCTCTTAAACCTCCAAGCCCTCCTTTGCACATACACACTGGCTGCAGTTAAATGCATTTGATATCAACTATGGACACCCTTCCTAGGACCCCGGGAAACAACTTCTAACTAAAGTGATTTTCAATAGGATAAATAGAGTAGAACATATCACAAAAGAAAACAAAAGAAAATTACTTAAGACAACCTGGGAACGTTTGAACTGTAATAACGTAATTGGCATTCCAGTCACTTCTATCATTCAGTGTTTCGTGGTGGGGGACATCGTGCATATCTTTCCATCGTTCATGAAATTTGTTCCTTGTCCAAGTAAGAGAAGGTGGCCTCACAGTGGCAGCAGGACCGAGCCTCGGGCATGTGACACGAAGTGTCACCCTCTGCAGCAAGGTTTGGGGCTCCTGAATGGTGGGCACCACCTATTAACAAGAATCAAGTTTCTTCCCGTCTCTTTATGGCTCTATCATATGCCATATGTCACTACTGACCTTTACTTTTTCCTCTGTCTACTCTCAATACATTTCCCCCACTTCGTGACTTTACTTACTCATGACTCCTGCTTACTCAAAGCGTAGGCTTACTCCTGACTTCCTTCTTTGCGCCCTTTAACTTTTCGTAATACAACCAGTTAGCCAACTTGCTCTATGTCGTGAACTCGGTCTTGTCAGAGAGATCTGGACAGGATCAGTCACCACCATCCCTGTTGGACCAAGTTCTTGTGCAGTCCCCATTCAGGGCTCCCAGGCAGCCTATGAGTTGGTCACCTAGACCCAATCAGCTGTGATCAGGGTGGTGAGATGACACGAGATAACAAAAATTAATTTGGGCCACCGTGGTCTTGGATAGCGGCCCTCTGGAAAACCTGGGCTAAGAACCAGAAACCAATTCATGTAAAGAACAATCTAATAACTAGATGTGGGCCGCAGGAAAATTCCTTACTCTCTCAAGTGCATCTCTCTGTTTCAGTCTACTATTCTCTTTCATGTTTGCTACTTATTAAAAAAAAAAAAGTAGAAAAGTGTTAAAGATCAAATGCCATGGTATAAATACAGAATCAGTAACGAGGTCCTTTGTTCTCATATTGACTCTGTACCCTTTAACTCTGTTTTCTCATTCTGTTTTTCATAATTCTGCTGCTCCCAAACACAAATATAATAGACAAAGCCCTGAGAATTTTGCTTAGAACTGCAGAAAGTAGTTCACACTTGGCCCATATCCAGTTTTCTGTCACCACAAAACTCTTATTCAATCCCCCTGTTTAGGAGAAGAAGATTACAATAAAGAAAAGAACAAAACTTTCCTTCTATCTACTTTTTAATTTATTATGTCCGAGTATTTTTGTAAAAAAAAATTATTTTGGTCGCCTTCTCGTGGTCACGTAGATCTCAATTACCTAGAAAACTGATGTCATGATGTTTAAGTTAATAAAATTATAAGCATGATATATCCTAAATCCAAATTGGTTTAGTTCGGGAAAAAAAAAAAAAAATCCTGCTAAGTTATTCATTACTCTGTGGCTTGGGTTATACGGAGTAAATTTATTATCACAGAGGGAAAAAAAATCTTAGAGGGAGAAAAAGTAAATTCGTCAAATGAATAAATAATCTGTTCTGTAATTTGAAATATCATCAGCACATTGGATGATTAATATCGTACACATATTCATTTGATACTTTTGGAATATGAAAAACAAAAGCTCAAGGTCAGGAAGACTTGTTTATTCTGTGAGTCAGTGTTCTAAATGTGTCATCCATACTGTTTATCAGTTTACAATTAGGAGGGTTTATGCACCATGAAAGAGGAACTTTTACAAAATAATATAGTAAAGCTAAGATCCTAGTCCCGGTAGATTCCTAGGAGGGTACAAACAGGGACTAACTCACTTTTTCCAACTAGGGGAAATTTAGGGGAAAAAAAGCAATTATGTGCTATGATAAATGAGCCATTCTTAGCTGAGAAATCAGAGCAACTCCCTGTTTCATGTACTCGATTTGTGCATTTTCTGTGCTTTGCTCCGAGCTGTTCCTTTCATCTTGCTAACACAAGAAAATTAAAATTCTACCATTGAGAACATATGAGGAATTTAATCTTGAAAGAAGTGAACTACAATGCTGTCCTATTCTGGTGCTTTGATATAAACTCAGATACTGACTGGAAAAAGCATAAGATTATTATCATTTAAAACTGTGTTTATTTGGGGGAGGAAGACACGTTTTGAATGACTCTCTAATGGAAGTGCACTGAAGCCAGCAGATAACTATGGTGTGATTTAATGTAAGTTGTCACGGTAAACCTAATTCCCGGGGTAGCAGCAACGACCCAAGCACCAAGAGACCAAGGTGAGAACCAAGAAGTAGAACCGTTTTGTTATATCCTGCATTTATTTAAGCAAACCGAATGTGTAGAGATAGGAAATTAAAGCGTTGTAATGTCTTACAAATACAGAAAGAAGACACAGAATAATAATACCCTGAAGAGAGTGCATCCGAACACAGTTGTATCACAGAACATCTGCAGTGACCACATTGAAGCCATGGCCGACACATCCACCTGTCATTCTTGTTCTGACATCGTTCAAGGAGATTTAATAGATCAATCGGCGATTTGCTTTTTCAACAAATACCACTACTAATGATTATAGTAGCCTTGAAGGGTTTGTGAGTGACTATACTAAACATACATGATGCTCGGCTTAAGGTGTTATTTCAGTGCCGTTGTACATTATCCCGGGGGAAATAATGTCTTAGTACACAATTACTGTGACATCCACTAAAATGTGAACTAGTTTGCATAGGTTAGTCCTTTGGGCAGCACGATGTTGCTCTAGTCCACCAAGGCTTAAAGATTCACAGTGTAGAGGAAAAAAACATGAATTAAAGCATTTCTACTAAAATATATTTTAATAGCTGGTGTTAATTTGCATAACAAAAGCCAAATTATGTTCATAACATCGTATCATTCTATAAGCCCCTTCATTTCAGAAAACATCGTTTCCACCCAAACCGTCTGCTCTCAAAGTTAGCACAACCTTGCAAATGAATCATCAACCACAACTGCACATTTTTGGAGCGAACAGAATCCAAACTGCACATTGGTTTAGTTCTCTATTCCCATCACAGGTCAAAGGCCAACATGTCCACACCACGCCTGCCACAGGTCTGGTGCTGCCTCTAAAGGCTCCGCCATTCATTGTATGGACACCGAAGAAATGGGACTGTGATGCGGTTTTCTCTTTACCTTCAAAGCAAATCATTCTTTACAGCAACTGGATTACAAAGAAGCGTGTACTATGTGAACGGGACACCGTGTAGCAAACACAAAAAGCATCTGAATTCCATGGCTATACTGAAGTGATATGGACAGCTGGGGAGAAGTCTGCCCTGGGGATCCTTCCAGGCTTGTGGACTCCAGCGGTCTAGACATCGTGAAACGACGGCCACACAAGCATCATACAATGTCCTGATTTTTTTTTTTTTTTTTTAATGAACAGTTGACAGTCAGCTGCTTGGAAAGGATCCGAAGGGCCATGGAATACTTCAGAAAGAGACTTCCGTTTTAGCATTCTTAACTGAGTTCGCATTGTTCCTCGCTTAACTGAAGCTTTCTCGCCTCGGAGTCACGTTACCCAGAACATGCACGCTCTAGCCACTTTTAGATTCTCAGAAGCAAATAGCTAAGGTATCATGACATTTATGAAGTGAATCTCATCTTCCGCAATGAATTCAGCCTCATAACATAATGCTTCTGTCTTACAATAGGTATTTTAAGTCTCAGGCCTGAAGTTAATGTTTATGCATCCTGACTATATACATAAATCCACAAAGAACCTTTCAGAAATAGATGGGGAAAGTCAGTGTTTTCTAAAGTTCTAAACCTTTACAGGTAAAATACAATCGGTTACCACCTTCCGGATCTGTCAGGAGCGTCTCACTCCCCCACCACAAAAATACCAGTCGTGTATAATAAAATATTACTATAGAATAGATAGAAGTTTGCTTGCTTGCTTGCTTGCTTGGTTTTCTTTCCAAGACCATCATGGATTAACAAGGGCAATCAAAAAGGCACCTTTTTAAAATATATCTATATTATAATTTTGGTATAAACTCCATCCACTTTATATAGGGGATGTGTTATTAAAGGATCACACACGTTTTCTTTATCTTTTCATTAAAAACATTTCGCTGCACATGGACGCACCTGAAAAAGAGATGTATGTACCTCCTGAACTTCATTGTTCGAGAAAAGTCTGGTTCCCGCCCTCCCGCAGCGTCGTCAAGCCCGACGGGGAGATGACGGGGGAGAAAGACCGCGGGCGGCCTGCCAACACCACATCTCCATCATCTTCGAGCAAAGAACCAAGCTCTTTGGCAAGAGAGGGGCCAGTCCAACCTCATCCATGTTCACACAAGGTGCCCGGAGAAATTGTGCTGGCAAATTCCTGTGTGGTCTCTGGAGGTGGGGGAAGCCTGAGGAACAGGCAGGGACCACGCGGGGATCTGACAACCAGATACAAATTTTAAACTGGGCTACGCTGCGGATGTGTAAACGAGGACAAGAAGGTGTGAAGAAATTTGTTTTGCCACAGGTGAGAAATAGAAATCCTCCCTAGAGAACGAGAATTAGTAAAAACGCTTGCTACAAAAACTCACAACAGAGGTCCTCTATCCTGTTGGCTCTGCTTTTCTCAAGAGAGACAGGATCCGCGTGGAGTTGTGTTTTGGGAACCTTACACGCACGTGTCAACCTGCTCCTTTGTGCTTTTTATCAGGCTTGAGAATGCATCAGATTCAGAAAATCAAGTGCATGCTCCCTGTGCTTGAACATTTCCCAGTCTCCTTTAACTTGATTTGTAAAAGACGGATTTTTTTTCCAACCCTTCTTTCGCCGCCAGCGTTATGTATGAGATACGGGTCGCCAAATTGAAGGGGGGAGGCGCGTGCAAAGTGGAACCCCTGTTCGAGAATGTAGTTTTGAAAAATGATCCTGTAAAAATAGCACTTTGGTATTATACATGTATGTTTCCTGTATTTCTGCCGAGATGCTCAATATCCTGACAAGTTTTAAGAACAGTGACATTATCAAGTTATGGTGTCGGGAGCACGTGACATCTCGGTCTCCCTCAGTCTTTATGGTAGAGTAACTGCTCTCGAGTTAAATTCTGAGCAGGCCTTGATTCCTAGAGGCTGGGAGCAGAAACATCCCGCTGTGCAAACATTATGGGAAGCTTCCAATCTTAGGAGAATTATTCCCCTAATAATTATTGACTTCTACATTCCATGAATCTGATTTTGAAATTAGTGGATGAGAATGACCGTGGAGCATCAAACTGCTGCCTTACGGTATTTTCTCAAAATTATAAGCATCATGTCAAGTCTGCTGCTGTTCAAATGTGCTATTTCTCAAAAACTGTACCCGTCCCACACTTAGTCTGCAGATGTCATCAACGACTTCACAAAAAGTGGACTTGTCTGGGGGAAATATAAGTAAATCGAGCAAGTTCATTGCCCTAGGTTTTAATGCACAGAAATTTTTGTAAGAATGTTTCAATTTCAGCTTGTCTTTGTCGGTTTGCCTATGAGACTATCAAAACACGAATGGGGTCGATTTAATCATGACCGACCATTTCACTGATAGAAAAAATCAGTCCAGTTGGTTATGTAGTAATCTGTGAGACCCCCCTCAAAAAGACTCTCTAGTTTTTTTTACCCAAATTCCTGTCTTTTCTTTTTCTGTGAATGTCTTACAGATGCAGCTCGAGTGTAACAAAGTTTTATTTGTTCTTTTAGCTGGATCGAATGAAACTATCGATTTTCAAAAGTATGCGCTAACTTTTCAAAAAGTATAAATGAGTTAGCATTTGGTTTTGGACTCCTAAACACTTCAAAAAAAAAAGGTACTTTATAGGATGTTTTGTTAATTTCTTTGCATATACTATAGAAGGGAGATATCCCCAAGATCCATACATTTCACCATATTTCTGTGACTTGGCTTTTCCAGCTTCGTCACTGTAGAGTGAGTCTGTAGAGCCAGACCTCCAAAAACGCTACCCTCCTGCACGTCTGAACCCATCAGAAAAACACAGAGTCGCTGATGGACGTTCATTTCTCCAGTGATCTAGACTGTGGACCACAGGCGAACAAGGGCTGTAGCATGGGCCGTGAGTCCAGAAAGAGCCTGCAAGGTCTCTCATTTCAAATTCGAGACAGGACAACAGTTGCTTTTTTCAGTGGACAACCTCTTGGGCCTATACTTAAAATCTCGGTTGGCAATTTCACCTTACCCCCTGAATGTGGTTTAGAAAAGAAAAACCGGAAGAAAGTGGAAGGGAAGTCTTTCCAAGTCTAAGCGGTTTCGGTGGCTAGATTTCCATTCCCAGATCTGAATGCCGTTTTCCAAAACAGGAAACCGGCTCATCTCGGTGTGGAGGGGGGGACTTTTTGCTCACGCGTCGCCTCTAGTACACTGCGTCGTCACTGGCTCCTAGTCCGTTTTCTTTCCTTTTCAATCAACGGCGGCATTAAGTTAATGAAAGTTGCTCAGTAAACACCTAAACCACTTATGGGCTAGAGTAGACGTCTATTTCCTAAAGGTGTAAATCCTTCGAAACTAGAGTGCAGGACAGCAAGAGGATCTCAAGCAACTTTTCAAAAGATGTTTTTCTGATGAGCTGGCCGCTAGAGGGAGGGGCTGTGAGGTTATCAGCCACGGTTTTTGTTTTCATAACAGGGACGGGCAGTGCGGCTGCCTATGTTACAGAGCTTGAACCTACGTGACATGCAGCAGGGTAAAAGCTACTAGGGAAATAACAGCGATGACTTTAAACTTTGCCCTTTGCGGAGTAGCTGTGACATCATTTGGTCCTGACATTCTGTGCAGTCAAGCGTAGACTCGGGCCCACAGGATGTAAAGTGGAGAGAAGGGTATCCCTTGATACAAATGAGAAATAAATAGACCCAAGTCAGCCTAGGGAACAAGGAAATGTCTGTTCGGTAGAAGTTTCTAGGTCCCTGAGGCCACCAGTCAGTATAATTGTAACCAAACTGTCATTCTGCCACTGCTTACGTTTATTATATTAGGCAATTTTCACTTGAATTGGAAATTCCCCAATGACTCAAAAGCTAACTGTTTTTAAACCATCGGCCGTGTTACTGAATTAAGAGAATCGGCTTCTGGTGGTTCCAAAGCGACAGCTAAGAAGTTTCAGAGACTTGTTACATTTAAGGGACACTCAACATCTCTATTAAAGTCTACAAAAATACATTCCCCAGCAGTGTTCGAAAGCCAGTCAAAGGAAACCATTAACACAGTTAGCAGCACCAGGGTCTCCAGACCTAACGATTTTGTTTACAGCTATTCCTGAAAATGCTGCTGTTTTCAGCCCAGAAGTCATTCCCTCTTCCTGGTACCTGCGTGTCTAATTGTCAAAGTAGAGAGAGATTATTGTAAAATAACTGCCACGTTGTCTTAAAAGTATCTTCTAGCCTTTAAAAAGATTAGGTCTAGTATACATTAGAATAAAGCTCAAAGACAAGGGGAGATAATTAATTAACAAACTCGATGTAATTCGCCGGGAGCATCCCCGTTTTCCCAGTTCTCTGCACCGTGCCGTACATCCAGCCGTCGTCGATGGGCTGCACGTTGACGATGTAGTCGCCGTCCCTGAAGGAGACTTCGTCTTCGTCCTGGGCGCTGTAATCGTACATGGCTCGGTAGGTCCTCTGAGAAAGGAAAGAGCGGGTCACGTGACGGATACGAACTAGTGACGGCCACAAATGCCAATCACGGCAAGCCAGCCCCCACGCGGTAAGGTAACTACGAGGAATGTTCCCCAGTATAGGACTTATTTCTGGAGATGTGCACACCTGAGCCTAGCGTCTGTCCCAGTTGTGTCCGGCTCCAGTTTACCAGTCTAGCAAAAAAGGGTAATGTTTGGGGGCCCAGAATGGGGACAGAGAAAGGCCCTGGCTACAATCACCAGCCCATCAACAAAGTAAGCTTTGAAGCAGTAAAGCCACCTTCCCCAGCTACAGATAACCCCAGAGACCTCAGGTCATGGAGATTCTCCCCTCTTCCACATTCTTCAGAGAAAAGCTCTCCTAGTGGAGACAGAGCCACGTCACTGTTGCTGTCCCCCGTCCCCGTCAGGGAGAGGAAATGAATTTTTCTTAAACAGATACAAAGGATTTTTGCTTCCTCTTAAAAACACGTAACACAAATAAAAGAAAAACACAGAATATGCTTACTTTGTAGGTTTCTGAATCCCCGTGACAGAAATTTAGTACACAAGTGTTCTGAATATTGAGGTACGCATAACATAATAGGGAAAATTTTCACTTTCTAACTTTAAACTACATTACAAAGCTATAGTAATCAAAACACTGTGGTATTGACATAAACACATAGATCGATGGAACAGAACAGGGACCCCAGCAATTAACCCATGCATATATGGTCAATTAATTTATGATGAAGGGGCCAAGAATACATAACGGGAAAGGACAGCCTCTTCAGTAAATGGTGCTGGGAAAAGTGGACAACATGTGAAAGAATGAAACTGGGCCACTCTCTTACACCATACACAAAAATTAACCCAAAATGCGTTAAAGACTTGAATGTTAGACTTAAAAGCATAAAACTCTTAGGAAAAAAAAAAAAAAACCATAGGCAGGAAGCTTCTTGACATTGGTCTTGGTCTTGGAAATGATTATCTGGAATTGATACCAAAAGCAAAAATAACCGTGTGGGACCACATCAGACTAAAACGTTCCTGTGCAGCAAAGAAAACCACCAACAAAACAAAAAGGAACGTACCAACTGGGAGAAGATCTCTGCACATCACACGTCTGCCGTGTGGTTCGTATCCAGAATATAAATTTAGTTTTGCCACATTTGTTTTCATTACAGACCAAGAATTTAGTTAATGTGAACGTTGGAAAATCTCAAAATTCAGTGAATTCAGGGACTGAGGAAACTGGCTGAGACACAAAGAAGGTCAGAGCTGGTAAAGCTGAATTCCAACTGCTTAGAAGGACCGCTTGTTGCTGAGGGCTAAGGTTAAGCTACTGTGTCCGGAGGGTGGAGAGAATTTAGCACAAGATGCCCATGTGACTAGATGACCTTCAACAGTGCTTCCAAACTTCACATTTAGCGAAGCAATCAGGAAGTACTTCAAGATTTCCAATGGGAGGTTTCGAAGACATACGCTGGCCATGTCATTTGGGCTGTAGTGGCCATTTGGATTGCTGGCCATTTGGATTAATGTGACCCGATATTTGTGCTTTCTCGACCTGAAG
Organism: Prionailurus viverrinus; assembly: GCF_022837055.1. NCBI lineage: Eukaryota > Metazoa > Chordata > Mammalia > Carnivora > Felidae > Prionailurus > Prionailurus viverrinus. The sequence continues at coordinate 16,338,920 of NC_062567.1, forward strand.
GAAGATGATAGTTGGCTAATGCCCATCATGAGGTCACAATCAGGATATCGTTCTGGTAGAGTCTTTCTATGTTTTACTGGTTACATGTTTCCACATCATGCTTTCCTTTCTCAGTGGTTTACCTCTGTAAGTCTTTTGCTTTCTTCAAAAGGGTACAAACAGCAAGGTCAGCATTTACCCTTTATGTGAAAATGGAAAATATTCCATGCAAATCAATTCCGTATGTATTTCTATTTTGGAGACAAAACGGGAAGAGCAGGGAAGAACAAACACTTCAAACTGATACTTACTAGATTTGGTGAGTGCTGCATTGACCTCACGGATGACAGGCTGGTCTGGTGCATGTACCCATAGCCTTGAGAATGGCTTTGCTGATAGGCTCCAGGAAGGACAGGTGCTGCACATTAAACACACACACACAGATGCCTCAAAGCGAGTCTCAAAATACCCCTCCCAAGTCCTCAAGTGATGTCATGCTCTGCTAGAATCCTCTGAAACAAAATGCCATGTCCAGTGTCTTGTGCAATTGGGGTAGTAATGTTAATAGTGATCTCTAGATTAGCACACGTTTCGGCCACTAAGCACAGACAGAGGGAATCAGTTTAACACGCGGTGAAAATATGTTCTAGAAATATTTGTGTTACTCGACTGCAGATGCTCCGTGCAAACAACACGAGTACAAAACAAAAATTTCCCATAACCTTTTAACAAAATCTCATTTTTACTGAGCTATGTAATCCCCCTAGACAGTTTCTAAAATTAAAAAAAAAAAAAAAGAAGAAGAAGAAGAAATGTTGGGGGCGCCTGGGTGGCTCAGTTAAGCGTCCGACTTCGGCTCAGGTCATGATCTCGCAGTTCGTGAGTTCAAGCCCCGCCTCGGGCTCACTGCTGTCAGCGCAGAGCCCGCTTGGATCTTCCGTCCCCCTCTCTCTGTGCCCCTCTCCCACACTCTCTGTCTTTCACAAAATAAATAAATAAACTTAGAAATTTTTTTTAAATAAGAAATTTTTAAAAATTTAATCCGACTGGCAAACCAATGATAGAGTATAAATGTTTTCACAGAAATAACGGATGCTCTCAATATTTCAAGACATGCAGCTGAATACAACGTTACAAAGATGGTAAATATAGCATATGGTTAGCTTAGCAGTTAATAATGAGTCTATCCCCCTAAAAGAAGACTTTATTTAGAATATATAAATTCTCCATTTTATTTTGCCTGTAAGTCAAGACTAAATAAGTCGGCCGAATATGTTACCAAAGCCTAACAAATCAAACCATGTAAAGAATTTCACAAACATCCTTCTATGTCAAAAAAAAAAAAAAAAAGAAAGCAAAAGAAAAGAAAATAGTAACATAACATTCACTCACTGTGTGCTGTTCTTATCACTAATTAGGACATTCAAAAGACATCATTCCTGTTTTGAAGAACACTGAATTCTAGAGAAACCAACAGAGAAACTAGCTACAAACCCCACAAACTCAGTAGGTCGATGCTTGAGTGTGTGTTTCTAAGTATATTTAATTATTTGTAATCAGAAGCATAGGGCTGGCTATGAGTCAGAGTATTTTAGTAGCACGCCTTCGTTGCATCTTGAATGATCATACGATACATTAGTAAGACTTATACATGTGCTATAAAAATCCATAATAGGTTGCCATTTTTGCTCAACTGGGTTGAGCATGTAAAGTAATTACCCTAGGTTGATTGGTTTAGGACAGCTTTTATACTAAAAGAATAAAGCAGATATAATTCTCGGGTACTATAAATAATTGATATTTTATAAGTGGCACGTGCAGTCTAACGATACATGAGAACGTCGAACTTTAAAGAAGTTGAATCATCAGAAAACTACAAATCATTAATGTGTTCTCCAGATAATAGTGATATTAGGTTGAATGGAAATTTTTAAAAAGTTCTTGAATTAATTCATATTACAGTGTGGCTACAGATCGTGTTTATTTATTGTCTCAATGTTCAAAGAGACAAAGAGAAGCTGCCAAGACCTCTACTTGGATTGTAGAACATTCTGAAGTTATTAAAGCATTAAATATCAAATACTTGAGAACATCGCACTTCTTAACATTAGCAGCTCAATTTAAATATTTAATGTCAAGAGGAAGTCAGGCATACCGTCAAAATTCACTCATGAAGAAAAAATGATGAAATCCCTAAAAATATCTAAGTCCACTTAATCAGCTGAGGAGAAGAGCCTCTTCTGTGTGTTGGATGCCCTGCCCATTCATTTCTTTACTCCCTCGATACTCAGCAAATATTGACTGAGTGAGTTCATGTGTGCCCAGGGCTTACTACATTGCCTGTCACTTAGTAAGCCTCCATAAATTTTAACAACTATCACCATCCACTACGTTCAAGGCATGCCAGGCATGAAAGGAGAGGAGTGACAAAAACAATTGCTCTCCCCAAGCAATAGTGACCCTGGACATCTGTCCTTTGCCGAGCTGAAGACATGGCTCAGAATACTTAGGGCATTTCCAGTTAAATATGTAAGTCAAGGGCACCGATTGTACCCCCAGACTGGCAGCCGTGACTGGTTTTTAGCCATTGAAACACATCAGTGCTGAGGCACCTGGGTGGTTCAGTCGGTTGGGCGTCCGACGTCGGCTCAGGTCATGCTCTCACGGTTTAGGAGTTTGAGCCCCGCATCGGGCTCTATGCTGACAGCTCGGAACCCGAAGCCTGCTTCCAATCCTGTGTCTCATTTTCTCTCTGCCCCTCCCCCACTTGTGCTCTGTCTCTCAAAAATAAATAAATGTAAAAATAAAAAAAATTTTAAACAAGTCAGTGCTTTATAAATTATTATTTTAATCTATTAGTAAATTCTAAAAGTTAAATGTAAAACTCCTATAAACTTGCTTAGAATTTAAAAAAAAAAAAACACTTTTATCGTTTGTTACACTATCAAATTGACCTTCACCTTCTGATGTGCAGAGTTAACCAAAACCATCTTAAAATATTTTGGGGGAAAACCACTAGGAAAAGACAATGATGAAAAATATTTTTAAACATGCTGTCTCGTATGCTGTAATGTGTTTATGTTTATATAATTTGTACGTCATAATCCCAGGACTGACAGTTCAAGAGCGTTCTCGAATTTTGGCTTTAAAAAACCAAGTGTATTCATGCCTGTTCGACTGCTCAAACCTGACCTTCAAAGAGAACCTGTAGCCACTGTCAAATATAGCAAGAGAAGAAGGTGATGTATTTGCCCTAAATCTGTGTGGGTTGGAGAGAACAGGGGAGAGTTTAGAAGGAGGAACCTTGGAGTAAACATAATCTATCTTGTTCTTACGGTTTCTCCTCATGCCTTTATCGATTCTTTCCATTTCCCTCTCCAGCTGCATTACTTAATGCACGTTCCTCGAGGGCTATCAAACCTTGTTATCTACCTTATACCTGATACAATAAAAGAGTTTTTAGGAAGCTCCTATTAGAGCTATGAAAAACATAACTGAGAGCCCAGAGGAATCAACTTACTAAAAGCACATGCCAATCTAAAAAGAGGCACAGACATTGCTTTTCTTTATTGTTTTGGTACGTGATTTCTTTTGTATGTACTGTAGGTAAAATAAGCAATAGGAGATTTAAAACAATGGCTTTGGAAATTGGGTTTATTAAGAATTTGGGTGAAAGATGGCTAGTCTGTGTGTGTGTAACATTCTTCCATGAAAATACGGAACTCCAAAGGTTTTGCAAAAGCAAGATATTAGGCTCATTTCGCCACAAACCTGGCCTTTTTATCAGAGAAAAACATATAGTGCCCTCTTCCTTCAACCAGGGGTCAGATCCCACCGGCACTGATACAGATGGATAATGGCGAAGGTACCATGACAGTCTTCCAATTCAAGAGTCTTGAAGTTGAAGAGTTTTTTTTATTACAATGGCGTAAGAGTCATAAAACAATAGTTTCATTATCCTAAGGCAACAGCAAACACACAAATGTGACTCAATTTTCATTTCACACTGGTAAGATTTATTGACCAGAGGTCTGGAAGCTGACTCAAGCTTTAAGGATTTCAGGCTCTATTTGGAATGTCTCATAGTATTTAGAAAACCAAAATCTCTCCTCTCGTGCACCGTAAAGTTCTTCCACAAACAGCCAATACTAATATTTTCTATTTAACGTTTCTCCTTATCACGGAAGGAGATAAAGCCAAGATAAAGAAGCACGCAGACACAAAGATCATAAAACAGAGGGTGAGAATGGAAGAGGAAACATGTTTTGGAAGCTTCGTAAATCTGAAGCTGCAAAAATAAGGAAATACGCGTAAACATGCGCAGTAGAGTAAATGAACCAAGGATATGCACCCATAATAAAAGGGGAAGAATATTCAAAAGGAGGCCAGCCCACTGTGGGGGAGAGGTTCAGAAAGCCTCACCATGACAACAGCATAATAGTAGATGGCCAAACGCCACACACAAAAATAAGAACGGTGCCTTAGCCCATTAGGGTTGGTATACAAAAAAATACCATAGACTGGATGGCTTAAACAACAAATGTTATTTCTCACTGTTCTGGAGACTAGGAAGTCCAAGATCAAGACACCGGCAGACTCAGGGGCGCCTGGGCGGCTCAGTCGGTTAAGCGTCCGACTTCGGCTCAGGTCATGATTTCGCAGTTTGTGAGTTCGAGCCCCGCCTGGGGCGCTGTGCTGACAGCTCGGAGCCTGGAGCCTGCTTCCGATTCTGTGTCTCTCCATCTCTCGGCCCCCCCCCGCTCATGTTCTGTATCTCTCTGTCTCTCAATAATAAATAAAAACATTTTTTAAAAAATTTTTAAAAAAGACACTGGCAGATTCAGAGTCTGATGAGGATCCATTTCCTGGTTCATAGATAAACTACTTCCTTCAGCGGAGCCCTCGAATGGCAGAGGGGCTGAGGGAGCCCTCTGGGCCACTAAATCCACCCTCGTGACCTAGTCACCTCTTAAAGGCCATACCTCCTACTACCATCATTTTGAGGATTAGGATTTTGACATGTGAATTGGGGAGGGACACAAGCATTTAGTCTGTAACAGCTGGCTAACCTTAAACATAACATAAGCAAAGAAAATAATTTGGGAGTGTTTCTCATAGACTTACTTTAAAAAAAAAAATTCAGAATAAGGAGAAAATCACCCTTCAGAAGGTTTGCAATCAAGAATAGAGGATACAGTCACATTACTGTCCTATTTTCTTAACAGCTGACTACAGTTTTATCACCTACTGTGTGTCAAAGAACTTAGAGAATTGTGGGATGTTTTTGTTTTCAGAATAAAGAATCTCGATTTGGGCAACCACAGGGGAGTTGCTAAAATGAATGATGACCGTAAGTGAGAAAGCATGAAGATACTGCTGGCCTTGAAGTAAGTATTAAATAAGGAGCCAGAACCTCATCAGATCTCATCTTGGCCATGAGCAAGGTGGCTGAGCTGACTGGTAATAAAATAGGCCCATGATGTGGACCTTTTTGCTCAAGTAGCTTTTACAGGTGTCATCAAGGGTTCCAATTCAGAGCCTCACTTCTTCCTGGCATCTAATTCTCTCCACAAGCCCCAAGTGAGCGCTAAATCCACAACATTTATGCTGAATGCAGCGGCAAGATGCTTTTTTTTAATCTGACAGAATTCTAAGCACTCTAGAAAATTCTGTCCCATCCCTGCAGAAGACAGAAACAAGCCAGATTGCCTCCAGGTTTTTGTTTGTTGGTTTTTAATTATAAGCTGTAAATAGACAAGTACCTAAGAAACCGGCTTACAGCATAATAAGCTATGAATCAACAGACTTTAACATAAAAGTGAGATAACCTACAATTGAGTTAAAATCACCAGGTTTTAAAGACAAGCATAATCATCACTGGGATACAAAACAAGTGCTCAAACTTTGGAAATCATATGTAAAAATAAAAGCAATCATTGCTATTTCCTATGCTAAATTTCCAGCTCTGGCCAGGCCAGAACCTTGTGGGAAGGAAAAGGGAACAGAGACAGAGAGGGAATCAGTTACTCAGTGGGTCGGTTTCCATTCTGGCCGCATACTGAATTCACCTGGGATCTTTTAAAACCATGTTATGTCCAGGTCCCCCAGACCAGTTAAATCAGAAATCTGTGGGGTGGGAGTGAAGGGACTAAATGTCGCTGTCTTATTTTTTCAAGGATTCCAAGTGATTTACATGGGCAGCCACAGTGAAGAACCACCGAGCCATCTATCAGCTTTCTCCCCAACCTGACACAAATTTAGAGGCTCACGTGACCCTATTTACGCGATTCCTAAATTCGCCCTCTCCCCCTGAAACCGACTGAATATTTGTGTTGGCTGCTTCCAAGATTCATATGCTGAAATCCAAACCCCCAAGGTGATGGTATTGGGAGGTGGGGACTTTGGGAGGTGATCTGGGACATGAGAGCGGAGCCTCTAGAATAGGATTCGTGCCCTCAAGAGAGGCCAGAGAGTAGCCAGCTCTCTTTCCATCAGGTGAGGATACCAGAAGATACCGGTCTGCAACCTGGGAAAAGGGCCCTCGCCGACTCAACTGTGCTGGCTCCCTGATCTCAGAGGCCCAGCCTCCCGAAGTGGGGGAGACGGATTTCTGTTGTTTGTAAGCTATCTGGTCTGTGGTATTCTGTGACAGCAGGGGGAACAGGCTAAAGAAAATACACATCTCCCCCTCCGTGACTCGTTTGTATTTGTGGAGGCGAATGTTTAGCCCCAGACACGAGAAGCAACCAGAGACCGTCAGAAGAAATCTTAGTGAGAGGAAGCTCCCTGCAGAAGAATCCAAGAATCCAGCTGTTCCGGTAAGGCGAGCACCAGGAGGCACCACCTAGGGAGGGCGAACCCATGGAAGCCGACCCCGCTTCTGCGAGGCTGACCAGAACAGGACCTCAGAGAGAAAGGGGGCTGTGCAGCCAAAAAATGTCTTTACAGATTCAAAAAGCATCCCCCAAGCCAGTGCTAGGTTCCTACAATTTTCTCCTTCTCGACTCCGATATCATCTTTGTTTTCATTTCTATTCTCGGATAAATGTTATTACTCTAAGGTATTGCAAACCCCCTCTAAGACAATTCAATACATGGGAACATATTTAATCACCTAGGTATGTGTCCCTGTGACACTTCATGGGGGAAAGATGTAACATAGGACTCTCCCTTCCAAGGAACATACGCTATGAATACAATAAAATTTGATTGGGTGAAGGGCTTATATGTTAGGGGACTAATTCAGTTTGCTCAGGACTCGCCCAGTTGTAGCAGAGGAAGTCCTGCTCCCCAGGAACCCCCTTGGTCTCAGTCCGGTTGAGGTCCCCCTACTACAACATGCCCTGTGCTCCGTGGGTCACACGCATCAGCTGGTGAAATCGTCATTCCCTTACAGGTGGCAAAATGCCCACATTTTCCAGATGAAGAATCTGAAGGTTAGAGAGGTGCAGTAACTTGGTAAAAAAAAAAAATATCAGGGCCACGTGGAGCTGGTATTGAAATACCAACAGTCTGACCCTAGAACCCTACAGTCCACACTCTATCGTCTGACTGTACCACAGCAAAATGAGATCGACGTGCAAATAAGCATTGTGAAATCAGAAGTGTGAAAGAGGGCGCTGTGGTCTGGGGAGCACAGGAGCTTCCAGCACAGAGGGCTTTGTGTGGAGTTGGAAGACTCCTCAGTGGACCACTCACTCCTGCGGTGGGGCAGACTGCAGAGAGGGACAGGCGAAAGAAAAAGAAGTTTGGTGCGTGGGGAGATGTGGAAGTCGGCTTCGACGGGTTCACAGAGGTCACTGTCACTAGCACGGACTCTTTCCGTGGTAGATTCAGGGTAGAAACTCCACAGGAAGTTTAGGTGACTGTGGTTGATGATGGGATGCTAGTTACATCGCTGGAAGAAATTACGGTGAGAATGAGTCATTCACTTTTGGAAAATCCAGCTCAAGTCATATTAAACAGCGTTACTTCTGAAGCAATGGCTTTCAGATTTCTTTTAAGGCTCATTTTGGCATCTGATAAGTCTCTGTGTGTGTGTTAGAGAGAGAGAGAGAGAGAGAGAGAGAGAGAGAGAGAGATTTGTTTCTTCTTCCCTTTGCCAATAGTATCCTATTTTACTCAGGACAATTGTCACTCAGTCACCTTATCCTGTATGAATAATTTCAAGTCTGGGTTTAAGCCACACGTCCTAATAGGACTTCAGCCACTCTCCCACTGAGCAAGGAAGACCCCCATCATGATGCCACCTGACAATTTTCAAAATCCTTCTGGAGGACACTGCCTGCAAGGACACTGTTACTCCCCAAGTCAGCATCAGAATGGCGACAAGCACTACAGTCATGCTAAGAATTCAGTTGCAAATATAATAAGTCCAGAAGACTGCTTAACCATTTCTTCTCTAAATTCAAATAATAGATTTACAATGTTGCTCTAGCCAAATATAAGTCGGATATTTAAAGATTCCTACTTACCTATTAATCGCAAAAGGAAACATCCAGATTATGTACTTTCTAGCGCTATGCATATATGCATTACATCTTACCACTTCTTTTCTAGATTTGGCTTAGTTGCCCCCAAATAAGAATTTCTAATGTATTGTTTTAAGGCTCTGCAGTTCGTAAATATTGGAAAAAGGGGCACTTGGGTGGCTCAGTTCGTTAAGCATCCAACTTCAGCTCAGGGCGTGATCTCAGGGCTCCTGAGTTCGAGCCCCACGTTGGGCTGTGTGCTGACAGCTCAGAGCCTGGAGCCTGTTTCAGATTCGGTGTCTCCCTCTCTCTCTGCCCCTCTCCCACTCATCCCCCTCCCCTCTCTTCCTCTCAAAATAAATAAACATTTAAAAAAAATCACTAAATATTGAAAAAAAGAATCACAAAATAAGCTATTTTTTACATTATCAGCCAGGTACACTTAGTCTCACAAACCAGGAAAAGCAGTAGGTCGCGATTTCAAAGCTAACTGGTTTTTGTCACGAAAAAATAAGTCTGTGAATCTTCTCTGGCAGAATGGAACCAGGACACAATGTGTTTTGAACAGAACTAGAGAGATTTAGAGTTAGGAATATCTGCTATTTTGCTTCAGAGTAATCTAACCGGTTTACTCGCACATTTACATTTGCATATCAACTTGTGTGTTTCTTCTCCGATTTGTTTCTCGGTTTTAGCTATCTAATCCAGGAGAGACTCCCCAACTTGTAACTGTAACACAAACCACACGTAGAAGCAGCATTGTCACTGAGGGAAAAGGAAGTGCTTTTCGCCCCAAATTACAAAGTCTTTAAAAATGTTCCCGTGGCACAAAATCAATAAGGTATGTATCTGTGTCTATGCACACACATGCATGCTATCTCTCAAAACAAAACAAAAAAGAAAATAAAGGAATTCACAGTATGGAAATATAGATAGATAGATAGATAGATAGATAGATAGATAGATATAAATAGATATAGATATAGATAGATATAGATATAGATATAGATGTATATAGATATCTAATATATGTATATAGATAATATAGAGATAGATAGATAGATAGATAGATAGATGTCTATAACTTTCTGACAAGAAATACATAATTTGGGGCAGTTCTTTGATAAGATGAAAGCAATAAAGAACTTAAGGATAGCAGGGATACAGGGATGCTGTTTCCACTTGGGTAAACCGCGGCACTGAATCTAGTGTTCGACACAAGTTATGCCATGACTGAAAGGTCAGTTCATAGCAAATTCCAATTTTCCTCAATGAATACTACCACCCATATTGTGTAAGTCAGTCTCATCCAGAAAGATTCATTATTCAACAATGAAAGAGGGGCGCCTGGGTGGCGCAGTCGGTTGGGCGTCCGACTTCAGCCAGGTCACGATCTCGCGGTCTGTGAGTTCGAGCCCCGCGTCAGGCTCTGGGCTGATGGCTCAGAGCCTGGAGCCTGTTTCCGATTCTGTGTCTCCCTCTCTCTCTGCCCCTTCCCCGTTCATGCTCTGTCTCTCTCTGTCCCCAAAAAAATAAACATTGAAAAAAAAAAATTAAAAAAAAAAAAAACAATGAAAGAAATTCTCATTATGCTATTGTAGAGGATAGTCTATAAATACCTGTTAGATAAATAGACATAACCTATTTTTAAAGACTTTAAAACAGACTATGCATGTGGTTTATTCTTTTTTTTTTTTTAATTTTTTTTTTTCAACGTTTATTTATTTTTGGGACAGAGAGAGACAGAGCATGAACGGGGGAGGGGCAGAGAGAGAGGGAGACACAGAATCAGAAACAGGCTCCAGGCTCTGAGCCATCAGCCCAGAGCCTGACGCGGGGCTCGAACTCACGGACCGCGAGATCGTGACCTGGCTGAAGTCGGACGCTTAACCGACTGCGCCACCCAGGCGCCCCAACATGTGGTTTATTCTTGCGCTAATCAATTCAAATACTGACCCTTGGGAAAAGCATCAGTCCACAAGTAGTTCCCAAATACAGTTTTGTATTAGACACCCTTCGTGACAAGGCACACTAAATATCATATATAGACACATCTCAGGCTTGGGAACACTTCTGAATGAGCAAGTGTATATTTTTTCAACCAACAGACATATACGAAACTGAATCAATGTGTCCCTGACGTGATTTGAAGACAGGGAAATGTGGGCAAATGAACATAATGGATTGTCTGGGCCTTGCGGAGCCCAAGGTTCAGTTTAAGGTAAGTGGTTGGGGCTGAAGAAATAGGCAGGTACCAAGAGTCACAGTCAAGTAGGGAGATGGGGAACAGGCCCCTGGAATCAAAGGCATGCAATTTTAAAGATATTTTGACAGGATCTAGGTAAGAATCTGACAGACTAGTAAACAAGTTCAGTACACAAGGGTCAGATATACGCTGTAAGATAAAGATCCAAAGCCAGAATGTCTGAAAAAATGTGGACCGGGCAGATCAGGAACATTTTTGGAATAAGAATAGGCAAGGAGTAGGGAATCTGGCCGCAAGAGAGGAAACACACAACAGTGAGCTTGGGCAACAGGAGATAATGACCAAACAAAAGGCAGAGACTCAACACAATGCCACCCGGCTGCATCAGCCCGTGGAAATTTTAAGTAGTTCCTGTAAAAAGTCAGGATCCAATCCCCATGACCTACTAGCCTGGGGCGGGAGGATGTGGGGCACCTGGATGAAATAGGAAGTCGGGGCAGGAAAGGAAATGCATGACTACAAAGGTAACATTGTGACTGTTTTATCTCTAAGACAGATATGCAAATATGTGTATCCACTCAGTCCGCCATCCAACTTGGATGTTAAATTTGATCCCTAAAACCCAAAACTGCTCTTTCCATTTTCACTGCTGATGTTCAACATGAAAAACTCCTTCTGTCCTTTCCACGTACATCACTTCACAATTTACAAAGCTCTTCCAAAGTTTTCTCATTTGACACATATGCTATGGCCACATTTATCTCCTTCCCGATGATCAAACCTTCTCTTTCTCCCCAATCAACTAGGCTTCGCAGGAAATACATTTCTAATGTTTTATTGTTTGCTACTTTCGGCGTCAGATGTTTCTCCTTCACACACATATGGAACCCTTTGATTTAATTTTGGCAAATCAATGAAAGACACATGTGCATCTTGGAACAAGTGCTATTCATTAGGACTTGATCCTTTTCCCAGCTTCACACTCAGAAGAGGAAACTTGTGACGCTGCTTTCATTCCCAGTCTATTGATATCAGCAATAGGAGTTTTTCTCTAAGGACTTCAAATTCAATCAGAATCCTGAACCTTTTTCTCCAGGAACGAACTAAAAGTTTCTACCAGTTTACAATACGTGCTTTTTTGCAGGCTAGAGGCACCAGCTAGATGGCTACATGTGATCAGGTAATAGCTGACAATAGGATTTCACATTATAAAGGACTCATTTATTTTCCTATAGATTAGTTTCATCACAGAAATTTATCTCAGAAATTGACCACAGAAGTATCTCAGCTATCAACTCTTTAAATCTTCCTGCACTTAAACGAAGACAGGAAAACATCACTTTTTGACAGATATCGCACACTTCTCAAATTCAGATTGGAAGCAGCTCTCACATACAGGGAAATAATGCGACTGAAATTTTCTTGTTGAAGGCATTTTCCTTACGGAAGTCAGGCTAAGAAGGAATTGGACTTTTTCAGGGGGCTAGAGCTTCCCATCGGTAGTCAGAAACCAAAAGTAGTGGCTTCCCTAGAAATACTGGCACATTTCTTTTAAACAAAGACAAAAATACGAAGAGTTCAAAATCAAGAGTGTACTTCCTACTAAGTAGTTCTGGCTTTCTAATTTTAAGACTATGCTCACCATTAAAAACAAATGGTTTGGGGGCGCCTGGGTGGCACAGTCGGTTAAGCGTCCGACTTCAGCCAGGTCACGATCTCGCGGTCCGGGAGTTTGAGCCCCACGTCGGGCTCTGGGCTGATGGCTCAGAGCCTGGAGCCTGTTTCCGATTCTGTGTCTCCCTCTCTCTCTGCCCCTCCCCCGTTCATGCTCTGTCTCTCTCTGTCCCAAAAATGAATAAACATTGAAAAAAAAAAATTTTTTTTTAAATAAATAAAAAAAATATATAAAAACAAATGGTTTTGTTGTATTTGGGTAGAATACCACTCATAAAGCATAAAACGTAAATCCTCAATGCACAAAGAGGATCGACAGAAAAATTAATGCAGAGACCGAGCAAAGGATTGTGACGTTATGGACACTGCTCCTATTAAAGGAGATTTTGAAACACCGCTAGTTGGATGCATATCCGTCACTTTCAAAATATACTAATAGTTTAGTATTGTGCCTGCATTTACTATTTCTGTTCTCAGCTTAGTGGTAAATTTAACTTTTAATGATGGCTATTATCCTTCGGAACTCAGGGTGCATTCTGGGGTCTTTGCTGTGTCTAGGACAGGGGCGACTTGTGCTTGCACTCTGTCTCCTCTCGTTCACCCTTTATTCATCGAGCATTCGCAGCCCTGCGCTGTGTACAAGAAGCAAAGCTACACGGCACCTTTCATTCTCTGCCACCATGGAGTTCACGATCAAACAATAAACTAGAATACACTGAGACGGAAGCGATACGAGGTATGGATTTCAGAAGTCCTTACTCAGGACACTTGTCACAGGTGAAATAAAACATTGAAATGAGAGGTCTTTATGTGAGAGCAGAAGTGTTAATGTAGGAATAATTTACTGATTTCTTGGTTATGAAAGGTCACCAGCGGACTCAGGCTTTGTAATAAACAGAGGTTACCGGGGCACCTGGGTGGCTCAGTCGGTTAAGCGTCCGACTTCGGCTCAGGTCATGATCTCGCGGTCCGTGAGTTCGAGCCCCGCGTCGGGCTCTGTGCTGGCAGCTCGGAGCCTGGAGCCTGTTTCAGATTCTGTGTCTCCCTCTCTCTGACCCTCCCCCGTTCATGCTCTGTCTCTCTCTGTCTCAAAAATAAATAAAATGTTAAAAAAAAAATTTTTTTTAATAAAATAAATAAAATAAAAAATAAACAGAGGTTACCATGTTATGGTCCAGCGAAACATCTTCCGTTACTGCTTAAAAAAAATAAAGAAGTAAAAGTAAAAAGGCTATTATTGCACTGTTACCCTCCGCCACATTAGCTCTAATTAGATTTAATAAATTAAAGACTGATACCAAGTTTTAGTGATTTAGCACATGTAACAAAGCGGTCTCTTTGTAGTTCAGAGCAAACTTTAATTTGAATGTATTTATGTGTCAACAATATTAAGTGTCTGTTTTGTTGGTACTTTTCTAGATGTAGTTACAGAATAGAGAACAAAGCAGGCAGAACGATTCTGTTCTAATAGAGTTTATACTCTGGGGGAGACATAATTAGTTAATACATAATGCAATCCAGTATCAGAGGATAAAAAGGATGATAGCTATGTACCCAGAAACAGAATTGCTAGATCATATTGAAATTCTATTTTTAATTTTTTGAGGAACCTCCACGCTGTCTTCCATTGTGGCTGTACCATTCTACATTGCCACCAACAAAGTATACGGGTTCCAATTTCTCCACATCCTCGCCAACATTTCTCTTCTTTTGTTTGTTTGAGTTTTTTGTCTGTCTGTTTGTTTGTTTGTTTTTGGACAATAGCCATCCTAACAGATATGACATCATGTCACATTGTGGTTTTGATCTGCATGTACCTGATCTGGAAGAGATATCTGTGGCTCCTGGCTCACTGCAGCACTATTCACAATAGCCAAGAAATGAAGATAGCCCAAATGACCATTGACAGATGAATGGATGAAGGAAATGGAACGATGGAATATCACTCAGTCTTGAAAAAGAAAGAAATCCTACCATTTGTGACAACATGGATGAACCTAGAGAACATTATACTAAGTGAAACAAGCCCATGATAGGACACGATTCTACTTATACGAGGTATCCAAAATAGTCAAATTCATAAAGCAGAAAACAGAATGACAGTTGCCAAGGGCAGAGGGAGAGGAAAATGGGAAATTGTTGCTCACTGAGTATAAAGCTTCTGAGATCTCCTGTACAACATAGTACCTCTAGTTAACAATACTGTATGTTGTATGGAAACCAATTTGACAATAAGTTATATAAAAAAAGATAAAATGTAATATACAAATTATCTAATATACAAATGCATGAATATAAAGTTAGGTAAAGAGTAAAAGAATTAAAAAAAATACTGTATTGTGCGCTGGAAAAGATGTTAAGAGGATAGTTCTCATGTTAAGTGTTCTTATCAATCATACACACACACACACACCAAACACACACACACACACACACACACACACACACACACACAAGAACACAAGGAAATTTTTAGAGATGGTGGATATGTTTAGTATCTCGATTGTGGTGATGGTATCATGGGTATATGCGTATGTCCAAACTCATCAAAATTCTGATATTAAATACGTGCAAATTTTGTTTATCAATAAAGCTTAAAAGAAGAGTTACAGAGAAAAATAAAGCAGGGTAAAGGGATTGAGAGTTATGGGTGTACGTAGATTGAGAGTTTTCCAGGTAGAGTGGTCAAGGAAAGCGTTTCTGATGAGTTGACATTTAATCAGAGACCTGAACCAAGGGAGGCAAGCCACAAAGCACCTCAAAACACTTGGGAGTGTTCCAGGCAAAGGGACCAGTGATTGCAAAGAGCCCACGGTGAGAAGACACCTAACGCTGGGAGGTCTGTGTGGCTGGAGCAGACAGTCTGGCAGAAAAGGAAACTGGAGACATGACCAAGGAAGTACCAGACCGTGCAACACCTTGTAGTCTACGGATCTTGGTTTTTAGTTGAAGTGTGATTGGAGCTATTAGAGAATTTTGAGCAAACATGTATGTGATCTGATGCAGGGTTTTAAAGGATCATTGGTCACTGGGCAGAGGTCAGCTCGAAGAGAGGCAAAAATGAAATTATAAAGATCAGGAGCCTATTTCGGAGATCTCCAGGAGCCGGGATGGGATTTGCTCAGGGTGTACCGCGACTAGCAAGGAGGGGATAGATTTGGGACAGATCTGTAGTGAACAGAGTCAACAGGTTTACAGACGGATTGAATACGAAGTGGGAGAGGAAGAAAGGTAATGAGGACGTCACGGGTTTTGTTGGTCTAGTGTTGTGAATGATTGCGTCACCAGCTGAGATGGTGAACAAAGACAAGAACAGATGTTTGTTTGTGTGGGAAGATAGGAGATTAGACACTGGTTCCACACGTAGGATTTGATACATCTATGGAGCAGCCAGCAGTAGGCTATTTTGTCTGGAGTCTGGAAGTCGTGAGAGTAGGAAGATGCTATGATTTTGGATTTTCTGCTCTTCTACATCGATGCTGAATATCAACAATAAGAGACACTGTGACATCTGAAATAAAAATCCACACTGCTGTCTCTACACCATGAGCCCCTCTACAAGACTGTGAAGAAGGCCTTCTGGTCATGGGATGCCCAAGAAGTCGGTTCTCTTGGTAGGATCTAAATCATCCAATGCAGACTAGATCCGTAGACAAGCTCCTAGAGGGGATTAAACTTCCAAGCCACAGATTCAATTACCTACCAGTCTAGAGAACGGGTCCTCTACGTAGCCTCCAACCCTCCTGCTGGATAGAGCCCAAGGAGAGGGCCCACAAATAATATTCACTTGCACCCTGTCCCTGAAGAGGCTGTGGCTTGGCACTCTCCACACTCTGGTCTGGTCTTCAACCCATTTCCTAGACACACGGCCCCTGGGCTTAAGACGTGCCAGAGCACCCCAAGTTTCCCATATGCTCATAAGCTACTTTTCGGCCCCAAACACTCCTTTCCCGTGTCCCCACCTGGCTGATTCCAACTCTCTGTGTCAGTCCATCACAACGCCTTCCTGGATACAATGGCTTCATGCATCTGGCTCTCTCGTCCGAATGTCAGTTATTCGAGGGTAACAACTAGACCTTTAATTTTTCAGTTTCTAGCGTCTCCCACACGTAGGAGATACATGTTTTGTGGATAAACAGATGGAGTTATGGGTGCCTTGAAAACACGCACAGGTTTAGGACAATCGGCTCCCTAATTGGTGCACTGCCCTCTTGGTACACCTACAGACAATCTACTGAGAGTTCCAGAATGTGCCGAAGCATCTCTCACAAGAGGGCGTAGGACATGGGCTAGAATGCTATAATAAGCACAGCCCAGACAGGGCGGCCACAGAATTCAGAAGCTTGTTTTCCATCAGTGAAGGCAGGACAAGGTCATCCCAACAAGACTCCTTCACAACAGAACTGAAAAAGTTCACAAGGCTGGAAAACCAAAAATGTCCATTTTAAAAAGTACATCTGTCTTTCTTTCCCTGTCGCAGCCCCATACCCTTGTACGCTCTCAAGGGAAACAGAAGCACATAAAATACCTGAAGCAAAATGAAACACGAGTTCAAACTGAGAAGGGTAGACACTGGGCAAGACTGCAAACACACAGGAACACCAGCAACACAGAACACTGCGAGTTAGGGGAAACCAAAGAAATACAAAGTCGTACCGGGAGGCAAATACACGTTGCAGACAAGTGTGTGGAAGACAAACACAGAGATCAAAGAAAACCTTGCAGTGAACCGAGCAGGAGACATCAAGAGTATTTCCAACTCAATGAACTGCGTGTCGAATGAAAACAAGTTAACCTAATCTGATACCAAAAGGCAATAAAGGTAATTTCAAATGATACTATTCAAGAATCAAAACAAAATCAGATCAAGTTTAAATAAAAAGCCTCCTTTATTGAATCAAAGTAACACAGTAGAGATGTAACATGAAAATGCTTTGGTAACTTAATACCTTGGAAAGTAGATGGAAAAGAAAGAAAGCTCAAAATAATCGCATAAGAAAAGGAAAATATTCAGCAATCAAAGCTAGATGGGAAAATATCATGAGAAACACATAAAGAAAACAACGATAAAAACTTAAAGGAGAAGGCTTCTATGCTAATGCTCATGAAAACCAAATGTGAATGACGAAAACAAGGTACTTTTGCCTCAAGGAAATGAGCCGATTGTTTAATCCTTTATCCTAACAATCAGAATTTCCTCTGACTCATAAGAAGAACCCTAAAATGATGACTCTCATAACTGCCCAGCTACTTAATTCACAGAGTAGAACAGATCAATTTTAGAACATAAACGTATTCTCATACATAGAAAAGAAAGGGGGGGGGGGAGTTTATGTAAATTTATGGCAAGTAGCTTAGGAAGTGTAAAATATCTTTGAGAGCGTCTTGTTCTATGTCCCTCTTGTTACACAAGTGGACTCTGTGCCTAATCAAGTTAGATGATCTCCAGAGACCTCAGTTCAAGGAGGAGACAGCCTGGCTGAAGTCCAAAGCCTCGTCCTGTGGCACCCAGCTGTGTCCACTAAAGTGCAGCACGGTCACACACACACCCTCGACAGCAGGGAGATAACCCAATCTCCAAGGACATCTCGCTGGGACTTAGCACATTTTATCCTATAAAATCCTAATCTGTATCTAAAAAAAAAAAAAAAAAATCGAGTATGGAAGAAAAGCTGGCGTTTCCAAATACTTACGTTGTCTTTTTTTCTTCATCTTACCACTAACAAGTACGGTTTTAAAATTCTATTCCGTTTCTAGAATGGTACTTAAACCAATACATATGATGAACTAAAGACACCAAAGGTTTTCATCAAACAGCCGTCAAGACCATAAAAGTTGCTTCCTTCTACAGAGTCAATCAGCACCTCCTTCCCAGGGCCCAGCAGAGTACACATTTCAAAGGGGACCCTAAATTTCAAAGAAACTGAGAAGTCATGGGTACTGCTTCTTCCCTTCACCATCAGGAGAAACAAAACAAAACAAAACAAAACACTGGGAATGTTTCTATTTTAGGTTATTTTTCAGCTATGCTTTAATGTCCTTGAAACATATCAAAACATCATCCAAACAAAAATGGGAGAATTTCCTTGAAAGCCTTCCACAACAGCCTTTTATTAAAAATAATAATAATAATTGGGGCGCCTGGGTGGCGCAGTCGGTTAAGCGTCCGACTTCAGCCAGGTCACGATCTCGCGGTCCGTGAGTTCGAGCCCCGCGTCGGGCTCTGGGCAGATGGCTCAGAGCCTGGAGCCTGTTTCCGAATCTGTGTCTCCCTCTCTCTCTCTGCCCCTCGCCCGTTCATGCTCTGTCTCTCTCTGTCCCAAAAATAAATAAACGTTGAAAAAATAATAATAATAAAAAATAATAATACTAATAATTATAGTGTATATATTTATGCACACAGTTCTAGTTTTTAAGATCTTAGTTTCTTGTATACCCAAAACTACTACCACATTGCATGTCAATCATATGTCAATTAAAAAAAAATAAATAAATAAGAAACAGGAAAAAAAAATATTAATTTGGCCATTTCATTCATTCACCCAATACTTGCTGAGTGTTTATTCTTAACGGCTGGTGACAGAGTCGTGAACAAAAGAGCCAATATCTCTCTTGCAGGGCTTCTATTCTAGCGAGGCAGAGACAGACAAGCAAATAAATAGATAGATAATATCTCGGATGGTACCAAGTGCTAGTGAAGGAGAAAAAAAGGGACAGACAGGAAAAGTGCTACTTTGTCTCTGGGAGTCAGGGAGGGTGTCTCCAAATAAAGTGACTTCAGAGCAGAATTATGGAGAAAAACGGGATTCGGCCAAAGCAAATACGGGGATGAGAGGGAATGTTCCAGGCAGGGAAGCAGTTACGTACAAGGCGGCAGTACAGGGTGGGAGCTTGCTTGGAAGGTTTGAGGGAAGCGTGGACCACAGGAGTGTTCCGAGAATGGAAAGAAACGAGCTTGGGGAAGCAGCCAGGGCCCAGAGCAGGCAACGGTGAGGATTTGGGTGATATCCAGAATGAAATGGTAACAGAAGAATGACGTGATTGGACTTTCGGAAAGATCCCTTCTGGCTACCAGGTGGAGGAAAGAGCAGGACAGAGGGCTGGCGGCGTGAGAGGCAAGAGCAGGAACAGGAAAGCGGTCAGGAAGCTACCGTGATGGTCCGAGGCAAGGAGGGCCCCACCGGAAACGTGGAGTGAGGGCAGAGGGGGGCCCAAGCAGTCAGATTCTGCGTGTGTTTTTCCCGGTGGAGCTGATAAGAGTTGCTAATGGGTTGGAGGGAGGTGTGAGTAAACAACAAGGGTCAAGGATGACTCCAAAGGCTTTGACCTCAGTACCTGGACGGGTGCGGTTGCCATTTAGCAAACTGAAAACCTGGGAAAGAGCAGACTGTTGTGGGGGGAAGGTGGGGGGCAGGGCTATTGTTTTGAACATATTGGGTTTGGTATATCACTAATCATCTGAATACAGACACAAGATGCCAACAGCTGGAATGCGTCTTGCCTCCCTTAAAATAAATGGAGTTGGGAGCATGTTCCCATGTATTCTAAAATCTTTTCAAATTAACACAGACATCTGGTGTTACACATACTTGTATGTACGTTAGAACACTTACTGGCACATCTTTACTTCTGCTTCGTACTTCAGTATCCATTTTCCAAACTAGGAAACGTCACTAAAAGCAGAGCACCTTGACCCCATAACGGGGGGCTGAGAATGACAAGGCATTTTCAAAGGCATTTTACAAGACATTATTTAAGCTACTGAGATACACCTTCCTGTCAGAAATCCAGCCCCCAACCCCCACCGCCACCTAACATGGCGTCTGAAATTCCTCCATTTAAAAAAATGTAATTATGCCCTCTCAATCAAGTGTTAATCTTACATTCTGGCATAAATATAAGAATATGTATGTATACTGTCTTTCAATGGAGACATTTTCTCATTCAGTTTGGCATAGAATGGGGTCCTTTTGCTAGAAGTAATCAGAAAAGACAAGGTATGGCTTGGGAAGAGAAAGAAGAGAGAAGCCAACAACAGCGGGTTTTCACAGTGCAGTCCTGGGGACAGAGAACGGAGAGTCAGCAGGTGCAGAGGGACTGGAGACGTTTGGGGGAGGGGGCCTGAATTCTTCTCTACGCAGGCTCATCCCAGTCCTCATCACTGACACCTTCCACATCGACCTCCAGTGTAGCCTTCCTTCTGGACTCTGATTGCCTACTCGACACCTCCATTCGAACATCTCACCCACACACCATCTCAGTGCTCCGTTCTCTCTCGCAAAGACATTTTTCTCCCAAAGCCTCCTTGGCCCAGTTAACATCATTTAGCATTTGTGTTTCGGCTCAAATCCTCCTTCTCTGGGAAGGCTTCCCCGACATCAAGGCCAGATCAAATTCCCCGGTTGTACCTCTTGTGGCCCCCACGCTCTCCCCCTCAAAGCCCCTTCTCTGTTCTTAATTATATATTACGTGGGTCAGTATCTGTTTCATGTCAGAGTCCCCCACCAGACTCCGAGTCCCTTAGAGCAGATGCACATCTCTTTTGCTCACTGCACTATGCATCACCAGATCTGAGCTCTTGGCTGGTGTAAAAGAGCACTCAATAAACATTTGGTGAATAAATGAATGAACGCTGTATTGGGTGCACAGACGTGAAGTCGAAGGGTCACTGCTGAAGCAGAGTCTCTAAGGTACATCGCATCAACTCTAAAACACTGGACTGAGTGAAGTTGACTACGATGGCTCTGAGTTTATTCTTGTATTTGTTTTGCATTTTGCTCATCTCATCAAACATCGGCATTATTCTGTACCTCCAGAACCACAGAGGACACCGAAGGGAGAAATCAATAACCCCAAGTCCAAAATCAAAAAACTCAAGAAGTTACTGAACCCTTTGTTAGAGGACCAGCCACAGAAAAGGGAGGTCCCCCATGACTGTTGTGTCTACAAGACGGCAAAAGTACCTGACAAACATTTCATTAGAATCATAGAAAAAAGAGATCTTTAAAAACGTCCTAGTAAGGTGAGATCTTAAAAACCAAACCAAAACAAACAAACAAAAGGCAAACTCATAGAAACAGCACAAAAGTGGTTGCCCGGGGGCTGGAGTGTGGGGAAAACAGGGAGAGGTTGGAAAGGGGGTACAAACTTGGAGCTATATGAAGAACGAGCTCCGAGAATCTAACGTATAACGTGGTGACGACAGTTGACAACACTGTATTGTATCGTTGAAATTTGCCAGAAAAGTAGATTAACGTTCTCACACACACACAAGATAACTATGTGACGTGACGGATGTGCTAAGTAACCAGCTGGGGGGTGGGGGGGAGTCCATTTCACAAATGTACTCACATATCAGATCTTCCCAATGGACACTTCGGATACCTTACAATTTCACATGTCAATTGTACCTCAGTAAAACTGAAACATCAAAGAAAACAAAACTTTCGACCCAGCTAAGGCCAGTCTAAATATGCAGTTTAAGATGTATAGGATGTAATTGACTCTAACCTCATAAGTGCTTTATTTGAATGGATGAAAAAAAAAAAAACACCAATCATACAATTGCAAGGGCTTTCACGGTTTTAGCAGGTCTTTGGTCACTTTACTTTCTCTGCAACCGCCCCTCACCCCCATGTTAAGTTGCTCAACATCAAAATTTCCTGCCGTTGGGATGTCAGCGATAGGACCTCTGTGGTTGAAGAGGAAATTCAGGGTTCTTTTTATTCTTATGTGCTTCAGACCCCTCACCTCCTTCCCCATGGCACTAAAAGGGAGGTGCTCCATGGTCTTAACTTTTTTTTTTTTTTTTTTTTTTTTTAAAATTTTTTTTTTCAACGTTTATTTATTTTTGGGACAGAGAGAGACAGAGCATGAACGGGGGAGGGGCAGAGAGAGAGGGAGACACAGAATCGGAAACAGGCTCCAGGCTCTGAGCCATCAGCCCAGAGCCCGACGCGGGGCTCGAACTCACGGGCCGCGAGATCGTGACCTGGCTGAAGTCGGACGCTTAACCGACTGCGCCACCCAGGCGCCCCTAACTTTTAATAAGACCTTTGTCAGCAGGATTAGTTGAACATCCAAAATAATTTCAACTAAAAGGTCTAGATGTAATCTGCCGGCTTGGATATAGAAAACGGGAGAAAGGATGACTACATAAAACATAGGGAAGATTATTAACAATGAACAGTATTTTCCAGTTTTGTTTTGTTTTTAAATCTCGTATCTCAAGTATCACAGCCAATTTCTTTTTTTTTTTTTAATTCTTTTTACGTTTATTTATTTTTGAGAGAGAGAGAGACAGAGTGTGAGCAGGCAAGGGGCAGAGAGAGAGGGAGACACAGAATCTGAAACAGGCTCCAGGCTCTGAGCTGTCAGCACAGAGCCCGACGCGGGGCTCGAACCCACGAACTGTGAGATCATGACCTGAGCCGAAGCCGGACACTCAACCGACTGAGCCACCCAGGCGCCCCTATAGCCGATTTCTTTTAGGCAAGATCTAACTCTGCCTGCAAATGTATATCAACGTTAGAACGCACACAAGGGGCGCCTGGGTGGCTCAGTCGGTTAAGCGTCCCACTTTGACTCAGGTGTCATGGTTCCTGAGTCAGAGCTGCACATCGGGCTCTGTGCTTTCGGCTCCTCTCTCTCTGCCCTTCTCCCACTTGCACGCACTCGCTCTCTCTGTCTCAAAATAAATAAGTAAACTTGAAAAAAAGTAATAATAAAATAATAATAAATGCACACAAATTCATAGCAACCCCTTCTAGCTGTTCCAATATAACTGTAAGATTGATTTCCCTCAATGGAAATCAAACACAAACTCCAAAGAACCCAAGTGTCCATTCTGGCTGTGTACCTCCATCACACAATCATGCAACAAACTCACATAGCAGGTCCCAAGACCCTTTTGTCATTAAAAATCCATTGGTGGTGAAAATAGTGAAGAAAGGCAGGAAAAAACAAACGTGCAGGAATGCAAATTAGTAGTATAAAAGAAAAGGACTCCACTTTCTGAACAGAAATTAAAATTTTCAAACACACCCAGGCTACATGTTTGTG
Organism: Prionailurus viverrinus; assembly: GCF_022837055.1. Classification (NCBI taxonomy): domain Eukaryota; kingdom Metazoa; phylum Chordata; class Mammalia; order Carnivora; family Felidae; genus Prionailurus; species Prionailurus viverrinus. The sequence goes on from NC_062567.1 coordinate 16,362,310, forward strand.
CAAAGGTGAAGAATGTTAGGCACACTTACGACAGGTTTGCAAAACTGTATTATTGTTCTCTGAGACTGATTCAAATTTACTACCTCCTTCGTCCGACGGCCTGGTTACCTCACTGCAGCATGAAAAGCTGGGGTAAATCTCGGATATTTCTGACTTGTCGTCTCCCAGACCTGTGCCAAAAGTACTGCTCGAATGAGAGCGAGAACGATGTCTCTTATAGTGACTCGCCTTTTCTACAGCGGAAGGAAAATATTCGTATTTGTGATTAAGTGACTTGAAGAACCACAACAAAAAAATTACTGAAAAGTGTAACAAGGACACAAAGCAGGTCTCTTATAAATAAAAATCCCAAAGCTCAGGCATTACAAGTTCTAGCCACCTGTTACCAAACTTCCGCATATGCTGTGTCAAGTGCATCAGGGTTGAACAATCACTTATGCTCATTTTAAGTGTAGATTTTAAAGGAGAAATGGGGGTGGGGTGGGGAATTAACAAGAACTAAGGAAACACTGGCAAACTAAAATGTTTCTATCAAACATAGCATCTGGTTATACATAATTGTTTTCAAGAATCGCCAAGCGTAAGTATTTGTTGCCTTTTCTTTATCTTCAGAAAATTGAATGAGAGCTTGGCTGCTTATGTAGATCAAACCGAGGACAAAAGTATTAGAGTCCCTATTTTCCCTTGGGCTTTCCATTTTATTAATGTCAGTAATTAAATGTAGAATATAAATCAGGGGATAGAGACAGACCCAAAGGATATAATACATCTATTTATATTGTTTGAAATAACTGCATAACTGTCAAGGCTTCTGTGTGTTCAACACTGTCTGAAAGTCTGAAATGTCAAAGCATGCTATCCCTGTACCCAAATATCCAAGCCATTCAGTTTTTGCTTTTAATTAGAAACACGCGGTCTAAATTAAAAGTCGAGTGAACTTGCGACATGCGCCATAAATTCTGCATTATACGAAAACTCAGAGATAAAGTTTAAGGGTACCAAAAAGTCTATTTTATTTTAACACATTCATGATGCTATATAGGACACCTCCCCCACCTTTTATATAAAGGAGAAACGAATCTCCTTTATATCTTAGCAGTTTAACGCAATCCAAATAATTGCATTTGAAAGCCCAGAAAACCTATCAAATCACATTCACTAATGAAAAGCAGAAACGAGGAAGCTCTGGACACCTTTCTAGGTGAACCTGGGACAAACTAATCTAGGTCCGATATATTAAAAAGCTGTTTTGCGAGGTTTGTTTTCATGCATGATGAATGGCATTTTAAAGCAGCATGGCATTTTTTTTTTTTTTTTGGTTTTTCAAATCCTCAACTTTAAAAATTCACAATTTACAGCTGGCACCAGGTGCCTCTAAGGCTCAGATGAGCCGAACTTTGAGGACAAAACCACGTAAATGAGGAGGAACTCAAAAATGTAAGCAGTACCAGAGAGCATATGGAGACTTCTAGACTGAATATTGTCTTCCAGGGGATCAATGTCGAAGATGGAGCCAGGATCTGTGCGCCAAACTTTGAGGTCTTTTACCAAAAGGAAGAAATCAACAAATCAAGACTGAATCTTAAAAAGCCAGCACCGGAGTCAAGCGCAAGTCTGGAAAAAGTTGTACATAAGAAGCAAACACGTAGAGGCAAACCCACGGTCCTGCAGACATCAGAGAACGAAGGGACAGTCGCACCCACATGGATTTGGTAAGGAAATCTTGTGAGCAAATTTAAGTTGCCTGGTTTATTTTTCATTGTCCTTCTGTCTGCAGCCTGTGACTCATCACCCAACACACATGCATACCAGACACACCCCCCGCATCCCTGAACCCCCAACACTCGTGCTCAACGAAGTAAAATGTTTGACATAAACTGCTGATTAAGGACATGTGAGTAATTCCCAGGGAGCGACGAGAGGTTTTTGTCCGAGAAAACCAAAGAAAGAACAAAAACTTCTCTCCTGAGAGCACCTGGGTGGCTCAGTAGAAGCATCCAACTCTTGATTTCGGCTCAGGTCATCTCACGGTTCGTGAGTTCAAGCCCCACGGTGGGCTCCCCACTGACAGTGTGGAGCCTGCTTGGGATTCTCTCTCTCTCTCTCTCAAGACATAAATAAGTAAACTTTAAAAATAACTCACTTCAGTTACTCCCTGCCTGGTTCAAAAGTTCGTTTGTGGAATGTACTTCATTTTGGGGCTTCATAGGGAAGTCCTCAGTGGAAAACAGTCTCCCCCCCCCGCCCAAAAGAAGAAATGCACCCACCTCTGGATTACCCAGTAAGGGAATAATTTAGAGACATGTATGTTGCATTTAGAAAAAAATAGTAATTTCTAGGGGCACCTGGGTGGCTCAGTCGGTTAAGCGTCCGACTTTGGCTCAGGTCATGATCTCACGCTTCGTGAGTTCAAGCCCCGCGTCGGGCTCTGTGCTGACACTTCAGAGCTCGGAGCCTGCTTCAGATTCTGGGTCTCCCTCTCTCTCTGCCCCTCCCCGACTTGTTCTCTCTCTCTCTCTCCCTCCCAAAAATAAACATTTTTAAAAATTTTTTTTAAGAAAAGAAAAGAAACGAATTCCATGTTACTTTCAACAAAAACATCTCAACCCATCCACCCAACTGAATATGATTCTTTTAAACAATCAACTTTGGAAGGTGTGCAGAGCTATCTGGAAGGTGTGCCAATCTATTTGGAATCCCTCTTGGAAAAGACTTGCAGATTCACTTAATAATCACTCAACAAACTTATGCCCTGACTTCAGTACCGTTGTTTTATATGAAGACATTACGCTGTCAGATACGCACCTCCGTCCCTCAGCTCACCTCTAAATGGCCTTTCACTAGTTCCAAAAGGCAAGCTCTTACTTGTGAAGATGAAGCTAACTTAACATGGAGATTGCTGGTGAGCATGTTGCATGGTTCCCAAAAATATTATCTGAGCTTTAGAACTGGGCTAGCTACAAAAATTCAGACGCTAACTGCTCTGAAGAACAATCATTTGGAAGTATGGGTCATTTGTGCATACTGAAAACTCAGTAACTGTCCTTTCTAGCCCTGCTTTAGATTCCGGTGTGATCACTGCTGTCTCAGCCACCATTCAAAACTTTGTTCTGAACATGCGCCCAGACGAACTAGGAGGAATAGTGAGAAGTTTCCTTCCTCTCAGATTTATGGCACTTGCAGACAGCTCTCGGTTATCCCCACTCGGGGATAATATCAAAAAAATATAAGCTCTTCATATTGTGGAATACCATCAGAATCTCTCTGGCACTTCTATTTGTGGTAAAAGGTCCTACATGGGATCAGTTCTATTATTTCTGTCCCCCATGTAGACAATGTCTGCAGTACAAGGCATTGCTCAAGTACGTTAGCTAAAGGAAAACAAAACAATTGTCCGGCCTTTGTTATCACTCCTGGCTGGTATCTGGGCCGCTCCTTGGCTTAAGAAGTAAGAACACTCTTAAGACCAGCAAGTTACTGAAGACAGAGAAGGTCCAATAATCCAAAAGATTTGCGATGATAGCTGACAAGGACCATGAATCCCATTCAACGGGGCACAAACAGTTAACACTTAGCCTGTCATCCCTTTTCAATTGGGCACCACATCCAACATTTGAGGACGAGTCCAATGAATAAGGAGGCTGATTCTACAGCGGGGGCAAGGACCACCTTTTTGACCGTGCACACCTGCTGAGAACCATCAGCTTACCAACAATGATTCCAGGTCTCCGGTCCATCTCCACAATGTGAGGATGGACGCCCTTGTAGGCCGCATCGCTGACAACCTGGGTGTTCTTCCTCACTCGCTCTGTCACGGGGTCATCTACAACAGGAGTAAAGCCTCTGCCCTTTGTCTTTTCAAAATCTTCATGATATTTTACCTGAAAAAAAGGAAAAACAACATAAACTCCAACTGAAATTTCCTGATTGTTAACAGAGCTCACACAATTTCGACATAATGGCAACTGTTACAGAATCAACTACATCTAGACTATTTTCCACACAGATGAGTCTTTTCCAATTACTCCGAAAATAGTGTCTGAAATGTCAGCTTCCTAGCATCAGAAATCAAGTGCTGAGATTTTCACAATGGTTTTCCTCATTATGGTGAGAAGCTCTTTTAAATTATATATAAACCGGTATATCAGTGAGAAGGTTTAAAAGATATATATTGTTTAATCCTGGCGATTTCCTAAAATGTACTAACTTAGGTACAAAGTAATTTGCTATTTTTTAACTTTTAATAGGTTTTAAAATGATACTCTATTTCCACACATTGACATGATTTTTTTGTGTGTGTATATACACACACACACACACACACACACACGTGTGTGTGTGTGTATATATATATATATTATATATATCAGAACATGAAAAAATATATATATTATATATATATTATATATATATTATAAATATCAGAACATGAAAAAAATGTGTGTTTTGAACTGTTATACACAGTTCAAAACACACATTTTTTTCATGTTCTGATATTGGATTACAGTGGTAGTTATTCAATTCTATAAATCTTACTATATACCACTGAATTGCACACTTTAAATGAAGAAACCTTATGGCCGATAAATTATATCTCAGGCAACTGCTTTAAAAAAAAGCATACCTAACTTTTACATTCTTTGCAACATGTAAACATACCAAGCTCTGTCTTCAAATTAACTGAAAAGAAGTCCAAGCAAATGTCTTTCACAAAATGCATTTAGAGTAGTCATGTTAGAAATAAAAACACACCCCAAATATCACTGAGAAAAATTATTTTATTAGACTAAATATTTCCATTACATTTCAGTGTGGTTAGCGGTCACCCCTCCCCCCCCCCCCCCACCAAAGGAGGGTCCCATCTGTGTTTTGCTTTGCATTCATGCTGGTTAGTTATCCAGATTAATGGTGAACAACGCCTTCTGTATACCGGGTGGGGCCGTTCCTTAGTATGTTTTAGTCATGAGAAGAAGGAGCTGGTTGTACCCTACCATGGAAATATGATTTTGTGCTTCTTTGACATATCTCAGACCAGGCGTATCTAAAATCAGACTTGGTCTACCTTTCATCTGTTTATGGTCCTGGGTATATTTTACCTGCAAAGGACACAGTAGAACGTACTTAAACAACATGACAATTGTAAGAGAAAACAGTACGCCACGTTTTCAAACTTTCCAAATGAGTGACACATCTACAACAAATTCAAAATGATTCCCCAAGTAAGTTGTTCAGTGAATTACATGTCATTCTAGGGTAACAATCTAAAATTTTGCTCTCAAAGTTCACTTTTAAAAACTAAAGCAAAAACCACCTAAATCTCTCGATTAACCAAAAACCAACGTGTGAGTGAGCGATATCCACTAACAGTGTAGTCGGGAACAGTGGAAAAATCCACACTAAATTAAACAGGAAAAATCCACACCAAATGAAACCTAAATTTATTTTTCTGTTTCTAATATTTCCCCGTTTGCCACCATAACACTGTTGAAGAATGTATACCTACCAAGTCCAAGCATCCCTCTATTTCCTTTTATTTTTTTTTCCCATTGTGGAGAATAAGAAACTGTGAGTATCAGATCTAATTTCCTTCTAAGCAGCCACAGCTTAAAGGTAATTTATGTCAAATACGGTCAGCATCTCTGGACAGAAATGCCACTGGCGAACTGTAAACCGTAAACCCTAAATGCTGATTCCCAGGCATGAGCTATCTTCTTGATAACTGACCAGCAGAACTCTGCTATCTATGAAGCTGGTTATGCATGATATGAGGAAAGCAATGATTGAGGACCTGAAGACATATGTGCAATTCGGAACTGAAGCCCTGATATTTACTAAAAGAAAGCATACAATCCAAATAAGACACTGATGTGCACCACGGGCCTTTAATGAATAACTGAATGCTATACGCAATGCATTTAAAGATTTTTTTCCCTCTAGGTCCCTACTCTGGAGTAATGAGTCATTTCTGATTTTGTTTTGCAGAGAACATCTAACAATTCACATTCAATGGGATACATCTGCACAATGACAATTATTTAACTTACGCATCAAAGACTTCACCACTTTCAAAGACACTGGCTAAAATAACATGAATCATTGTTTAAAGGAGCATAATATAGTTTAAAACTAAACTTTGAATGTAACCATTGGTCACATCTGGAAATACCGAGGAAGGGCTTGCATGATGACGTCAAGTTGTGCAACGGCAGCTTTTGGAAATCATCTGAAATTACACGTGGACCTACTGCATGTATCACAAATGTTTCTTGAGAGTACGTTTTATTTTCACGGGGGAAAAAAAAAAAAAACAACAAGAAAAGGACTGCAAGTAAATAATAAAGGACGCATCCTTTGTAACAGACCAAAATGAAAAAAGCAACTTGCCGGACTAAGATTTTCTTGATTCTTCTTCACTCTTTCCATTTCAGGAGTTACACTTAAAGCTGTGGCTCTTCCCAGCTGGCCTTTATAATAAACCTATCATTGCGGAGAATAAAAAATAAAGAGCACGGTGAATCAATTCACCTACATAAGAGTCTCACAGTAGCTATTTTAAAGAGCTAGCCGAGAAAAGGGCACAACGGAAAAAAGAGGATGGTATCGGAGGGCTAGCCATATTTAAAAGGCTTGCATCTGAAATCAATTTCAATTCATCCCATTGCGTCTATGGCTGGGAATGACGTCACCGTGAATACACTCAAATACATGGGCATACTGTCAGGAAAGCGGACATAAGCACTGCATCACAAAGGAACATGGTAAGAAGTGTCTTTCATGGATATCGCTTAAAGGCACTCGTACCCATATACTGTTGTAGTCTGTTAGTAATTAACTGCAGCAGGGTTTTCAAAAAGATGCCTAAATAGGCGACTGTGGTCATCCAAAAACTGGTTGCTGCACTTCCCACGACCCCATTCTTCCTTCTCAATAACTAAGTTCCTTTCTGAGAGTAATGGAGTTATATCAACCTTGCCCCTAGATATATCGGGCAGAGATGGGCACCTACTTCTCCAAAACACAGTTGTTAGGAAAATGGCCAAACAACGGTCTGCCTTTGTTTTATGATCTGCCCCCAAAGACTTTAAAGGTTTGAAGAATAAAATATTTCTTTGAACCTAATAGATTTCTAGATTTCCTCTTCCAGAGAACCCAATCTAAATTTTTTTTACTGTTTTTTTTTTTTTTAATCTTTGAGAGAGAGAGACACAATGTGAGCAGGGGAGGGGCAGAGAGAGAGGGAGACCACAGAATCAGAAGCAGGCTCCAGGCTCTGAACTGTCAGCACAGAGCCTGACGCGGGGCTCAGACTCAAGAACCCGTGAGATCATAACCTGAGCCAAAGTCAGACACTTAACCGACTGAGCTACCCAGGCACCCGCAGAGAACCCAATCTGTATGTTAATGACTTCAAAAAAAGATGCTCTCCTTGAACTACACCTATGGATTACAAAAACAGAAAGGGGTTAAGAACAGGCCAGGAGTTGGTGCTCGAGGAAAAACGAACAGCCCCCTTTACAAGTGCCCTGAAAAATGGGCCTGTCCCGTGTGACCTGTGCAGGCTTGCACACTTTATAATTTTACCCCCCAAGTCATCATCCAAAAATAAAGTGACGAGAGCTGGGAGTGGGCGACAGGGCTGGACAGGCTAACAAACAAGAACACATACAGGTAAGAAAGGCAGTGGGAAAGCTTATTCGAAGGGCCAAGATGCTAGGAGCCATCGCCGCATCCCTTTGCGGAACGACAGCAACTGTAAGCGTGCAGACAAGAGGGAGCCACGATAATCGGTCGCCAAAAATCGTAATTGGCGGTCACTGGGAACTCTGGAGCCCGGAATGCCTAGCTGTACCCACACCTAACACTCCACACCATTTCAAGTTAGACAGGCAGTCAACTGAGAGCACAGTATCAACTTGAGAACTTTATAAACACAACTCTTCACTGACATGTTGAGAATACGTTTGCTGTCATAAGGAAAAAAAGTTACTAAGGTCACACATTGCTGAGGTTCTTCTGGTTTTCTTTAGCTCTCTTCAGCTCTGGTGGATCAGAAATTGAAGTTGCTTGTTTAACCCCTCCTTTGTATTTTACCTGCGGAGGATAAATGAGAATTTTAGTAGATAGCAGAATGGTCAACACACACACACACACACACACACCCCCCACAGAGCATGAGCCTCAAAATTAACCCTATCTTTCCACACTTGTCCCCACAGTAGACATGCAGAAACCGGTCAGTTCATGTCCACACCTGGATCCTTATTCTTCTGATGTGGCAAGCACACAATGGTGTTGTGCTTCTTTAAAATGATGTTTCAAGGGGTGCCTGGGGGGCTCAGTCGGTTGAGCATCCGACTTCGGCTCAGGTCACGATCGTGTGATTCGTGGGCTCGAGCCCCACATCGGGCTCGCTGCTGTCAGCCTGTCAGCGCAGAGCCCGCTCAGGAACCTCTGTCCGCCTCTCTCTGCCCCTCCCCCGCTTGCACTCTCCCCCAAATAAATACATTTTTTAAATAAATAAATAAATAAATAAATAATGGTTTCAATAAATATTTTGCTGTTCAATGCCAAAGCAAACTGCAAATCCCACCACTAAAAGCAATGGGAATATAGGGGAGAAACACAGGAATGAACCATTCCAAGAGAACCACAGCGAAGCTGCTGGCCCAGCCTGGGGAGGACCATTTACTCTCATTCTGACCTAGGGCTTCCACCTTCAAAAGAAGCTAAATATCTCTCCCTCCTACTGCCTTCCAGGGATATTATAAGGATCAGGCGGTGTTCAGCCTGATTTTCTCCTCTACCTGTAAGAACTCACACTCACATTGTAAAGTCTTTCAAAACTACCTGTTTGGGAGGAAGAACGCTATTGTTTATACTGGTAAAAGTTCCACAAGAGGGTCCAAAAAATGGGAAAAATAGCTAGCAGGGGGCACCTGGGGTCCCCAGGGGCACCCAGGGAGACCTGGGGTCAAATCCCAGCTCGGCCCTTCAAACTGTGGGTCCCTGGCATGTCCTGTGACCTCTCCAAGACTCAGCTTCCCACACCTACAAACCAGAGAAATAAATTGCGCCGACCTCACGGGTTCACAGAAAGCGTTCAGCACACATGCCATATTGGAAGTATCTCGCGATTATTAACTCTCATTCCTTTATTAGCAATAAATCATTGATGACTGACTAATGTTTTTCATTTTATTTACAAGGTTCCCTGCCTTGACGTTATGTCTTAAGCAGCCCAGTCAAGCCGGCTCTTCTCCAGCTCTATTCTAACAGCTAAATTCTTCTTCTCAGGTTGACAACACACCCACTTCTCTCCAGGTCCTTCCCCAAAAGGAGAGATTTACCCACGAATCTATGAGGCCCGTGGAGACAGGAACTAGGTCTCACCCATCTTTGTGTACCAGTAACCAGGATCACGCCTGGCGCACTGGGGTGCTTAACGAAGACTTCTTGACTAAACGGACACAGCTAAATCATAGCCAGACAATCCCAAACTTCCCGCATCGCACGGGAGAACCAAAGTTCCTGCCCTTGAGCATGGGACTGCAGAAAAGAGCATCCGATCCGTAGAGGGCTCGAGCTTTTCGGACAGCACTGTGAAGAATAAAAGTGCATGACGCTTGCTAACACAGAGGAAACACTTGCCGCACTCAGCTGCTCCTGGTTTCTCCTCACCCTCTCCATCTCTGGCGTGACGCTCACGGGCGTGGCTTTGTGGCACGGCTCTTTGTACCGGAGCTGAGAGACAGACAAGGTGCGAGACAGGGTGGGGTTATGTGAAGGAAAGGTGCACCCACAGTCTGCAACAGATTAAAAGAAGCGTCCTTAGGAGTTCGCGGGGACCTGCGCATCGCTAGCAGACTTCACCATCGCCACGAGCCCAGGCTGCAAGCTTGTTCTCGCCCGAATGTTTTTGAACTCTACCTTTGGCTGTTATTCTTTGCGTCGCATCATTTGTCGGGGGGCCCCTCCGAGTGTGATCGGTACCGGGAATAATAAGTGATCCCTTCCGTGAGTTCCTTTCTTCAGAGCACAAAGGCAACGTTAGCAAACTACCATTTCGTATTTAAAAATAAAAATCCTACGTTCCTCTCATCGGCAAGGAGGATGGCACCATGCCTGCCCCTTCGTGACAGGCTGTCACTGCGGAAACACACCCCGAACCTCAAAGTTTCCTTATCTACAAAGTGCTCACGTGGGAAGGCCTGTGCTCTGACTCGCATTTATGGAAATTTTCCTGACCTGCCGTGTTGAGGTGCTCTTTCTTAGCTGGAGGATCAGGCCCCAACATTTGTGGTCAGTTTTCCGGCAATTCTGCAACACCCCGGGAAATAAATGAGCCTCCAGCACAAAGAAACAGAATGGTAGGTCCATCAAATGAATCTTTGACAGGCAAAAGTTAAACTGGAGGTTAAAATCCTATTATAAGGAACTCCACAGGGACAGTCTTAATGATCTTCCGGAGTTTAAATTTAGTGTAAGGGAATTTTTTTTTTTTTTAAGACATCACAAGACCTTCAGGGCCTGCAGATAAAATGGACCCGGGATGCACACCCTTAACCGTGAGTGTGCCAGTGAAGGGAAGCTTGACAAGCCTGGAAAATAAATGACAAAGGGTCAGGCCCCTTCCGTGTGGCAGCTTTCCTCAGCGGGCGGCTTTCTTTGTGCAGTGATATGTAGTTGAGAGTTTAGGCAGATTCTGTGTCCGTGTCTGTGTCTGCGTTAAAGTAAGAAAAGATCCAGTGTAATCTCTACAGATGGCAGGATATAAGGAAAGATTACTCCGAGTAGAGCTCGGAGGGGAAAAGTCTGCTGAACGGCATTACGGATGTGGAGAAACTATCGTCACCAATTTCTGGTGGATGTAAGTTTGGGGAAATCAAACTGATAACGGCGACTGTTCATGTCTTGTTTTCATCCATTCACAAATATGCTAAGTGCTCTCCAGGTAATACCTCCCTTAATGGTATGGCTCCTGTGTCACAGATAAGGAAATTGAGGCTGGGAGAGGCCGGTGGCTTATAAAGGTGACACAGCAGGTAAGGGCCGGAGCTGGGATCAAGCCAGGAGACCAGGGTCCACATTCTTCCCGTTATTCCGTATTGTCCGAATTTCTACCGTGTGCACACCGCTTGCCTTATGTCGGGCCAGCTATCAACTGTGCTGTGATTTGCAGTATTCGTCTTCCATTAAATTAGGCCACTATTATCTTCAAATAAAGTTATTTTATGGGAGTGTTATGTGTCTCTGATAAATTGAACGCGACTATCCTTTCCTTTCGAAAAAGAGATACATTAAAACAATACAATCCCTAAATCATGGCCTGCTCACGGGCCAAGCACCTATCATTTATATACCAGCCATACTTTAGGAAACACTGGGGTTCCCGACGTGACTCCTTAGAGCCCGAATCACAATTTCTCTCTCACCATCATCTTCTGCCGTCTTTCATCGCATGCACCCATCACACTAAACCTTCCTGTCCTTGGACAGAACCTGGACTCTGAACAGGTTCAGTTTGCTCTGCCAGGAAGGCACTTCTTCACGACATCCACCCCCCCAACTGTGATTAATTCTTCAAGATCCAACTCAAATGTTACTCTTCCTCCGAGGGTTTTCCTCTCTCTCTCAAGGACATACCCTTCCTTCTCTGCGTTTCCACAACACTTTGCAAAGGGAATACTTGCTTATCATTAAACGACACACTGCGCGTAAAGTACTCCAAAAGCCTCGTGAACAGTCAATAACTATTAATTATGGTTACAGCACTTAATGCATAATGGGTATTTATGCCTCTGTCTGTTTCTCCTAGAGGCCTTGAGGATCCTCACTCATCTTTGAATTTCCCAAGAACAAGAACAGAGCAGGCATTCAGTTAACATGTTCTCGGATAAATAAATGCACGCACGAAGTGTTGTGCTAGCCCAACAGAAAGAAGGGCGAAATCCTATCTCCACCTTCCAGGAACGGGTCCTCCAGCAACAGAATGCATCATCACGGGACTTCACCTGTGTAAGTGCTGGGCCCCCCATTGTCTACGGCCATCCAGTAAAATAGAAAACAGTACTTAAAGAAACATGATCACACATTGCTGATGTTCTCCTGGTTTTCTTTGGCTCTCTTAACTCTGGAGGATCGGAGATGGCTGTTGCCTGCTTTATCTCTCCTTTGTATTTCACCTGAATAATGTACTGAAAGAACAATGCGGGTTTTATTCAACACAAGGCTTGCAAGGTAAGAATTCTGCATTTGTAACCATTACATAGTTGAACTTTTTTCACCGCCAACGTTAATTTTCCTTCCATGGGAACACAAATTTTTATTTCAGCGGGTGATGCTTTTAGGATTCCTTTATCCTAAAGTGTAAATAAACTCATATTTATTCACCTAGCCATACTACAGGAGTTTATTTAATTACAATAAGCAAATGCCGCTTACGAGAATAAGTTTTATCATTAGGCAGATACACACACACACACACACACACATAAAAACCTTGGGAAATAGGGGCGCCTGGGTGGCGCAGTCGGTTGAGCGTCCGACTTCAGCCAGGTCACGATCTCGCGGTCCGGGAGTTCGAGCCCCGCATCAGGCTCTGGGCTGATGGCTCAGAGCCTGGAGCCTGTTTCCGATTCTGTGTCTCCCTCTCTCTCTGCCCCTCCCCCGTTCATGCTCTGTCTCTCTCTGTCCCAAAAATAAATAAACGTTGAAAAAAATTAAAAAAAAAAAAACCTTGGGAAATATCTTAAGTAATATAATAACTTATCATTTTTCTATGTGAAAAGCCGTTTCTACTCATTAATGTATGAATTACAATTTATCATGCATTTAAAGTCCAAAGTCAAACCGAGTTAGGGGCAGAGTCTTCGGGAAGACCGCTTACCTGAGTGAGAGCACACAAATAATCCAGGATAAGGAAAAAAATTAAGTGGCCACAATAAAAGAAGAGAAAGAGGAAGGTGGAGGGAAATATACTAAAAGCAGAGGCCATGACCTCTGTTCACTATGGAAGGGCCGGTGGCAAAAAGTCAGGAAGTGTCTTGCACCCACATGACCACGTTATACAAAGCCAGCCTGTATGTAGTCTGGCACCCATTCTATTCAAAAGCCCTTCCTTCAAATCCATTTAGAGGAAGATCAACCAGACAAAAATGACAAAGCCAGCACACTGCTAGGCATGGGACAAGAAACAGCTCTTTAAATTGATGAAAAGATTAGTAATGCCATCCTATCTGGTGGTATTTCAATATGTCTAAAATTCATGGAAGATTAGATTCAAGAAAAAGGACACACATAAATATTTATTTGTATGCAAACACAGGCTGGACTTAAGAGGCACATGCTGAAATTTAGCAAAGACTTAAATCTACACAAAACAGGGTTTAGAAATCACTTGGTAATGTTTAAATGATGAAGGCTGAAATCCACACTGACAGCCGCAAAGAAATGGTAACCTAAATATCTAAGATATCATCCATGTCCTAGTGGCCGTAGGTTGAATATGGGTAACAACAACAATGTTAGCTCAGATGTGAAATAGTTAAATTGAGAATACACCAAGAAAGACTACCTCTAAATAAGATTCAAAAACACTCCTTAACAGAGAAAGCTAATAGCTAAAAGGCTTGTACGGTGGAGGTGGAAAATGTCGAGATCTTTAAATGTTAGAGAATCATATCTTCGTTTGACAGATCTAGCTAATCTTGAAAGGGCAACTTTCCATTTGAATACTAAGCAGGAGTTTATGGCCCAACCTTATAGAGATACAGAACTACACATTTATTGTTTGCTGGAAAAGGCAGTGGGACGCTGGAAAAAGAAATGATAAACCGCACTACTCTGTGCGATTTTCCTCGGGTGAGAAGCTAAACATGATTAAAGATGAACATTTTTGTTTTTCAGACGACTCTAAACTAATCAAAAAGGCAGTCATTTTACTGCAGGCAATGGAATCGCCTACCACAGAACATTTATAACACTGTATCTCAGTACACTGATGGGTGCATTTCAAATATTATCATTTGAAAGTGAAGGAAACAAACATTTCATCCTTCTCTGCCAAACAAACTTCTCCAGCTGGACCCCAGCATTGCCTGACACAGGCTCTCGCCATGGTGGATGGGAACACCCTCATCGTAAGGTCTTCTCTGTAAGCCTCCTTCAGGAGCTAGCTTCATTCAGACTACAGAAATTTTACCGCACTAGTATTCTGCAGATTTTTTTGAAATATGATTTAATACAGCATTACCTTGCCTTTTCTATTTTTTCTCTGCAAAAGCCAACACATACTCATACTCTAGAATGCCACATACTGTCCCGACTGATATGTAAGTCTAACCAGACCAGTCCTACTTGAATTAGTTAACAAAAGGCTCTGTGTCTAAGAGTGAAGGTGAAGAGAAAGGTCACGAAAGGGATTTCAGGGGTGCCTGGGTGGCTCAGTTCGTTGAGCACCTGACTCTTTATTTTTATTTTTATTTTATTTTGAGAGAGAGAGTGCAAGCAAGGGAGAGGGGCAGAGGAAGAGAGAGAGAGAGAGAGAGAGAGAGAGAGAGAGAGAGAGAGAATCTCAAGCAGTCTCCATGCCCAGCACGAATCCCAACATGGGGCTTGATCCCAAGACCCTGGGATCATGACCTGAGCCAAAATCAAGAGTCAGACACCCAAAGGACTGAGCCACCCAGGAGCCCTGAGCATTTGACTGAGATGCTCTGAAAATGAGCACTCTCTCTCTCTCTCTCTGAAAAAAAAAAAAAAGAAAAGAAGGGGATTTCAGGAAAGAACTTTATGACTTCCTCAACAAGAAACTAAATATCCATGGAAGAATTGTTGTTGGTAAAGATAGCAATTATTCATTGTAAATTGTCAAGCACTGAATGGAGAAGTGTTTTACCCATCACAGTACTTGCTCCCTGCCTCCTCTACCCTTCCCCCCAAGCTCAAAGGTAACTGGAGGGCAAATTATTTTACAAATCATGGTGAAGGTGCATGTTTTTGTTTTGCTGGGAGCTGGAAAAAGAAAAAGGCAAACGGGGCCTTTGAAACCTTCTCTTAAGCCACCAAATCAATGTGCTAAGGGCCTTTAATCATTCTACAGGGTAAAATTTCTTTCCTCCAAGTTGTGGAGAGGTACTGAAATTTATCTTTTCTCTGAAAAATTTAATACAGTTAAAATTCTGTTCAAAAGATGAAATCTAATCCCAGATTTCATTACTGGACTATTAAAGTGATCTATCTCTTGTGCACTCTGATATATCAAGATGAAACACTGCTTTAGGTTCAAGGGGAACAAGGCTACAGTTTTCCTTCTGAAACTGAGACCTTTGATATTTGATGAAACAGCATTTTAACAAAGCGAAGAATAAAAGAAAAGCAGCCAGTTTAGCAAAGAACTGAAAACATTTATCTAGCTGATGTTTGCTTTTGGAAAGGATAATTAATGCTACGGAGAACTTACTGAACTAATATTCTGCTGATTTTTCTTCACTCGTTCAGTCTCTGGAGTATCTTTTATGGCCGTGCCAGCTCCTACTTCTTTCTTATAAAATACCTTAATTATAAGAGAAGGAAAGAATAACTATAAGCGTATTAGAATTCAAGTCCTAGATTAGATTCTTGTAAAAGAAAGACAATGTCTCAGGTTCTCAAGTAACGTGAATACAGCCTCTATTTACAAGTACCAAGGTCATATCAATCAATTAAATAATCCATTATCACAATAAATGCCCAATTCTGGTTTCATATTGCATAGTATTCCCCAAGTAACCCTCTCATACTTGTTCTAGAGCATGCATGCTACCCTAGGTGGCCGCAGATTATTTGGTCTAAGGATATAAGTTGGCAAACTAGAGTTCCCGGCTTTAAATATGAATATATGTCACATGTGTGTCTGAGGAAAATCAAAGTGCATATTATAAAAGCTTACTAAGCAGTATCATTTAATTCAAAAACAGCATGAAATTTTAAGCAAGTGCTACTCTCCAAACACAAAGATGCCTTCATTCTCTTCAAAGAAAATACTGGTTCTGTCACCAACATCAAAGTTTACTCATTCTGTTTCCCTTGTCTTCCACTTATTCATTAACCTTCCCACATGTCTCTCCACTCCTACCAACAGCCACCCCTCTCAAAGACAAAGCAAACTGGGGTGCCTGGGTGGCTCAATCGGATAAGTGTCTGACTTCAGCTCAGGTCATGATCTCATGGTTCGTGAGTTCGAGCCCTGCGTTGGGCTCTGTGCTGACAGCTCAGAACCTGGAGCCTACTTCGGATTCTGTGTCTCCCTCTCTTTCTCTGCCCACCCCCCGCCCCCGCTCGTATTCTGCCTTCCTCTGTCTCATACATAAATAAATATTTTAAAAGACAAAGCAAAACAAAAAAAAAATGTTTACAGAATAAGAGAATGATTGTAAGAAAAGCATGTGAGGACAGAACCGCTCCCTCTGTTGAGACTAGGTAATCCAGGAGGCCCTGGTGGGGGTAGGAGAGTAGGCCCCAGAGATGTTTTCCTCCACAAGATAAAAATCTAGAATACCATGGAATCACAGGAGATAAGGGTGGAAACAGCTTTTTTCCCAGATCTTCCCTTCCAGCCAGACTTTTCCATTTATAAGCACACCTGCTTTGAACGCCCCAGAGGCACCTGTCTAGCACACCTTGAGGTTTGGAGCTTGCCAATTTATTTCAAAGTAGAAAAGATTGCAAAAGCCCTCAGACTTAACACAATATACAGTTTGATGAGACATTTGCTTAACTCCTGAAGGACTAATGAGCTAGTGCTACATAAAAATATTGGCTGTTTGGTCAATGTTTATAATTTTGTAATTCAAATTTATATATCCATTAAATGTAGACCCAGGCCCTTAATTCCTATCCCTGAAAATAAAAAATATGAAAGTTTAAGAATCGGTTACAAACTAGTAAATCCCTAAATACATTATCATTTTAAATCAGTGACCTGCAAGAAAATCACTTCATATGATTATTCTCCTCTTTGAAGTAAAATCTGTGTAGAAGATTAAGACCTCTTTCCTAAGCAAAATTTTAAATTTCAGTTAAAAAGAACTCTTGCTTGTACCAAAGAAGAAGATTTGAATTTGTAATTCCAAAACAATCATGATAAATTATACCTTGTAAGAACATTTGGTACTATTAAAGAACAAACAAGAGGCCCAAAATGGAGTCACTTATGTTAAACCCCATCAAGACTTAATACCTAACCTAATTGCAGTTTCAGCCTCTCCCAAGAGCAGAATTTTAAACCAATCAGCCTGGAATTTCCTGATCAGCGCGCTAGAGAGGTAATCTGCATGATAGACCCCCACCCTTTTCCTAGGGAAGGTGACCTTGTCTGAAGCAATCCTGTCTTTTCTCTTGCTAATAACTTCCTTGTCCTGCAGCTTTGGCCTATAAAGGCCTTACATTTTGTACCTCTCTACCAATCATCCTCTATTTATTTGTTAGATGGGATGCCTCCTGATTCCTGAATCATTGAATAAAACCAATTAGATCTCTAAATTTAATGGATTGAATTTTAGTTCTTAAAAAATGTTTTATTTTAACGTTTACTTATTATTGAGAGACAGAGCGTGAGCATGGGAGGGGCAAAAAGAGAGGGAGACACAGACTCCGAAGCAGGCTCCAGGCTCTGAGCTGTCAGCACAGAGCCCGACGCGGGGCTCGAACTCACAAACTGCGAGATCATGATCTGAGCAGAAGTCAGATGCTTAACCGACTGAGCCATCCAGGCGCCCCGAATTTGGTTCTTTAAAAAAGTACTCTTATTATGTTAAAGAAGTAAAGATAATATGTTTGACAGAAAATTCAAACAATGCCACAATCAGACAATGAGGAACAAAGGCCCTCCTAACGGAAACAAAATTTCAAGGTGGCAACTGTCAGGGAATTACTACTCACCGCACTAATGTTTTGTTGAGTTGTCTTGATTCTCTGCATTTCAGGACTATCTGCCACTGAAGAATAGTTAGAAAGCATCTTCTCTGCTTCGTCTTTATACTTTTTCTAGAAATAGAAACAGCTAACATGAATCTGAAACTGTGTGTGCGTTTGTGTGTGCCCACGGGCATGAGAGATGGAAAGAAAATGATGCCTCTTCCATATATGATGATTCAAAGCAGTTGTTGAGGTGACAGCAAAAATCAAGGGAGTAAGCAAACAGAGTAAGAAAACAGAGTAGAAAAGGGGCCTCCCCTCTTCTCTCGCGATGGTCCCCACCCTAGTCCATTCAAAGGCCTCTGGAGGGCTTGGCCTCTATGTCACTCCTAAGTTTAGAACCTTGTGATATTGTGATTTATAATAAGATATATCTATGGTCTTTGTCCCTATTTCTTGCACAGAACTCCTAAAACCCTCAGAATTTCTTGTGGTGAGAGTGATGAAGGTATCTCTTGCTATGTTAACGAAATGGTATTTGGACACACTGAAGTATGGGACTGGTTGCCAAGGAAACCAAACTTGTGATTAGAGGGTTGGACCTTTCAGTCCCAACCCCCAACCTCTGGGGATGGGAGAGGGGCTGGAGGCTGAATCGTCACCAATTGCCAGTGAGTTCATCAGTCATGCCCTATGTAATGGGGCCTCCATAAAAACCCAGAAGGAGAGGGTTCAGAGAGCTTCTGGGTTGGTGAACATTTGGAGATTTGGGGGAAATGGTGAATGAACCTGGAGGGGGCTTGGAAGTTCTGCGACCTTTCCCCGTGCCCTCTTCCATCTGGCTGTTCTGAGTCATAACTTTTTATAATGACCCACTGATCTAGTCAGTAAAATGTTTCTGAGTTCTGTGAGCTGCCCTAGCAAATGAATCGGACCCAAGGAGTGGGGGGCGTCCCAGGAACCTCTGGTCTATAGCCTGTTGGCCAAAAGCACAGGTGACAGACAGCTTGCAACTGGTATCTGAAGAGGGGAGGGGGACAGTCCCGTAGGACTGAACCCTCAACCTATGGAACTTGGTGCTGTCTTCCAGTAGATGGGGTCAGAGATGAGCTGAATTCTCCCATACCCGACTGGTGCCTGAGAACTGGCCGTCGGGGTGGGGAAGCCTCCACATACATGCATTGGAATTGGTGACGAGAACACAGAAGAAACCTACTCTTTGATGAGCAGCCCGGTCCCTGTTCAAAGGAGCCCCTAGAGCTCCTGCAAGTAAGCTGGCTCTCTCCACCCGCTATGTCTCACGCTTCTGGATTTATGCTTTTTGCTTCCTACTTCAGAAAAAGAGACATTTGTATAATGGAAAGGTACTAGCATTTCTGTAGTTGAGCTAAAAATCTCAATTCTTCTGTCTGGTAAATGTATTACTACTGAGAGCCCCAATACGTTCTCTGAGTACCAGCATTTTTACATTGTAGGTTTGGTTCGAGACCCTCATTAACACACCGAATCAACCCCACAAGCAGATACTATCACTGTCTCCCCTTACAGATGGGGAAACTGAGACACGAGCTAAGGATTTGAACCCAGGCACTCTGGGTCTAGAGCCAGCGAAGTTAGCCATGATGGCATGCTGCGGCTTGTGAAGAAAGGTAATTATTATTGAGACTCAGCACAGCATCATTACAACTGTATCCTAAATAATTAAAACTCCTTGAAGTTAGATGTATCCTTCTGTCACACATACACAAAAGCAATGCTATCAAGTTAAAGCAGGAATTCTGATGGTTCAGGTGTCACTTCCTATGGAAAGCCTTTACGCCTGATGCCTTACTTCCTGGTGGCATACATCACGCTTTGTAATATTTGCATGATTATTGATTATTAGATCAGTCTGCAGTTCCCCAAGGGCAAAACCAGGTCTAGTGTTGCATGTAAATCAAAGTATTTTCTGAATGAATGAATGAGATTGGCATTCTAGACACACTAAATTTCCTCCACTGATCCCAATGGCCATTTGCCTATTTTACGTATTTACTTCTAAGTTTAGTCAGCCGATATAGTTAAAGCCAACTTCTACAAGTTCATGTGCCAGCATGAGACATGGAGGACAGACGAACACGCACTTCAGGACCATCCAACAGCTGTATCATCTGAGGAGGCCGCGAAGCACACAAGTCCTCTGGCATTTGACGGCCATCAGGACACCCCCTTTTGCACCAGCAGGTGTTTGGACCCACCGCTTACGTTTTAACTGGAATGTTAACAAATTTGGTCAGATTTTGTTGAAAAGTATCTTCATCATAAATCCCGTTAATCAAATGTAATTCCTTGGTCAGTTTTCTATAACCCTTTTAATTTTTCATTCCCCTTTTATTATTTTTTTTTTCCATTGGGATGCACTTTTTTCCTTGTACATTGGATAGCAAAGACAATATTCAGTAATGAATTTTTTTGCCCGGATCAGATTTTATCAAGAACTTCTTCTTCCATTGCATATAGTCTTTTGTGGTCATATTCATATCCAGCTTTTCTATGAGAGTTTTTTTTTTTTTTCTAAAGGGTTTTCTAGAGGACATGTGACAGGTAGGTACACTTGGTAAATTAAATCTTACCAAGAAAACAGTTCTTCTCTTAATTTGTAGTTAATATTCTATTTCACCTTCCACCTTGTGTGGTTTTATTCACTCTTAGTTGGAGCTGATTGTTTTAAGGATAATATGCATTATGAAACGGTTAAAAGACAAACTCATTTTGTAATCATTTTCTGTAATGTGAGCACTGGATTCAAGTGTGCAGAGTCAAAAAATAAAAATAAAAAGATCAAAATGTCGTTGGACTCAAACAGGGGAGCCCGGACACTCAGTAACATCCATTGAATTGAATTTACAGCACTTGTCCCTTTTGTTAGTGAGATTAATCAAGTTTGGCCAATAGCTCCTTTATAATAGAGTGTACTGACTTTGAATACAATGCCCTCAAAAGATATCAATCTTAGAGACACACGAAGCATATGGTGATTGAATATCAGAAGAACGCATTCCTACCAACCTGGCTATAGATCTCCGATGCCCTCTTGGCTCGAAGCATATCCGGGATGTCCATGCTTATTTGCATCCCTTTCCCTTTAATTTCATTTTCCAAGTCCTTCTTATATTCTTTCTAAAAGAACGGAAAATAATCTTCAGAGCTTTGCTTAACCTTCCATCGTAATGCAGATATTTGCGTGTTTGACTGTCAAAGCCACACGTGTGAAGACGCCATTTTCGCTTTTTCTATACACAACTCACTGTGTCTGACATCAACCTTGTATCCCCATCTGTTTCTTACCTGGCTGGCCATTTCGGATGCCTTCTTAGCTCTCTGGATATCAGGAGTGTCTGTGCCCACCTGCATGCCCTTCCCTTTTATTTCAGTCTCCAGATCTCTCTTATAGTCTTTCTGGAGAAAATAAAACACGCAGTGAGGGCTCCACGCGAATTTGAAAAACCGTTGAAAACCATGATGTCATTTTGACATCAGGATCATGGCTTTTGACTCTTACTTCTTTTATTTCTACAAAACTAGGAAGAGTTTTAACTTGTGGGAGGAACATGGCTTGGAGTGACTTATTCACAAGTAATCAGAAGGCTGTTGTCTACTAACCTGAATTAGGAGAGAGAACACAGCCAAGGGGAAAGTTTTTATATTTCAATGTGATCAAATTGATCAATTATTGGTTAATATGTAATTCATCTGATGAATATCAACAAAACGTGATTGTAACACTGTCACTTTTTGCTCTGTAGTGAATCATTGTTGGTTGCTTTTCTGGAATCCAGTCCCCCTTCCCCCCCCCCGCCCCCCCACCATTAGCTCCCTGACTGGCCAACAGGCAGCTCACCGCTCCCCCAATGCAGTTGGGTGAGACTGGCCTAAGTCTGAGGGTCCTCTTGGGCTTACATAAATCATTAGACCCCATCCCTGGTGCTTCGTGACTGCTCCAGGGATAAGGGTGATTCTTTTTTTTTTTTAATTTTTTTTTTCAACGTTTATTTATTTTTGGGACAGAGAGAGACAGAGCATGAACGGGGGAGGGGCAGAGAGAGAGGGAGACACAGAATCGGAAACAGGCTCCAGGCTCCGAGCCATCAGCCCAGAGCCCGACGCAGGGCTCGAACTCCCGGACCGCGAGATCGTGACCTGGCTGAAGTCGGACGCTTAACCGACTGCGCCACCCAGGCGCCCCATAAGGGTGATTCTTTTACTACACAAGATATCAAGAAGTTTGTCTTCTTCTTCTAGACATGGGTGGAGAAGAAGGGGACCCCAGGAGGCGCGAAAAGCCTCTTTGCAAACAGAAGAAAGCCCGCCTGAGACCCGAAAATAGAAACTAAAACCGAATCACATGGTCTGGGCTCCAGATCAAGCCGTGCCTAGGGCTTCCTCTACTGTTTGGTTCTAAGAACAATAAATTATCTGAGGAGCTTAAACTGAATTATGTGTTACTCACAAAACAGTCATAATTACACAGACACAACATGGCTCAGAGACTTGTCACATTTGAAAACTCATCATAAAAAATAGAGCAAGATGTGCACAAGTTGTACACTTTTCTGTACGTATGTATTCTTCAATGAAAAATTTTGTTCAAGGAAAACGATTGACTGTATCTAATTAAATTTCTTCTGAAACAGTTATTTCCTATTATGTTAACATACTGTAGATGTGCCGTAATCGAGATTTGTACATTCCCTGTATACAGTAAATGTTGGCTTGCTTATTTGTCATATCCTAAATTTTAAAAGGTATAAACAAAGATCTCAATCGCAGAGAAATATTATATTTTGCCCTATCTTCTATTCATAACTTGGCCTATTTTCACTGACTCAGAGCCTCAACTTCACTTTTCTGAATGCAGTTTAAGTAATAGTATTTAACTTGCAAGATCACAAAAGTCATTATCAGTATGTCTATAAAAAGCCCCCCATTTTCAGTAAGCCTCTTTAAGGCCCTGAAACAAAGCACTTCATTTGAAGGATAACGTATGTAGAAAGTGAGGCACCGGGGTGCCTGGGAGGCTCATTTGGTTGAGTTTCCATCTCTTGGTTTCAGCTCAGGTCATGCATGATCTGACGGTTTCGTGAATTCGAGCCCCACATTAGGCTCTGCATTAAAAGTACAGAGCTTGAGGGGCGCCTGGGTGGCTCAGTCGGTTAAGCGTCCGACTTCAGCTCAGGTCATGATCTCGCAGTCCGTGAGTTCGAGCCCCGCGTCAGGCTCTGGGCTGATGGCTCAGAGCCTGGAGCCTGCTTCCGGTTCTGTGTCTCCCTCTCTCTCTGCCCCTCCCCTGTTCACGCTCCGTCTCTCTCTGTCTCAAAAATAAATAAACGTTAAAAAAAAAAAATCTTTAAAAAAAAAAGTACAGAGCTTGGTTAGGATTCTCTCTCTCTCTCTCTCTCTCTCTCTCTGCCCCTTTCCACTCACGATCTCTTTCTCTCTCTCTCAAAATAAATAAATAAACATTTACATTTTTTTAAAAAAGACACTGAGGCACTGATCATACACAGTCACCACGGTCCCAGGGTAGAAGTATGTCACTTAATTTTGCAATATGAATGTTCAAATCTAAAAGCGTTCTAAAGCACATAGACTACATAGGACACCAGTGACATCATTTATGTATTAATGCACAATAAAACACTCTAAAACTTAGAAGGCTTAAAACAACATGACAGCACCTTTCTTCCAAAAGGCAAGCCCCCGTGCACAAGAGCTTTTAGAGGCTCTGTCTGAGTCATGTTTGCTAATGTCCTCTTGGCTAAAGGAAGTCCTATGGTCAATTCCATAGGTATTGGAGGGTTTAACCATTGGGAGTCATTCATGTAGCAATATATACCTCATTCATTTCTTTGAAAAATTAAACCTTGAACTACAGAAAAGTCCCAAAGTTTGGCTGAAATGAATGTGAAAGCCTGTCAATTGGGTAAAATGTGACATGGTTACACGCAAATGAGATCTTTGGATGGCAAAGATAATAACATCACCACAACCCTGATGTATGGGCAATCATAGGACAGCTGACCCCCGCCCCAGGCCTTTTTCCCCCCTCTTCTCAATAACTAGCATCCAGCCCTAAGGTACACAGAGATATTGAAAGCAGCATATGGTTGAGTAAAACAAATCTATACCATTAGAAGGAAAGACATGATATTCTAACATGTCATAAAAGGAGTATGCCTTAGAAACCTGTCTTAGGTAAAAATGTAAAATCGCAAATTTATGTTCTTTCCACATTGTTTTCTCTAGGGCAAGGATGCTTTCTTTGGGTTTCAATTCTCAGGCCCATGAGGATGATTTTGAATCCTCTTCTCCAGCCTCGAATCCCTCACTCCCAACCCCCTTACTCCAATCCAGTACCTTGAATTGGATATTGCCCTCTCCTAATAAAGAGACAAATTTCAGAGAATTGTAAGTAGTGATTTGGTAGTTTCTTGGTAGTTAATTACGTGGCCCGAGGAAGCCACCACTAAAAAGTACGATTAAATCTACGAAATGAGTAACAAGACAGGGCTTGGACTAGGGCAGAGCAAAGTGGATGGATTTAGAAACCATGTTGGGGGTGGAGTCAATAAAGTTGCCGACAAAAGGAATCTCAGTGGCTTCTGAGACCTCACTGATGCCATTTGCTGAGAAGGGAGTGGAAAAGGAAGGCAGATCTGGGGGAAAATTAAGGGTTCTGGTTTTGGCACACGATATCGAGAGCATGTTAGGACACTTCACGTGCCGTTTACATGTGGCGATGCCTGTGACACATCGAAAGGTAAATGGTTGCATATTCACATCCATGTTATGAAACACTTAATCCTCCTGTAAGAATGAGGTAGAACTAGGGGCGCCTGGGTGGCTCAGTCGGTTGGGTGTCCGACTTCGGCTCAGGTCACGATCTCGCGGTATGTGAGTTTGAGCCCCGCGTCGGGCTCTGTGCTGACTGCTCAGAGCCTGGAGCCTGTTTCGGATTCTGTGTCTCCCTCTCTCTCTGACCCTCCCCCATTCATGCTCTGTCTCTCTCTGTCTCAAAAATAAATAAATGTTAAAAAAAAATTTTTTTAAAAGAATGAGGTAGAACTATATGAACCAACATGGAAAAGGGTCCATAATATGAAGCGAGAAAAACAAAGCACAGATCAAAACACATGGTATTCACGGATTTTTAAGTCCATGTGTGCCTCGTGTATGTTTATTTTATTACACATAAACACAGATCTGGAAGGTTCTACAGCAAATTTGCAACAATGGCAATCTCTCAGGAGAAGAATGGGAGGAGAGGTCTAGTGAAAGATTTTCAAGCGCCTGTTCGGCATGCAGTCCCCCAACTCCACCATTTCTAAACGAAACCCCTGTTGGTCAAGCATCTTACGCCATCCCCAGATGCTTTGTCTAAACCAGTTAGAATCATCCCATCCCCCTGGCCAGTCCCTAACCCTGGGCATGCAGCACCTGGCAGTTAATCAGTGGCTGCCTCCTACCCTCCAGATTTCCCGAGAGGAGTCAGTCCTGAGCCAGCTCTTCCTGGGGTCACTGCAAGGGTCACATTATAGCTCTCAGGGTAGTTCCACTGAACCCGCCCCGCCTCCCACCCCCCTGCTCAGCCTTGAGGTAAGTGAGCAGCATGCCTTAACCTGCACCCCAATATTCTCTTTACAAACGCTTCTCACAAAATCACCTCTTTCCAAATACTCTCTGCTCCAGTGACTGACTTATTTATTTATTGTGCGAGTCGGGGAGAGTGACAGAGAGAGAGAGAGAGAGAGAGAGAGAGAGAGAGAATCGCATGGAGCCCAACACAGGGCTCGATCTCACGGCCCTGGGATCATGACCTCTGCCAAAACCAAGAGTTGAATACTCAGTTAACTGAGCCACCCAGGCACCCCCTCCAGTGACACCCTTACAGTCTCAAAATTGCTGGAAAAGTTAGAGAGGGAGGGAGCCAAACCATAGGAGAATCTTGAACACTGAGAACAATCTGAGGGTTGATGGGGGGTGGGAGGGAGGGGAGGGTGGGTGATGGGCATTGAGGAGAGCACCTGTTGGGATGAGCACTGGGTGTTGTATGGAAACCAATTTGACAATGAATTTCATATTAAAAAAAATAAATAGTTAAGAAAAAAATAAAATTCCATCCTAAAATAAAAAAATAAAATTAAAAAAAATTGCTGGAGGAGTTCAAGAGGTATGGAACTGATTCTGAGGTATTTCCTTCCAAAAAATACACATATGGTCTGACTCCTGCACTGTGTTATCTGTTATCTATCATATCATAGCATCTAAGCCAAAACTTCTAAATTAAAATCCTGTCGTTACGTGTATTACATGAAGAGGAAAATATTAAATGAATGAACGTGGTCATTCATGATATAGAATACTTTAATACAAAATACTTTCATACAAAATGCTAACCCTGCAAGAATTTCAGGCACGGTGATGAGGTCAACAGGGATTATTTCAAGAATGTGCAACCAAATCATGCAGAAATGGTTATCGCTATCATGTTGGAGTCTCAATATGTGATTTTTCAAGTTCTGTTCAGAGAGTTGGAAACACAGATATACCAGGCAGCCCGTGACCTATCCTTTAAAATAAAACAAACATAGTATGAAAACATTTATTGTAACCTAGACGAATGTGAAATTTGTTGTATTACAAGAATAAGGTAAGAAGGTGTGTGTGTGTGTGTGTGTTCTATTAACATGACTTCCCCCCAAGTTTTCTTTGATATATTTAAAGGAAATGAGTAAAGCAGAAACTGTAAATTTTCAAACAAGCATGATGATTTGGAATGGTTTCCATTCCAAACTTCTACACTAGTCACAAAGCTTTGGGAAATTCCATGTGTTAATCAGGTTGTTAATACGATTTGTTCAATTCCAAAATACAGGTTTTAAGGCATCTGCACCATTCGCTCCACTAACCTGACTAGCTATCTCTGAAGCTTTCTTGGCATGTTGTATTTCAAGGGTGTCAGTGCCAATGTGCATCCCCCTCCCTTTAATTTTTGACTCCAGGTCTTTCTTGTATTCTTTCTGCAAAAAAAAAAAAAAAAAGAAAGAAAGAAAAGAAAAGAAAAAGAAAAAAAAGGCTACATTTCATAATATTCATACACTCTGGGGATAAACATACTATCTATAATCAATGATACCAAAAGATGGCTGAATATATAAGAAGAAAATACAGCTTACTTCGTACTACGAATGATCACCTAGAACTCAATTTTCTGAGCTGCTTAGAACTGTATCACTATTCTCACTGAAGAAGAGTATAGGACGCTCTGAAGGTTGTTACCATACATGGTGAGAATTTTCACTGACAACGGTCTGAAGGGCTGGAGGATAGAGAGGTAGGTTTAAGAGAGTTGATGCTAGAGAAAGAAGGCTGGCTTTGAGGCCAGAGTGTGTGTGACACAAGGTGTGACACAAGGAATGTTTAACATTTCTGGTTTACTCATCTGCAAAATGGGTGTAATAATTCCTGCATACAGGATCTATGTGAGGATCAGTGAGAGAGCATATAGCATAGTGTCCAGGGCAGAATAAGTGTTCAATAACTGATAGCTTCTTTTGGTCTTTTACTCCTATTTTCATATGCTAAGGCTCATTTATTGCTGTTCCTTCTGCCATCATGCCATTCAACTGTATGGGGATGGACTCTGCCATTGAGAGTCTAAAACGATCTTTCCGAGCATTACGGACAAGTGATTACAAGCTCTACATCTGAATGTGGACTGCACATGTCACCCTAACAGAAAAATCTGTACAGAATTACTAATTTCAGAATGTGTGATGACAGTATTAGCCAAAGACATCATAGTGCTTTCTTTAGTTTATTTAAAGAACATGAATATGGCCAACGATGAGTATACATTTTTTTAAAAACACATAAAAATCTTGAATCTTTTATATTAAAATATGATACGACTAAACTACCAAAGAAGTTAACTAAACAAATGAGTGACCATGAGAACCATACCAGATCATCCACACATTACACTCCTCTGGCTCCAGATACAATGATTAGGACGGATGGGTGTGGGCACAGGATACAAGTGGATCCAATGAGATTCAATCCTAGGACCTTCACTGTCACTATAAGAAACAGGTGCTCACTTCCCACTGAGATTACTGGCACAGAGGTGAGTCACCCTACTGTGAGGAGGGGCCATCACTTGGAGGCAGCCTCCCGAGGTTGAAGCAACAGAGAAGATAACAGAACTGAGAGATGAGGGAAGAGAGACATCATTTGAATTCCAACCTGAAGGAGACTTGACCTTGAACTTCGCTATTCATAAGCCAAAACATTCCCTTGATTGCTTAACCGGGTTTGAGTTGGGCTCCTATCATTTGCAGCCTGACGAATGGGGTCACCCTCATCACCACCATCACAGGTTACCAACATCCGGGGACACAACTCTAAATTTCTCACTGCTCAATTCAGTTAGACTCTCCTCCGTGCACAGTGCCATTACCCGACACCAAAGTAACATACCACAAGGATGAAAGAAAGCACTGAGTGCTTCAGGAACATTCCATTCCTTCCTACAAGTTCCATGCCAAGTAAGCAACGGATTTCATTTCCCAAAGAGGTTGCTGTGGGCTCACCCAGCAGCTGGGGTAAGGGCTGGAGGGCTCTGCTGGGCTGGGAGCAGGAGAGCTCGTGAACTGTCCTGCAACTCTTGATGGAACACAACGCCCGTCCCCAACCTTCTGCCTTTCACTTACTTAAAAGATCAAGTTAAATCTCATAAAAGTAGTCGGGCTTCTTATTTAGTCTGATTTATGTACATTTCTCTACGGTGGGGAAACGGTCATGGTTCTCATGCCACGTGGAAAGGAGATGGTGAACACACTTTTTTGTTTTTTTAGTTCATCGACTGGGAAATGACAACTAGGACATAGCTACTCGTATTCATCTCCTACACAGAAGTTGTGGACTGTCTGTAATCTTGGAGAAAGATTTACAGACAAGGAAATCAGCTGAGAAATCCCTACATTCTCAGGTGGTGAATAAATATACTCACCTCGCTTGCCATTTCAGATGCGCGTTTTGCTCGCTGAATGTCAAGAACGGCTGAGTTAAGTTCCATTCCTTTCCCTCTTATTTCATTTTCCAAATCTTTTCTATATTCCTTCTAGGAGACAAGAACATTACAGTTCAACACTTCCTGGGACACTCTTTAACTGATAAACCGTTTCTCATGTTTTCTAGAGATCACAGAAAGGAGAAAATATTTCTAGAGGGAATGAATCAGACTCTTGAGTATTTATGCTCCTTATTTCCCACAGAGACTTCATTTTCTCTTTTAGTCATGTTTAGGGTGGCTTCCAGTATTATCAGTAATTTCCCTTTCATCCTTTCTTCCAATATATTTTGGTACCATATTGGTGCCATATTTTAAAAAGATGTCTCCCTTTTAAGTGGTGAGGAAGGTCTTAGGAATGGATGCTTCTTATTAATTATTTGAAGTATTTCTTTGAAAGCTGTCTATAAAATATGAACCACCAACAGATCACAGTTGAAAAAGAATTGAAAATTACAAAATCAAAAGGACTGATGTAGCCAAAGTTTAAAAAAAAACCCCACTTTATTCAGATTCATAAAACCAAATAATTTCCTACAGATTGATAATACATAGTTTGAGTGTCATCTATTTTAACATTATATTTTAAGTAGATCCAAATGTCTTTACTAATATTTACATATAACTTGGGTTTTTTTTTCTGCTAATGAATTTCTTTTTTTTTCCTACTGAATGCATTATGAAAACAATATATATCTTGATCCGATTCAACTAAGTCGCACTTATGACCAACTTGGCAGATAAAAGATGAGGCTTCCTCTAATAATAAGAAGTCATGTTCCAGTTAATTCTAGGGTTTATTTGATGTTATTTTCTCCTTGTCCAGCATAATTAAATTAGCTAGTCCTCTGCTTAACTAATAGCCTACAAGACATTGTAATGACCCGAATGTAATTTTGGAAAGAGCTCTGGAGTCCAATGATCTGGATGAAAGTCAGAGTGCTTCGCTTATTTGGTCATGTGACCTCCAAAAGACTTTAAGTAACTGAGCCTTGATTCCACACACACAGGCAAAATGAAAATAAAAATACTTTTTCCACCAATGTCTCAGGGCAATTGGGAGAATGAAATGAAGTATGAAACAATATTTTGAACATTCTGAATGGCAGTATAAATGTAAAAACCATAATAAAGTAAAAACTGCAAAGACAATTTAAAGCTAAGTGCTTATACTTAGAAAAGTTACAATTTCATTAAGCTACTGAGAGTCCTTTTAAAAGAACTGAATTAGAAGATTTTTTAATCATCGTCTTCTGGGCCATTTCCTATCCTGATGCATACGTTCTGAATCAATAAATCTAAAATAAGATTCATTCAAAAAGAGAAATGAAAGAGAAAGTCAATGGCATGTACATTAAAGTCATTTACGGACCTTAAAATAGACCTTACACTGTCATTTGTATATAAATGCGAAAAAGATTTCCTTTTCAAAATTTCATATAAATAGTGCATATTTTTTAAATGGAAGACAATAATAGTAGGAAGTTGCCATTTGATTAGCCTTCAACTTCAAAAAATTTTATAGAACTGGCAGGGAGAAAAGGTAGGATAGCACAAGCACTCTTCCATAAATTATACACCTATTTCAGTCCCACATACATCGCAACAGTGAAGCACATTAAATTTCTAAAAGCAGTTCAATGGTAAAGGCCAACTGGCAGTCAGTTATTAAGGAAGTTCATGTAGGTAATTGTACTTGAATTTATTTCACTGGTTTAAGATATTTCTTTCAGGAATAGTTTCTTCAGTTCAAAATTCAGGGTGAAATGGAGGTTTCTAATACTTCCCCTTAATGTGAAAAGAATCTATTAAAAAAATTTTTTTTGAAAGAGAGAGAGAGAGACAGAGCACAAGTGGGGGAGTGGCAGAGAGAGAGGGAGACACAGAATCGGAAGCAGACTCCATCCAGGCTCTGAGCTGTCAGCACAGAGCCAGATGGGGGCTCGAACCCAAAGATGGTGAGATCATGACCTGGCTGAGCCGAAGTCGGATGCTTAACCAATTGAGCCACCCAGGCGCCCCTAAGGAGAATCTATTTAAGCAGGGAGTTGGAAGAGCTCCAAGTTACTTTTCAGGCATTAATAAACAAAAACAAAAATAAATTTTTAAACGGATGGACTAGGAGCATGGTATTTTTAATTGTTAGGTTCGAAGACCTTAATGTTCAACAAAGGTAATCCATTAATTGTGAGCCAAAATGCACCAAGTTAGAGGATGGGGAGAATCCTGCTGAGAGTAAAATGAAAAATCAACACGAGTTCCTATGGTCTATATACTGAATATTTGTCCCCCTGAGAACACAATCCACTCATAAATAATGTGCCGTTTATTCAGACCTTCACCTTGGAGCATCTCATTTCTGCTATCAGATGTCATGAGAATGCTACAGGGGTGCTGCAGAAAAAAACCAACTGTTTATAGATCTTCCGAGATATAACCAAACACAAAATCAGACTATTTTTCAAGTTTTTTCCAGGAAATCTGGGTGAGTTTTCCCCCCAACTTTAAGTGGAAATATTAACACACACTTTCCTGTTTCTAATGAAAATGAAAAACTCTACTAACAAAGGTTAAAGTGAGAGTGGGGGAACGGATTAACATCTTAAACAGTAGAGAACTGTCAGGTAAATACTTCCTGGGTTCTTTCTTTAGCTTTCTATCACAATATTTAACAGTAAATCACAAGATCATACCTCTTTCAGAAGGTTGGTGATGTACTTAACATGTAAAAATTCTGGAGTCTTGTCTAAATCGAGTGATGACCTTCCTTTAATCTCCTTCTCAAAATCCTCTCTGTAAACTTTCTGTTAAATAAAACCATGTAATTTTAAATTTAAGAAAATACTAGTGACTGTTGAGAAGATATTAGTACCAGAGTTCCCAGAACAAAATTGATGTTTTCCTTATATAATTCTACCCCCTCAGAGTCATCAGAGCCACAAGAACACGATTCCACCTTTACCGTAAATTTTAGAATTCTACCAAACAAAAGGAGAACCGTTAAGTACCAACTGCCTCTGGGAGAGCGCTCTGAGTGAGGCTACTTAACGTCTTACTAGCGTGTCATTGTTTGACGTCAGCTGGATTGGAGAGGAAAACCAGTAAAGTTGGCTATTTGCGAATCACGTGACTGGTTGGTGCTAAAGGGAGTGGATCATCCACGGGGGGAAAAAAATCTGGTTTCAAGGAAGGCCATTTAAACCACAATAGCATTAATGTTGAGGTTCTTCTCACCCCTTTCAGTGTTATCCTTTTGTGAATTCAGCAAAGACCATCTCTAAAATGTAATGGAGGCTGGTGCACATTTTCCTTTAATGATTTTGGCATTGAGACTATTTCTCTACCATCTATGGGGTTTGATATGAATTAAATTACACTGTGAGGAGTCTTCTCTCCAATCTGACAAATTGTTCTCTAGGTTCACAACAAGGAATGAAAAGGGGAATGCGCACAGTGCTGTGGAGGGCAGGCATCCATACCCCCACTTGCCCCTTGGACATTCTCTGCCATCCTTTGGCTAAGATTCCCTCCATTCCAACGTTTGGACGATGCGTTTGAAAACCAACGGCAACTCATGCGTTAGGACTATAAAACCAATCTCTCCCAATAACAAAACTGTCCATCCATGTCCATCCATGTCCATACTTACCGGACAAACAAAAGCCCGTGTTTTACCAGCTAAGTATTTTATTCAAATTGCAGCACAAAGATGATAAGGGTAAATTTCTGCATGAGATTGTTACTAAGGCAAAATGAAAAGCCATTTCCAGGTTCATAATATACTTATTGCAGAGATAGGTAATTGTATTAAGGAGTTCTCCCAAGCCACGAGGGAGGTTGAGAGAAGCATGTCGTTGCCTCACCTGTATTTGTGTCACGAACAGCAGGTTCAACAAATGACCTATGTAGAACCACACACACACACACACACACACACACACACAGAAAAGGCCACAATAGATGTCCTGGAAATACTAAATTTAATGAAGTGATTAAGAAGTTGCATTGAGAACAT
Source organism: Prionailurus viverrinus (assembly GCF_022837055.1). Taxonomy (NCBI): domain Eukaryota; kingdom Metazoa; phylum Chordata; class Mammalia; order Carnivora; family Felidae; genus Prionailurus; species Prionailurus viverrinus. Next base: position 16,395,330 of record NC_062567.1, read on the forward strand.
TCTGAATTAAAGGAACTATAGATATTATTAAAGAACAATGAGAAATTGTCCCCTTCTTTATGTGGAACTAACCAAAATTATACGGTTATAAAGCTGAATCCAGGGCATTTCCAGACTAAAAATGTCTCTTTAAAAAAAAAGTAAAAATATAAATATGGGTATGTTTATTTACTTCAGATAATTGACTCCAAAAATCCTTTCTTCTATGAAAAAAATATTTTACTGAAATAAGTCATTGAGGATGGTTGATTATGACCAGAACTGGCCAACACATGACTAGGGGGGGAAAAAAAAAAAACCTTTAGTATGCTTTTTGTCAAGAGAGCTATATTTATGAAACAGAAGACAAAGAACTTTCCAAAGCCAGATTTAGAGGTTTCTTCTAGAAAGCCGACTGATTAAACCTATACCTAGAATAGAAGAAAGTGAGAGAAGCCTAATTATAGGCTGTCACAGAAACATTAGTGACTATTCCTGAGATCATAAACACTTGGCTTTACCCATAGGAGGTTCAAGAAGCTCGTTGACAAGCTTACCTCTTAAGGATAAAAACCATCCCTAAGCCAGATGGTTCTCTCTGTGTCCACTTTGTTGGATATCTTTCACATCGACTGATCTAAAATTTTCAGATATTTTATGTTTCTAGCCTTTAGAGTATAAATTTGGTCTCAAGATATTTTCTATTGGGAGATTTCTCTCTCTCTCTCTGTCTCCTCAAACCCTGCCGAGCAGAAACATAATTGCTGAGCCTAAAAATCCAATAGCCAATGGCTATAATTAAAGGGAAAACATGTCTCAGCCTCTGCAAAAGGTAATTCCCCCCCTAGTGACAATATCAGAAATCAGAATAGTGAAAATTGAAAGCCAATATTAACAAAAGGCCCACTCAGCCCCCAATGTAAGCAAACTCCACAGCATATAATAAATGTATTACTACAGTTAAACCTTAAAGCTGTTTGCACCTGATGTCAAAACAGCCAACCAAAAGGAATCGATTAGTTCATTTGACAGATTTTTATTTTCAGTTGGCAACATTTTATTTTCCTTTTGTACTAGGTAGCCACAGCAATGGTAAAGGCAAAGGTAGCAGACTTCTAGAAACAACAGCACTTTTCCAGTGCAGAAGGTGCCTTTAAAATTCCTGTCATCGGCATAGTGAAATCTGTTCTTAGGGAATCTTGCCCTTTTGAGGGTCCATCCCCAACAGAAAAAAAATCAACTGAGCATTTCATGCAAAGAAAAACAAGTTGGCCTACTTTGCCCATTGACTCTCTAAGAAGAAGATTCTCTTTATGTTTGGGGGGATGGTTGTTTGTTTTTTTAATCCATCTGGTTTTTATGACTTTAAGTGAGGGGACTATTTGTTTTCTTCCATGAGTCCGTGTTTCTCAAAGCGTGGTCGCTGGACCACCAACATCAGAAGCTCCCGGGATATTGTTAAAATCCAATTCCCAGGCTCCACAGCAAGACCCACGGAAGCACATCCCGAGGCAGCAGCGAGGGATGTGTCTTCCCAATATGCTTCCCTGAGACACCGAGTTCAAACACCACAGCCACGGGCAGGAAGAAGGGCCGGGAAAATGGGGTCTTCAGAAGAAAAAGTACAGAGAGGATCAAAGAGAAGGAAAACAGGAACATGTCCCTTTGTGAATAAAGCAAGGCAATGTAGCACAAACAGCTAAATAATAGCAGCCCGGGGCTGATGGGAAGAACACAGAAAACCCAGTTTGAAGGTGCTGGTCTTTTCCTTAAAGGAGGAGGCAGGACTATGAGTGAGAGATGGGGGAGAAGGAGCCGAGCCGGGCGAGGACTATAAACTCTACAGGCCCCGGAGGCTCAACCCGGAGGTTGCCTTCCAGCTCCCCACTTGGCATCATCACAGCACTTGACATACTATTCTTGAAATGCAGAGAAGGTGGTAGGACTGAATGTTCGCGTCACTCCAAAATGCATATGTTGAAACCCACCCCCAATGTGATGGATGCATTAGGATCCATCCTTTGGACGGACTTTCCTTTGGAAAGTCATCAGGATCGATGAGGTGAGGAGGCGGAGGCCTTCGTGATGGGGTTAGCGCCCTCCTACAAGTCACGAGGGAGCTTGCTTCCCCTGTCTACTCTCGGCTACACGAGGACACAGAAAGAAGGCAGCAATCTGCCCCCCACAAAAGGATCTCGCTAGAAACACGACCTCCCGGCACCTTGATCTCAGACCTCCAGCCTCCAGAAGCGTAAGAAATACATTTCTGTTGTTTAAGCCCCTCAATCTGTGGTACTTGGTTAACAGCAGCCCAAACTGACAAAGACAAAGACAGGCCGGTAAAAGCTATCCCCCTAAACCTAAGTTGTGGTAGGGCTTCTCAACTATGACCAAATTTACCTGCTCCGCCAGGTCAGTTAAAACCAACAGCTAATTTAGTCGAAAGATTCGCCTGACTATTCTTGATCAGACTCCTCTCTATTGGCTTAAGAAGTTACAAGATATGAAAAATACACGCGATGATCTTCTCCTTTCTTGCTTGAAGAAGAAATCAGACAACTTGGACAATTCAACAAGCCACAGTAATGTCTGAGTGCCCTTTCCTTGCGAAGAGGAATTATGACATTTCAACCAACAGCACATAAACTGTTTTCAAATTTCTTGTGAGAGTTCTATGGTCCAGAAGTTATCTTTTCTCCCTGTTTCGGTCTTGTTACTGGAGAACAGAAAAGATGGTGCCCACGGAGCACACATAGCTGGAACACCCCGGAACACTGGGCTGTAGTCAGCTGGCTGATAGTACTGTCCACTATTTCTGTCCCTCTGAAGTAATAACTTGGTGTACCCATAGAATCTGGATGTTGGCTGCAGAGAAAACCTTCTGTGCCTGGTATCTGGTCCCCCAAAATGTAGGGACAAAACATGAACAAAAGAAATCTCACTGGGAAAGAGCAAAATCATTTGGGAAATATCTGGACACGACTCAGCATCATTTTAAGTAGAGAACAAAGTACATACATACAAAAAAAACTCTTAGCTTCTCTCTTCTCTTGATATTTGAAAACTTCCATGTCACTGTTTATTTGGGGGAGGGAGGGAGGAATCAACTAAATAAGCTAACAGAGACACGAGAATCTTTCATGACTTTCCCAGGCCCTAAAACATTGGCATTTCCTGGATATGTAATTTCAGAGAAGACAATTAATTTCAGTGGATAATCATCAATCTAGGGGATTAGTTGACATATATAAAGGTTTGATCATATTGCTTAGCACAGAGTAAGTATCTAATAAATGTTCTATTGTCGCTGAAAAATAAAAGGCAAATAAAGCAACCAGCCCTTCGTTTTCTTTTCCTTTTTTTTTTTTTTTCCTCCTCATCAGACTTTTTACCTGGACACAAACTGAAAATGTCAACTTTGTAATCACAGGATGTGATCAGTTGGGAGAGCATGTGACTATTGATCTCAGGGTCATGAGTTCAAGGCCCACGTTGGGCGTAGAGAATACTTAAAAATAAAGAAACGAAAAAAATAGTTGATAGCAAATCAAAGGGACTCACCTCACTATGCATCTTTTGAGCCTCCTTTGAAGCTTGATACAATGGCGTCTCAACAAATTCAAGCATGGATTTCCCCTTATTTTTCTCATATTCTTCTTTATACTTAACCTTCATTGAAAAAAAAGTATAAAGAGCACATAAAGTTCATTAGCCCTTCCACAAATAGAGCGAAGTAAAATCAGTATGTCCAAAATTAATCATCCTGGTTTCTAAAATCACATTATTCTGGCCACTTTGGGTTAGTCAGTGGGTCCCCTGTGGTTAATGACGTACAAAAAAAAAGTAAACAGGCAATATATAAAAATATTTAAGAAGTAAAAATAACTTAGAACTACTAAATAACGTAGTTCTGGGACTTGGATGAAGTATTTAAATTACTGCGATATACAGATATATCTCATATGTAAGGGGTTAATATGGATACGATCATTTTATACACAGAGACAGAGCTGCAGAGATCCCTGCGATGGCTTCAAAAGTCTATGAGTAAATCATGAACAAGGAGGAAAACATAGTGCGATTTTGTCTTTCTGTCAAAGGGAAGGCAGTGTTCTCTGGGGGCACTGAATTTTTCCATAGATGTTGAGCAAAACACACACACAGAGCTTTTATGAGATTGCTTTCAGTTTCACCCTGCATTATTTAATAATATCATGTCATGAATTATTTATTTCAATTACAACCAATCTCCATCTTATTTTAGTTTATAAAATGATCGATAAGTTCCATCTCCTAATAACAGAAACCAGAATTATACGTAGCTGTCAGAGTGATTGGCTTTTTCTTAGCAGTGTCCCTTTTTAAATTAAATTCCCAGAAAAGTTTTGATCATGATTCATTTCCTTCAGAAATGTATTTTCATTAAAATCCTTAGGTGTAAATAATTTTTTTTTTATGAAATTGCTCCTTAAGTTATATAATAACAGCAGTTTTAATGGCATTTCAATACAAAGGCAGCTTTTCAATACTTAGAACTTTGTGATAGTGGGAAATGTTACAGATTTTTTTGAATTCCTATTTGTAGGACGACTTTTGTTTCGGAGAAGTAGCTAGAGTGATCAATGAGAGTGTTTGAAGTGTAGTAACATACTATGGTAGGATAAAACTTTGTGGGAAAAAATAAATGAAAATAAGAATACAAAGAGAAAAAAAAAAAAGTATGTTTCCAAAGCTTAAAGGAGAGCTGATCTGTATATTTTTTTTTTAATTTTTTGTTTGTACATTTTTTAAATAAATGAAGGTGGGTATCAAATCATTAAGGAATGTATGTTCCACAGAGTACGTTTAATAGACTGATGTAAAATTATATCTTTTTATTAAATTTTTTTTTTTTCAACGTTTATTTATTTTTGGGACAGAGAGAGACAGAGCATGAACAGGGGAGGGGCAGAGAGAGAGGGAGACACAGAATTGGAAACAGGCTCCAGGCTCCGAGCCATCAGCCCAGAGCCCGACGCGGGGCTCGAACTCACGGACCGCGAGATCGTGACCTGGCTGAAGTCGGACGCTTAACCGACTGCGCCACCCAGGCGCCCCAAATTATATCTTAATAGATGCTAGAATGACATCTTTTGTAACTACTCAGAATAAAAGAAATATGCAGATACCAACTTTAAAGTGTGCATGGAAAAAGAAATTTTAAAATTTCTTTCAGGGAATACACAGAATCTTATCGTTGAAAGAAACATTAACATAAGATCATTTTTAATCACACTGGTAATTGAGCTGAGAAATTATACTAAACTTTGCGCCCGGAAAATGAATTCTGCAGCTGAAAACGACAAATCGGTACACTATAAAAACTGAAATCGTCAGGAGATTTGATCATTTAAGTAACTGATACAAAAGTTTAACATTGTGTGAAGGATCTTTCTTTACGAAATGCTTTGCCCCCGAAACATGGTTCCAGCTTTCCCAACCCAGTGAGACTGAATAGTGTTTGAGATCTTCCAAAGCAACGTTCACTTCCTCAGGATGCAGGTCCTTTTCGGCTGTTGCCCCGGCTCAGGGGAGGCCTGTGGCGGTGGGTAGTTAAAGGGTCCAGAAGGTGGTGGGGGGAGGGGTTGCGCACCTGACTCTGGAGCTTGGCGTTGCCTTTATGGTGCAAGTGTTCAGCGGCGTCCGCATCAAAATGGTACATTCCTTTGTTTTCCTCAAAAAGCTTTCTATACTCTCGCTAAAACAGAGAACGTGAAAATAAAATCAGGATAAAAGAGACTGATTAAAGCAACTAATCCTTAGGAATGCAAACTAAAAAGTACAAGGCAACAAGAGCAGCAAACCCATCGTGCTGGCTGCTCTTGTGGACTTCCCACACTAAGGGAAACCACAAGGCCAGGCAGACCAGCTCTAGGTGGTCAAGGCAAGACACCCAAGAGAAGCAGGGGACAGCCAGCTGTCAGCACAATGTGAAAGACACTGGGGAGTGGCAATGTTAAAGCCAGTGACGGGACTCGTGTGACCAAGCAAGGTGGGCAAAATAAAGGCGATCTGTCCAGCCCGTATCCTCAAACAGAAATGTGTTTGATGGCATCTACGAGAAGAGAAGGAAAGAAGAACCAACAGAGGAAAGGAAAGTGGGGGGCAGGAAAAGAAAAAAGTTGTACAGGAGGGCTCGGCCATGAGAATGACTGGCAAGGATCATAAGGAAAATGAGAGAGTGAGAACTAATTCAAATAATTTTCCTAAAAGGAGAGGGTAGGTGGTGCCTGCGAGAAAAACAGAGGAGTCTGGGTAGAGCCGGTTGAATTTTTAAGGTGAAGAAATTGGATTAAGACACAGACAAAAAGGTGAATTTGGAAGGGACACCAAATTTGGCAACCGTGGGACTCCAAATACAACAGCGTGCGATAAGACAGAAATTGCTTCGTGACTTCTCTCATTAAAGATCAGACAGTTATTTCACCCTATTCGGAAAAGCCTTCTAGAGATAAACAGTAACTCTCAAAGACTCAAGGCTACAGAGACTTAAGGTAAAGCTGGCTGCCCCTTAAGCGGTGAGGATTTCAGGGGAAATGGCAATTTTGTGCAGGATGTAGGGAGAGGTAAGCTTGCATTCAAAAGAGAGCGGGAAAGAGCTGGCCAGAACAGAAGTGACTTTCAGGTCTTAGCAGATGCTCCAGGGATCTGAGAGTGAAACAGGAAGAGGCCCGGAGCCAGGGATGGGAAGGATGGAAGGATGCACGGGAAGGGATGTTCCACGGGGACGCAGCGATGGGTCCCCGAAGTGCTCCCAGGAGATTAGAGCACTACGTCATGGGTTCCCCCAACACTCTAACCAGAATAAAGTGAAGGAGTAAACTGCCCCCAGGACGCTCAAGAAAATGTTCCCATCCTACGTCTCCACTGAAGAGCATAAACTCTAAATTTTGGCTCCTTTGCTAATTGAAAAAAAGTAAATAAACAATTTCGAAGGACAACAGCATGCTCAGAGACTTTATAATTTTCTTAAAAGTTATTTTATAACATGCAATTAAAATCATCATCAACTGAATGTCACTCACACTCTAGAATGTACTCCATACCAGGTTTAAAATCCAGAACTAGAGAAGCCGAAGGATACTCTGTCTGCAATAGTGGATAGAGACTGAGGAAACGTTAATAAATCCTGTCCCGGTGATCTGTTTTAGGGATGCGGAATTTCAGAAACTCCGATTTAAAAAACAAACAAACAAACTAAAAACCAAACAAAACCTATCTGAACTAAGGTCTGCAAAACCATTTTCAAGACTTGCTGTGCCTTATACAATAGTCTCTGTTGCCTCCTAGTGGGAACGACAGGATAACACGTGCTATAGATTTTTCACTTATGCAGTTATAAGAGAGCCTGAGCCCTATTTTCCAGGAGGAAATGTTCCTTCGAAGCTTTAATTAGAAAGGCCGTTCAAACTCATAAGGACAAATTTTACTCTACACACTCTGTGTTTTACAAAATTTGTGATCTATCCCAAAGACATTTAGAGGTCTTTAAAAAAACAGTGATTTATAACAAGCTGACAACTAATTTTGGCAGAATGTCTGTTTATTAAGCACTTTCTTATTCAATCTTTTGATAAAATTAAGTTGCCTTTATAAATCAGCAAAATTCCCATTCTCTTCACATTAAAATTTAAAAGAGGGCAATTCTAATGTACAATAAATTTTAGCCAATGCATTATCATACAACTTTAATAAACAGACACCTCAGAGTAACGCATTTGAGTCTTAAACTCTTTTTCTCCCACGAAGTAATTATTCAGCCACAATTTTTCTATGGGAGAAAAAAAAGTCCATAATCTAGGCAAAGGCACCACCTGAATGAAGATTTAGACTTTAAAAATGGTATATACAATAAATGGAATATGTGACTTTCCTGGGTTTCTCTGCTGAGGAGGTGACAGAAACAACTTATAGTAAGCTATGATTTCTTAATTTTGCCATTCTTATAAAATAAAGGTCAATATTCTTGAAAAGAAATATTGCCTAGGAGTGGTATGTATTCTTCCAGCTACCGAATTTTTTAATTACTCCCATGATATTTTTATTGTCTTATCTACACAGGAATCCTCACATCCTCGGGAAATTTAACCCAAACAGTCAAGGGCAAATGGCGCTGCGATGATCAAACCAGGATGGCAAAGACTGAACGTGAAGAAAGCAGCCAGCTCGGAGAATAGCAACGTATCAACTTGTAGAAACGTCCCCGTGAGGCATGGAGGAAAATGGGAATCTCAAAGAACCACTAAAGGAGCACAGGAACGTGTGCACGGGGGGACGAATGAGCACTGAAACGACAGGAAGCATGAACAAAATGTCCTTGACCTGAGTCTCATTCTACACCTGACAGTCCTCTATGGTTCTCTGCCCAATAGACAGCAAGAAGGACAGACTGCTTTTCTCCCGAGGACCGATGATAAAGTCCATTAATTAATTTAAAAATCTCTGCAAGTACGAATTCTTTACATGCATAATCTATTTCAAGAGGAGGTCAGGGATAGTGCTGGGGAAAAGACAACTACAAAATAGTGAACAGAACTTCCAGTACTTCGAGGCCAAGCGCAGACATTTCTAAACCTGATCTGAAGCCAGATCTCATTCTTTAAAAATGTTTTTGTGTTTATTTATTTATTTTTGGAGAGAGGGAGGGAGAGAGAGAAAGTCAGGGAGGAGGAGAGAGAGGTGGGGAGAGAGAATCCCGAGCAGGCTCTGCACTGTCAGTGCAGAGCCTGATGTGGGGCTCAACGTCATGAACCGTGAGATCATGAGCTGAGCTGAAACCAAGACTCAGATGCTCAACTGGCTGAGCCACCCAGGCGACCCTTCATCTCATTCTTCAATAGTTTGGGAACCAGGTCTGGACTACAAGTTTTGTTGTTGTTGTTGTTGTTGTTTTTTCATTCCTGAACTGTGAGCATATCTCCTGAAGACAACTATTTTCACATTCCTTGCCCAACATATTTTCCATCTAATCTTACCTGGCCCAAAGCAGACATCCAACACATCTGGATAATTTTGAGTGCCTGGATGAGCACGTAATTATTAGAGCTGGCATAGAAATAACTTGAGGTCAAATTACAGTTCATCGTATGGTAGGGGCGCCTGGGTGACGCAGTCGGTTAAGCGTCCGACTTCAGCCAGGTCACGATCTCGCGGTCCGTGAGTTCGAGCCCCGCGTCAGGCTCTGGGCTGATGGCTCGGAGCCTGGAGCCTGTTTCCGATTCTGTGTCTCCCTCTCTCTCTGCCCCTCCCCCGTTCATGCTCTGTCTTTCTCTGTCCCAAAAATAAATAAACGTTGAAAAAAAATTTTTAAAAAAAATTACAGTTCATCGTCACCAGGGGCTATTCTGAGATGAAGGCAATGGGGCACAGGTGAGCCAGGGTCCTCAGCTATGAGAACCGGTGAAGTCGGGGTCCACACGCTTTAAGTGTTTGAAACAGCAACCAGGAGGTGAGGTCTGCCAGAATCACTACTTGGCAGTGTGCACAAATATTTCACTAGGGCATGAAAAAAACCGCTCTCGCCCCCTAACTGCTTTGAAGAAAACGTGGAAGCCTCCACAAGACCAAAAGTAGAGTGCCAACGTAATGTCGGATTTATTTCCAGAGAAAACACAAATTAGCCTAAGACGATCTTGTATGTTACCGAGGCCCATTTGAATACCAGACACGCTGCTCTGGCCCCCAAAAAATACAAGATCCCTGCTTTAAGCCTGACCTTCAAGTGGCTTCGGTGAATGCGGAAGAAGAAAGAGGAAGAACGACAGAAAGAAGTCTCGTGCAAGCACTTTGAAGTGTAGTTGTTCAACAGGAAAGGTTGCATTCGGGCGATATTAAAGAGCTAGTGAGAACCCCCTGTGTAAAGCGACAGCTTTCGTGGGCTTCGAGCAAGCAGACCGCTACTTTTGAAGGAGTTAGTAATTCAGGGAGAGGTGGAGCCCAGGCACGCCTGATGAAGCAGGTACGCTCATGAACAGGCTCAAAGCCATCGTGGCTCTCTGGGGCCACAGGGCATCCCCGGCTGCCATCAAACAAACCCACTTACTCGGCTGAGCATTTTGCTGGCTTTCAAAGCATGGTCTAAGAACAAGTTTGGGAGATCCGAGACTGGATCATGCATATTTTGAATGTCTTTCTTGTACTTCACCTATGAAAATAACAGGAAACAACATACCGTCCAGGAGAAGAAAATATTATGCTTTTGCATTATCGCCATTATTATTTTCAATACATCGAAAAACACCATGTGGTGGTAAATTAACAGGCGAGTTTACAGGCGGCCACAAGATGGTGCTCATTTACTACAGAATGAGTTAAAAAAGTTACTGCTAGGGTCTTGAAAACATTTCGGTAATTGCTTTTATTGTTTACATATTTAGAAAGGGTGACAGTCACAGAATCGGGTAATTTTAATAGACATTCTGTTTCCAAAAGGAACAGTAACTTTATTCTTTAGAAATTACCACATTTTAATTATGCTCTGGAGCAATTTAAGGGTTTTTGGTGTTTTTTCATCCTATTGCAATACAGACCTTCTTCTTTTACTTCCAACTATTCTAAATATACAATATTAGTAATAATAATACTAAAATATTAATAACAGAAAATGTTTGAGCATTTACTTTGTGCCAAACATTTTATACGTAGTATTTAATTTCCACAACCCTTGTGGGTAGATACTTTAAGTATCTCCATTTTACAGAGGAGTAAACTAAGGCACAGAAAGATGAAGATATAGAATTAAGAGGCAGAACAGGATTCAAATTCAAGCAATCCAATTCTAAACCCTGTGCTTTCAAGCACTATGCTCTAGGTTCCTTTACGTATATCCCAACCCTATCTGCTTTCCATTTTTACACGCACACAAGATAAAAAACAAGTAAGACAAAGAATCCATTCTGATATTCCAGTGATCCTAACAGACCCATTTCAAGTGTTGGTACGAAACACAAGTGAGTGAAGAGGCACAAATAACAATACCTACTAAACCTAAAGGGAAATAAGCTATGCTGAGTCCCGAGGACAGGGCAAGAGTTGAAAAGTTTCAGTGATCTGACAAAGCAACAGTTCAACAATTCCTCATCTCAATACTTGCAAAGGTATTATGCATCCTTCAACCACAGCAAAGTGGTCCATTCTTTCCCATGTTTCCGTGTTTACGCTCTGCTTGATTCTAATAAAAATTTAAGGCATCTTTTCATGTCAACTGAAACTTGATTATTTTTAAAAACATAAAATGAAACCAAACCTGTGAAGAGGTATTTCACAGCGTTTGCATAAAGGATAGGAAAGACACTGTTTAAGACGTTATCCGTGCAATTTCTGAAAATTTCTTTCTTATAAACTACCATATGCCAGGTTGTACGTTACAGGAGCCCAATTTCCTGGGCACAATTACATGAGTTAACTGTTGCCATAACCACTAATTTAACATACTACATACCGCTGGTTTCGCAAAACTCTATAATCTGGTTCTACTCTTGAACAGATAGAATAGTTTTATTAGCAATACTATTCCTAACTTATTAACTAATCAGTAATCAGTAACCATTAGTGGTAACTTACAATAATACATTTTCCTCGAGAAAGCTCTCAGGAAAGTATGCTTCAGTGTTTGCAACTAAAATACTTGGGAACTGCATCATCTCGATTCAGTATTAGCAATTAGTAATTACAATACAGTTGATTCTAAAGATACTGAAGGGGCGCCTGGGTGGCGCAGTCGGTTAAGCGTCCGACTTCAGCCAGGTCACGATCTTGCGGTCCGTGAGTTTGAGCCCCGCGTCAGGCTCAGGGCTGATGGCTCAGAGCCTGGAGCCTGTTTCCGATTCTGTGTCTCTCTCTCTGCCCCTCCCCCGTTCATGCTCTGTCTCTCTCTGTCCCAAAAATAAAAATTAAAAAAAATAAAGATACTGAAAATAATTGCCTATGAATCACACGTCATAACTTACATCGCTCACCAGTGCAGTGACAAGCTGACTTTGCCTAAAAGAAGCGTTTTCAAGAGGATTGTAACGATGTTTCTTATCCTTCATTTCACTATCAAATTTTTCTTTGTATTTAATCTGCCATAAAAGAAGAAAACAGGATAAATTAAACAGCACATTTATCTTTAAGCTTTCAAAATGAAACATTTGATTTTTAATTAGATCAGACCTAAGCTACCTTAAAAACAAATGGTAACAAAGCTTAAATTCCTGGTATTTTTCCTCCTATAAAGCTTAATTAGGCATGAAAAATTTTTTTATGGAAAAACAACCTCTACTTGAACATTGATCATAAATGCAATTAGGCATGAACTCAAATCCTATTAACAAGAATTAAACACTAAAATCTCAGGATTTTTAAATGTCAGGTTTCCATTTCTGCATTCTTATTGCCTATGATCAATTAGAAATTGAGACCACAGATGAATGAAAGTCTATAACATTTAGAAAATGGATCCTGAGACCCAGAATTTGAATATGAATTTTCCTGAGGGAATTATTCCAAATACGGGACATGGTTTAGATTATGGTTTTTCTCATCATTTCCCAGTTGCTCAAAAAATTCATTTTTAGGGATTACATTTTCTGAAATGTCCTGGGTCTATTTAATGTCAATTTTTTATTCCTCTGCTTTAGCTCCACAGTTATATTCAGCAGCAAAGTATCTCTAATACTTACTCTGTATTATTTTTCTCCTTTTTAAAGTAGTCTATCAATTTCTCTATAGATAGAGAAATATGTGAAGGTAGGTTATGATAACTACCTGAAATGTAGATACAAGTCCTTTACTAAAAGCAAAACCCAAAAAACTACTTATTGGAATCTCACACCCGCTTTGATTCCTGCATCCAGGAAAAGGAGGCATAGACCTCAAAAGCAGAAGCTCGCTCTTTTGTTCTCTCACGATAACTTTACAATGTTATAATTCTCACAGTATTGTGTTCTTACAACATTGTCCTAATGCATCTTCATTCATATGTCTTTAAGCCCTACCTCGAAAAAATTTTTTCTAATTTTTCCAAGTTTATTTATTTATTTTGAGAGACAGAGCGTGCGCGCACAAGCCGGGGAGGGGCGGAGAGAGAGGGTGAGAGAGAATCCCAGGCAGGCTGTGCGCTGTCAGTGCCGAGCCCCATGAGGGGCTCGATCTCAGGAACTGTGAGATCATGGCCTGAGCTGAAATCAAGAGTCAGATGCTCAACCCACTGAGCCACCCACCCACTGAGCCACCCAGGGGCCCCTCGAAGTAATTTTTATCGAGAAGCAATTTGGGTCTGGCTGCCACTCTCTGTTTTAATTGAGTGTACATTGGGTGATGTCTTCCTCAAGGACACATGTCTGGTACCTATGGGAGACCGCTAGTGAAAATCTTGGTGAGAATACATTTGGAAAAGATTCCAGGATGGCTTACAGGAAATATTTTCTGCTGTGCCTCCATTTGCTAGTAATAACTTTCTGATAGTCGCATTGCCTTACAAATTCAGGCGAAACCTCATTTATTCTAATTAATTAGACTAGTTAATAAACTTTACAAAGCAAGAAAAACTCTGATTTTATACGAAATATATATATTTATGTCTTGAAATCAGGCACAATATCACCAATGAAATAAATTTAGATCTCATTTGCTATTTTCCACGGTCATGGGCACCACAGCAAAAGTTTCCCCTCCCTGGTCCTCCTCTAAATTCCACTCCTGTCACAGGGCACTTGTCCATCCCTCTTCCAGGACACTTGTCACCATGTTTTGATCTGTGCTTTTGTCTCTCTAGGTTTTTAGGGCCTAAAGGACATTTGCTTGACAATGAGAGGAGGCTCTCTTAACTGTCTTCCACCTGAATGGCACTCCTGACTCAGCCAGATTCACCAACACTCTCTCCTGACTGAACAAGACATTCTAACTGATGGCCTCAGTGCCCTGAACGTTCTGGTAGCTGTTTACCCCATCAACCAATCCACCTATGCAATCCTGGCTTGCACCAAGTTTTCCTTCAACGATTCAAATTCTCCAACCCCGGGCACCATAAGCATCTTAGTTACGTATTAGCTAAGTGGCAAAATTAGGTTATATCCTCTCTGAGAAGAGAGAGCCTGTCCTACCGTCTGCCCACAGCATGGAGGGGGTGAAACTTGGAAATGAACCTGGAGCCAATGGCATTCTCACCTGCCATTTGTTTTCCCAGGCGAAGGTATGGTTCCGAAAAGCAATAATCGATCCACATTGCGATGACTCCTTTTTCCTCTCCTCACTACATCGAGCCTGTGTTGAGTTCCTGCCATGAGATAGGATGAGTTCCCACCCGAGGCTGGGGGTGGGATCAAGACACGCTCTGTCAAGATGGGGGTCGGTAATCTTTCCAGCAGCAGATCTGACTGAATCACAGTCACTTAAAAGCGGTTTAAGCGCCCCAGCACTTCCATTCCCGTTAGCTACGTTATAAACTTGCCAAGAGTCAAGCTGAGTTCGTCCCTAACCCCATTTACGCTGGCTGTACTTATCATAATCACGTGATTTAATTTAATACTCCAAAGACTGACATAATATATATTAATATACATATGCATGTATGTATGCATATGTGTGTTTATACTCCTGTGCTCACCAAGTCCCCGTCCCTGAGGGAGGCCCCGGGGACATGCAGTAAAAAATGAACTTGATTCCATCCAGGCGTCACTGCTGATGGTTAGGCGCAAAGACAAATTCTGGGAGGGTGAGCTGGCTGCAGCAGCACAGGGCAATGAGGCCACGGAGCCACATGTTGTGGCAGACCCTCTTCAAGTCTGAGGAACCAAGGGTATTTGAGTTAAGGCGCGAAGAGAGTGTACTTAGTGAGGGAAAGCGGGGAGAGGGGTGGGGGGAAGGGGCATGCTGATAGAGTGTGCCCAGAGGGAACAGCAGGTGGAAGGCGAGAGAGGGGCACACAGCATGATCAAGGAATTTAAGAACACAAGGGTGGCCAGAGGATGGAGATTACACGAGAGACTGGAGAGCAGGACTGGCCAGGTCCTACGGAGCTCTGTAGCTGCCATGGAACTTGGGCTTCATCCTAAGGCCGGTAGGAAGTCATTCTAAGCACGTTTGCGACTTGAGCAGGTTTGCCACCGGAAGGATTCTGGACGCCAGTCTGGACAGAGCGCGTCTTGATCCCACCCCCAACCTCGGGTGGGAACTCATCCTACCTCATGGCAGGAACTCAACACAGGCTCGATGTAGTGAGGAGAGGAAAAAGGAGTCATCACAATGTGGATCGATTATTGCTTTTCAGAAATATACCTTCCCCTGGGAAGAACAAACGCCAGAGTCGATGGCAGGTGAGAACGCGTCACGTTCATTTCCAAGTTTCACTCCCTCCATGTGGCCTCCGTCCCTCATGTAACTGTGCTGGCATGCGGAGAGCAGGATGGCTTCTCTGTGCTCAGAGATGATGTAACCGACACTTGCCACTTAGCTAATACTAGATTAGACTATTTTCTAATTTTGGACATATTTAAATTATCTGGGTACGTCTATTCTCCCATTAGACAGTGAGCCAGGAACAAAGTTTTGTTCATTTTTTTTATCCCTAGGGCCTGGAATAATGGATTGGAATGGATTTGGTACTTCCTATATGTTTATTAAAGAAATATATAAATTAATGATGAAAATGATAAGCAAAAACTCTCTTTTATGACTCACACAATGAGTCAAACCTTGAGACGTGTCGGAGATTACAAGATCTCTAATATTTCTCTAACTCTCCAAGTACACACACACACACACACACACACACACATGCACACACACGTGTGCATGCACACCACAGTCACTGTTAAATCGATCGGAACTAGAGCCCATGAAGAAGATAAAGAATGTGAAAGGAATCCAAAACAATAAATATAAAAACATTATACTGAATCTGTATTTTACTGTATAGTTCCTGCTGGACTTGCATTCGTTCATTCATTCACTCATTCAAGAAATATTTATGTAATGGCTCCTCTGTGCCGGTCACTGGGCTAAAGAGGGCCATACTGAAGAGACTGAAGGAACAGTTGGTAACTGTGTTCAAATATTTGAAAAAAATCAAAACATGGCATTTGCTCTACTGCGGAAAGTAACATTAGTATCGACGCGTAGTTAGTATACGTGGGTAGTTAGTCTCCATGGTTTCTGTGGATAATGATGAAAAGAAGTTACATTTAGACTAATACCTGTAGGATGCGCAGAAATCATTCAGATGAACGTTAGGAACTTTTTTTCTGAAAGCCCTCTCTGATGTCCCAGACTGCTGGTGTATTTTTGAAACATCCCGCCTTTACCCAGTCACAGAGATCACACCTTGGTGTCATTATCTGCCATGCCGCTGCACTGTGGATCTTTCCCATTAGGCTGTAAGCTCAGTGATGGCAGGGGCTGTATCTGTCCTGTTCACCTTTGAAAATCTACCCCCAAGCACAGGGTCCAGCATGTAATATCTATCTCATTTGAACCAATACATGGATGGAGAAGGGATTCTTTCATTGAAAGGCAGGAGCAGGTACCTTCCACGGTGTCCTCAAATTGTGATATAGCCTTGCGATAGATTTTGATGAGAACTTTATTTTTTTTTCATTCATCCAGTATAGCTTACTTAGAACCCTGATTGTTAAGTTTCAATATCCACCTCAATACCTTAAGACCGTTCTTTTCAAAATGGAAAAATACCAATTCCCATCTAAGTAAAGGATTCTACTTTCAGAAATTGTTAGCATTCTATCTATTCATTCAGTATCTCTTGAGGCATTATCTGCATTAACCTCTATACTAGGCACTGCTTTTACATATTCCTGAGGATAACAAACTCACATTTAAGTGACAGAGTCAGAGATGATCATCGGGTAGCCATTACTGAATACTAGAGATCACAGAATTGATGTTCTGGAGAAGAATAATAAGAAATCCCAAATTCACATTCTTTCGAAATATGCATGGGAAACTGCATGCCTCACATGTAATGAGCATTAGTCACAGCTTAGGTCCTAATAAGGGTGAACTAGGGGCATAAATTACACATCTTAGGAATAATTGGGTACATAAAATAAGCTATTCAGAACTAAATGCCATTCTAATGCAATATTCTCCTGAAAGTATTTAATAGAAGTCTAATATCTTAAAAATATAACAAAGTGTAATAAAGTACTCTCATGACATTACTCATTAAGCACAGAGTAATGCAAATGATCCCAAAATTTGTGATCATACTTCACACAAAATCATGGTTGTGTTTGCGTGGAGGTTTGAAATCCATTCACACTCTTAATTCACAATCCAAATATAGAAATATATTACAAATTGTCTCAATACCAAATTGTCTCCCCTCGACTTACGAGTCTAACCTGCACACAACTCCTTTCGGGACAACTTTATTTTTAAAGATTTCTACCACTGCTACGCATTGGGTTATACGCCCTAAGACTTGAATTTTAAAATTCTGTCTAACCTTTCCAGGTTATTTCTGTAGTGTGAGATCAGTGATTTAAAATATATCTGTTGCTCCTATCCTTGTAATAAGTGTAGTAAGAGGCAAAGTGTTGTGAAATTTATCTCTAAGCTTCAGTACTCCATGCGATCTGATTCAAAGATGCCTGAGGAACAAAGACACAAGAGTTTCCCTCATTAGTTAACCACAAAGCAAAATAACTTCATTACATAAAAAAAAAAACATGCTTATCAGACACTGACACCCAACTATTTCTTACCTCTTGCTATAAAGGGTTGCATGTAAATGAAGTGAGAAAAGAGCCAAATGGTTTCAATGGGCCCCTTGGTCACCTTCTGACTGGTTCACTCACTCACTACACATACACATTCAATATCCTATCCTATTTTCAACCCACACTTCACACATCTGAGTGTCTGTCTCTTCATGCACACTCACATCTCCTGATGTGATGCTTTCCCTTGACTAACCGGGGACTCAACCATGGAACAAAATATCTCCCTCCAGTTTCAAGACCACTTGAGAAAGGGAGAAATAGGTGTTGGGTTGGGTGAGTTG
The DNA here is from genome assembly GCF_022837055.1 of Prionailurus viverrinus. Lineage (NCBI taxonomy): Eukaryota > Metazoa > Chordata > Mammalia > Carnivora > Felidae > Prionailurus > Prionailurus viverrinus. The sequence continues at coordinate 16,413,349 of NC_062567.1, forward strand.
GCTCCTTATGTATGTTACCCCCTATACCTGAGTCAATTACTTTGCAAACAAATGAAAAGTTACTTATGCCCATGACTGATTTTATTCACATTATAAATACCATCATACCTAATGATCCTGATGTTTACCAACCTTTCCTTTTAATATAGGAAAGGTATGTATATAGGCTCATACTCCTAAAAGTTGATGAGGAATGTTAAGATTTAGCAAGATTTTCAGAGACCCACACTTGGAGAAAACACTGGAATTGTTAAACTACAATAATATAACTTAAATCATTCCTCATAACTGCATCTAGACAAAGCAGTGTTTCAATGGCCGGAAGCCTGACTTCTAAAGCCAGTAGTTCAAAGCTTCACCACGAGGGGTGCTGGACTTCAGCCCCACCTATGACTCCAGACAAAGGAAGAAAAAAGCAGAAGCAGACTCCAAAAGAAAGCTTCTCGTCATCACCACAGAAACAAATGTTAGGGAAAAAATGGAAAATTTGGTAAGTATACCTTAATTATCAGTGAAAATGAAGCACAAACAAATAACACAATGCCATATACCTATAGGCACCAATTCTCTCCAAGTTTGGATGAAATTAAACTAAAAGCTATCAAGGAAGATAGTATATCCAGATTCTTATGTAGAACTTGCCATAAAATCAATAGTATTTTCAGGTCTGAATTTTACACAAAATCATATCCCCGTCCTTATTTTCATAACAAAATAACATCTTACTTTGTACCAACTGTGAATGATCTAGAGAAATTTGTTTAATCAGTCTATGTATATTTATTGAAGTCCAATCTGTGCTATTCTGTAATGATGAATTAAACACATGTCAACCCTGTCCCCATAAAGCCTGCTATGTGGTAGTAAAGGAGATATTTCACACACACACACACACATACACACACACACACACACACACACACACACACATTTTTGACTAATACAGACTGTGTTAAGAACTATAAAGAACCAGAACTGAGAATGAAGGGGAGGGAGCAATACAATTTAAATTGGCAAGTCAAGGATGCGACACTGAAGCCAAAATTTGGGGGTAAAGAAGTTGGTTGGGAGAGTGTTTGCCAGGAAGACAGAATGGGAGATTCTCCAAACCAATTAACATCCCCATTCAATTTGAGGACAATATTTATAATTAAATTTTAATGGCAATCTAAAATGTACTTTTTATGTTTCAAACCCATTCTTGTCAATACATCCCATGCAATTTTAGAACAAACACTAGTTATTATAAATACAAAAGTTTTCCTTGATGTTATAAAACTAACAGAATTGCATTCACCATGTAGACAAATTTCCAGTAATAAAGACGATATATGAATATATTAACAAATCAGCTGCTCTTAAAAGGATTTTGTCTCCCCCCCCCCAAAATAAATAAATACACTTAAAAAAATCTTTTAGAAAAAGGGGGCGTTTGGGTGGCTCAGTCGGTTAAGCGTCTGACTTCAGCTCAGGTCATGATTTCACAGTTTGTGAGTTCGAGCCCCACACCGGGCTCTCTGCTGGAGCCCGCTTCGGACCCTCTGTCCCTCTCTCTCTCTGCCCCTTCTCCACTCATTTTCTCTCTCGCTTTCTCTCTCAAAATAAACTTTAAAAAAATCTTAAAAAAGAAAAGAAGTTTGTAAGATGATGGCTTCAACAGTTACCCCACTAGCATTTGAGATACCCAGAAATACACGAATCTCATTATCTTGGCACGTGACGTGTCACTTCAATTTTTTTTTTAACTCATTTTCTCCTGATTACTTGACCATCATTTTATGTGCCTACTAAATTTTAAAAAAGGAAACTTTCACAAGTATGGCAGCAAAGCTGTTGTACAAGTTAACAAAGGTTTTTGGGTTTCCATCACCTTTCCCAGGCTCAACCTGGTCAGTCAGAGGTCAATTTACTGGTTACTTGGAAGAACTCTGCCCCCTGCTCTCTCGTTCTCACCCCTTCATCAGGCAGGTCTTTCCACAATACGCCGCGAGCACTACCTCCTCTCCGCCTCCTCTCTCAGTGCTCCTGGTGCTATCTGCTCTCCCCCTCCTGCACCTGTCCCCGGGGTCCTCTGCTTCCTGCCTTCCTAAGTCACTTCCTTTCTAGGCATTTCTTTGCCTTTGAGTGCTCCTGTATCTACAATCTGTCATTAGGTGAGGAGCAAGACAATACATGATGGTCGAATTGTCAGTGAAAATAAGAAACCACACTTTCTGCCCTCGACTCTAGTTCACACCCCTGAAAATACACACACGGAACGTGTCGCGTTCATTCCAGGAGTCCTCTATATTCATCTGCCCAGTTTTCCTTTTTCTCTCATGAGGTTATGAGAGCAGCAAGAATGTCATGGGGAAAATAAAGATGTAACTTGCAAATTACGATCTGCTTAGGTATCTGGTTGTACAGTTGCTAAAGGAATTGAATTTTTTTTTTTTAACCTGCCTAAAAACCCAGGGAGGATCACATGGTAGGATTTCTGGTGACTTAATCTGAAATATCAAAATAGGAGCGAATGGTTAGCTCAATCAGTTGGGTGTCTGACTCTTGATTTTGGCTCAGGTCATGATCCCAGAGTCGTGGGATCAGGCTCTTTATTGGGCTCTGTGCGAGGTATGGAGCCTGCTTAAGATTCTCTCTCCCTCTCTCTCTCTGCCCATCTCACCTGTTCACGCTCGCTCACTCTCACTCCCCAAAATAAAATTAAAAATTTTTAAATAAATTTTAAAAAATAAATAAAAATTAAAATTAGAAAAAGCCTTTCGCAGACACTTCCTTCTCTATAGACCATCTAACTTGTTTAATTTTTTTTAAGTTTATTTATTTTGAGAGAGAGAGAGTGTGTGAGGGGGGCAGAGAGAGAGAGGGAGAGAGAGAGAGAATCCCAAGCAGGCTCTGCGCTGACAGCTCCGACTCAGGGCTCGAACCCACAAACCACGAGATCGTGACCTGAGCCGAAGTCGGATGCTTCGCCAACTGAGCCACCCAGGTGCCCCGATTTAATTTAGTTTTTAAAATAAATTCTGCCCATAACATGCGGCTCGAATTCATGACCCTGAGATCAAGAGTCACATGCCAAGTGAGTCAGCCAGGCGCCCCTTGCATGGAGTTTTTAACATTAATTTTGGAAGAATTAACATTTTTACCATATTGAGTATTGAGACACCTGAGCTAGAGCACAGTAGGTCTTCTCATTGGTGCAAATGTCATCATGTTCTTCTATCTGGTTGCACAGTTTTCCTCATTTACACCTCTCCATTTTGAAATGTAATCCAACTTTGCACCTTGAGGAACGGGTATTGTCAAAGTTGAAAACACCGTAAATGTATAAAAATCGCTTTTGATATTACTATTGTTGACCTGGCAAATATTATCATTTTCCATCGAGAGAGTTTTAATTCTATAGTCAAATACGCCTAACTCTCCTTATATAGCTTCTGGATCTCCGGTCTTATCTAAGAACAACTCTGTTATCCCTATGTGCTATCTATATTCTCCTGGGTTTTCTTTTAAGATTTAAAAAATTATTTTATTGTTTACATTCACATCTCTAATCCATCTGGAATTCATTTTGTATGTAGTTTAAGATTCAGGTCCAATTTTATTTTTACTCTGATGGATGGACAGTTATGTCAGCGCCATTCATTAACTAATACAACTTCTTCCCACTGCCTTGAACCAACACTTTCATCGTATATTAAATTCTTATACATATTGGAATCTATTTCAGGATTCCCTATGCTAGCCTACTGATCATTTTATCTCTTACTGTACTAATCCCATATTGATTTAATTTCGGTGGTTTTATATTATGTTATGGTAACTCACAACTAAAGTTCTTCACTGGTCTTCATTTTCATACTTTTAAAGGCTATTCTCAGGCATTTCCTTTCCATTCAAACTCTAAGATCGTTTGTCCATGCTTAAAAAAAAGTTCTATTGGCTTGTCATTGAAATTGCATGACATGTATATATTCATTTGGGGAGAACTGCAATTTTTACCTGCCGAGACTTTCAGCCTAAAACATGACCTGCCTTTATACTTTTGCGGATCTTATTTGATGGTCTTCAGTAAGATTTCAAAGTTTCCTTCATTTGTCTCACCTCTTTCTTATCTTGTGATTAAACAAAAGCATTCGGAAATTGATATTTTATTACCAAGTTACAAAGTGTGTGTATGTGTGTATAGACAGATAGCAATCTAATTATTGATCTAATCTAATTGGTATCAGGATTGCTGAATTCTCGAAATCCTAGGAAATGTGACAACACAGCCCACCTCATTAAAAAGGGTTAGAATTTGAGCCTGGAGAAAAGAAACCTTTGTCTCATGCTTAAAATTGGACGTATTTTTATGCCTTAGTGAAATTTATAATTATTGCAATCCTATCTGAAATAGTTTCAGAAACATTATCTTTGCATAGTCTTGCAATTAAAGATATTATCTAAGATGAAATATTTTCCTGTGCCACTAGAAACAAAATCTCTCAATCAAATCATTGTGGAGTCATCACTCGAGTCTTACTTGACTAGAAAGTTTAGAAGCTTCCACAGCATGTTCGAAATCTGGTCTTCCAATTACAGCAGGCTCTTTATTCATTACTCCTTGCCCTTTCTTGTACTCTGCCTAAAATGAATAAATATGAGAATGTTAAATATTTCTACTTTCCAATGAAGCATTACATTAACATTAGCTGAAATAAAATATAATAGATGGTCAGTCCACAAAAAAACATCCCTTACAATCCACCAAATGATAAAATGCTGACTGCTAGGGCAGAAATTGATTTCATGTGGTTATATAAATAAACTCAACCCTTTTGTAGTAAAATAATTATCAAGTTTGAATCTTTGTACCCTGTCACCATTGTCATCATTGTGTTTCTGTATAAACACTGAAAAAAAATATTAGAAGAAATTTCTGGATAACTGAGATCCCAAATTCTGCAGGCAGACAGCCTGTATGGCTCGCTTGACCTCAGGAATTTAGCCCTGTTTGGTTAACATGAAGTTAAATTTCGTAAATAGTTATTGATTTTTTTTTTTAAATTTTTTTTTTCAACGTTTATTTATTTTTGGGACAGAGAGAGACAGAGCATGAACGGGGGAGGGGCAGAGAGAGAGGGAGACACAGAATCGGAAACAGGCTCCAGGCTCTGAGCCATCAGCCCAGAGCCCGACGCGGGGCTCGAACTCACGGACCGCGAGATCGTGACCTGGCTGAAGTCGGACGCTTAACCGACTGCGCCACCCAGGCGCCCCAGTTATTGATTTTTAAGGTGAGTATAGTCTACATTATTCAAATATTTGGTTTGTGTTAGGTCATCATTTTTAACCGAGGTGCAAAGGTATGTTTAAGTTAAATGGTATTAACCAAGAAGGATATCTTGGAGAAGATAAGAAAACAGCCACGATGTGTAGAAAATGTACAAGGGCAAATGGTGGCTAAAAAGAATCTGCACAATTAACAGGAACACGATGGGAATAAGGCCAAGTGATATTCTTCGGGACGAGGTAAGGTGAGAGATAATATCAGACCAGATGACTGACAAAGTTGACTTCCAGGCTGAGACATCTGAATGCGAGCATAGCACTTACTTCTCTGAAAGTATGGCAGCATTAGCCATAGTGAAGGCAACTTTGAGCAGCTTCTGCATATACCTGAATAACCTACATAGTCAAGTGGATGATTCAGATTAAAAAAAAATTGAGAACGTCATGAATTCAGATTGATTCCACCAATTCAATTAACCATTCAACTACCAGAGCCACAGGTTGTCTCCTGCAAAAAATAAGAAATCATTTCTGCTCAAGATAAGAAAGAGAGATTACATTGCTTATGATCTTGGAGATCTGCGTGGCCATCTTGATGTCTGGTCTGTTGAGATCCGCACTGTACGTGTGGGTGCCCTGTACATCTTTTCTATAAGAAATCTGATCCAAGAGGCAGTTTTGATTGAAAGAAAGAAAAAGAAATTAGTGAATTTATATAACTACCAGACTTAAAGTCTATAAAATCATTTATCTGTGCTAAATCATCTTAGAGAACCCACCGACCATGAGCTGTTTTTTAAAGTTTTTTTAAGCACAACCTTTATTTGAATAGATACATTCTTTTTTCTGCCATACCTAAGTCTCACTAGCATTACTGCAGATGAACTGGATTCATACAACATAAAAAAATGTGAGCCCAAGACTTTGGCACAAAACCAATCTCACGGGATTTTACATAGACCGCTCTGATAAGCATGTCAACGTGGGTACGTGTGTATGTGCATATTCACATACAGAATATCCTCATCAAGGGCCTTAACTTGCCCATCACACAGTCTTGACCCCCAGTGGATGCAGGGTAAGCCCAGCACGTGAAAGTAGAAAATCATTTCCTGGGGTAAGGGTGTGTGAAGCTGTTCCTCTCCGGCTTTCTCTTCCTTTTCTGACTGGACTCTTAAAATGCCCGTGTGTGGGAAGACTAGTCATGTTTACTGACAGTTTTATTTTCTAGCAACTACCATCACAATGAGTCCAAAAAATAAAAGCAATTACATTAAGGAACATTCATTCTCTGAATGCACATGAGATGCAACCAAACTGAAGCGCGGAAAATAGAAAAATATATGTAAATTTAAAGAGAAAAATATATGTAAATTTTATCAAACCTACTTTAGGTGATGGTGGTTATTCAGATTTGAATTCGACTGACAAACAGGAAGTGAGACCAGACCAAAACTAGTATAATGCCCCCCGCCCCGGTCAACACCTCACCAATCTGTCCACTTCTCTGTTTCTCAAGGTTGGTCATAAGCTAAAGGAATATTTATCTATTTTCCAGATGTAATTCTACCTGGCAGTGTCACCAGGGGCTGATTGATTTGTCCATTACATTAGTTCTATTAAAGTTCTAACGCAAAGAGTACAGCAATGGTCGTTTTTAAGACCCACCTTCATTTTTTCAAGGCGTAAAAAGGTAAGACACAGAAACTTACAACTGAACATCTACACAAAATGCACAATTATTTATATTGGTACAATACAAATATTTCTAATGCTGCCTGTGAATTTTCTACAGTAGGATCATCTAAGGTACTTATTCAAAAACTAGATTCCTGAGGTCCGTCCCCAACCCTCCGTAACAGAATTTCGGTAAATGGGGCTCAAGAATCCGCATTCTAATGAATTCCCCTGTTGATCTATATAAGCCAGTGTTCTAGATAATATCAATGTATGTTGTTATTTTCCTTTCAGTCTTGTAGAGTTAAAAACCATTTGTACTTTCTTACTTCCTTCAAAAATAATTATCAGGTACAAGAAATGAAAATGCATTAATACTTTGATAGGCTCCCTACGCATTATATTATTTCATTTCGGTGAAATGTTTACATACATTTCTATTTATTCTTTTAAGGGCTTGCTTTTGCCTCACCACCAAGACTGTTTTTTTAAACTGTGTTTATAATCATGAATCTGTCTAACAAGTAAACACAGCTTCGCTAGAGTTCGCGTAATTTCAGCAAGAGCATCTGTTTTCTTCACTATTTCTGTTTTCACAGGCTTTACCTTAGCAAGTAATTCAGGTAGGTTTTGTGCACACGGGTAGCAAAAGAAACATGAAAACGGGCTGGAAACGGAGTTATACTGTTGGGCGAATTTTAAATCCTTCGGGATTTAAAATTAAGCCAATTTCATTGGCTTCAAACAGCAACACGCTCCCGCTCCAACGATGGCCAATCAACCTCAGCCGGCGCTCAGTTAAACACAAGCTGTGTAAACAAAAACCGACTCTCGGGTGAAAACAAACCGAAATTACTACCCACCTACAAGACTAACTGTTTCTAAGTTACTGCATTCATACAAAAACCACAGGGGGGGAATGTCTTTTTGTTTAGAAAAGAATGAGGATAAAAACGGAAACCCTTACTTTCTGAAAAGAGCTGCAACCTTCCAGAAATCTAAGCTTTGCATGGGTTATGTAATTATATGCTGCTCAGCCTAATGACTGCGTGAAGAGAGGTGAGGGGCACAGAGGCCGCAGGAGCAGGACTCTGAATAGGGCCCCATCATCCATGTAAATTGCAAATTAGAGGCCGGCATATGTGACTCCAAACAAATATGAAGATTGACAAGAGCTGCAGATTCAAACAAGCGGACGGCACAGAGCCGCACAGGAGAGCAGCACAGGAGCCCGGTCGCTAGTCAGATCTTCCAGAATATCACTGCGTGGGGACATCCCACGGGAACGGGGCTTCATGTGGGGAGGCGCAGGGCCACCAGCTCCTGGGCTGCACCGTGAGCAACGACGTCTGAACTTGGTGGTGTGCCGGCTGCCCGGCTTTGAGGGGGGCTCGCCTGACATTTCTCAAGTGTCCACAATGTGTCTTAGCTCCATTCTGCAGTCTGTCCGAACCCGGGAAGAGGAAAAACGGTATGCGGCCGAAGAGAGGTTTGGCAGTGGAAGGTCAAAGAATATATATGGTTTTTTCCCCCTATTTCCGGAATGACTTCAAACCCCCAAGTGCTAACTGTATTGGAACAGTGGACCGACCGGTCTCCGTTCTTCAGGCTGTCTTCTCATGAATCTTGAATCTTAGAAACTTCTCGTGTTCTACAGTACACTGTTGAAGAAGGAGAAAACAGGAGGCTCCTGAAAATCGTCAAGCCCAGGATGCGTGCAAGCCCGAGGGCCAGCGACTGATTTTACCTTGTTTTGTGTAATGTGCTGCTCCCTACTGCGTCCTCAGAGCATAGGAGAGGAGGAAAAAAGCCGGAGGAGGGACGAAAAAAAGGAGAAGAGAGATACTTCAGTCTCTTCCCAGGAGAAAGTGTGTTTCCCCACTTCTTTAAATCTCTTATTATACCTTTCGATGAAGTTTGATTGTTTCCTTCTATAGGTCCCAACCAAGGCAATAAAGGAATTCTCATATGATGACCATTTTCTTATACGCTGATCCTGTATCCAAGATAAACTGCTTTACCTTTTTAATAATATCTGTAGAGAATGATTGCGGTTTCTTCTTCAGGAACACCTAGAATTATTACTATACCTGCTTGATCTCTTCCTCTTATCTTCCCCCCCCCCCCACCCCCCCTCCCCCACTAAATTTATTTCCCTGCCCTTTCCCACGTCTCTGGGTCATTTTCCGTTGTAATGGACATTCATCCTTTTCTTTTAATCCGCCTGGGATTTTTCCTTTGGAAACCGCCTCTCCGTCACTCCACGTGAATTGGCGGGGCTGTCCAATGCAGCCTACCTTCTTGATGACGGAAACAGCCACATGACAGTCTGTCCAATCAGATACCCCATCCCCTTGGAAACCATGATCGATAAGAGGGCAGACACATAACCCAGGGAGGGCCAGAGGCACCGATGCATCCGAGGCTGAGGGAGAAAGACCTACTGTCTTTCTCTCTGGGATCAGCTGCTGAGGGGACGATTTGGTTTTGGAAACACCAGCTGTCATCTTGAGACCACCTCGACAGAGTCTGTCCGAAAGCAAAGCCACGAGACGGGTCGAGAGGAAGAGTCCCGGTGACACTGTGATCTCTGCATCCAGTTACACTTGAAGGCAGCTTGAATGTCTAATCACGTAAACCCATAAATTCTCATGTTTTACTTAGCTCACTTGAGGCGGAGTTCTGGTGCTAACTCTAGAAACTCCCGACGAATGCCATCTCCACTTCATGTTTGTCTGCAGTGTCCAATGTGTTCTTCGTTGCCTCCAATAGAGATATTAATTCCATCAAAATTTCTTTTCGAACTTCTTATCTCACCACGTTCCCTTGAGTAGACTTAAATAAATCAAATCCAACTGGCCCAGAACCATTCATTCCCTTTGCTACTCTGCTGAAGGGTAACATGATTCTCGGTGAGAAGAGACTAGATAGGATGGACATCTTTTAAGTCTGCAGAACGGAAGTGAGTCGTGTGGCCTGTACTTAGTGATAATCTTAAAGCGCTGGTGAAGTCATTCTCAAGAAATACTTTTATGGTCATCGGAAACTCTCACATGAGAACAGCTCCCAGGTATCATCAGATAGGCACATGGACTGGAAATCCCATCGTAGGCTTATTTCCGTCTGGGCATGCTGTACGTAAAAAAACTAGTAAAATATTACATTGTACGTATGTCTTTTTGAGAGAATGTAAACCTTTTATTTACAAGTAAACGCAGGATCTGATATTCATCAGAAGGCACAAAAGTTTTCCGTTTCCTAAAAGATGGAGTAGAATATGGAGCTTTATCTTTGTCGTTTTTATCCCTGTCTTGTTTACAAAAATCATTTTAGAGTTGACAGACGTTTTCTTACTCGTGACTTCATTTTACCACCACCGTAATCTTGTAAAGAAGGCAGAATGGGTATTACTAACTACTCTTGGAGATGACCAAAATACTAATGTGTCTATTTTAATACTAAGTCCTGAAGTGCTGTTATTGTAAGTCACACCAGGAAATCACAGGGAACCACGAATGTTTTTCCAGTATCATCTTACTGATTTATCTCTAAGCTTTTTCACTTTCTGATGGAAAAGAAAAGAAATTGTATCTCCTGATAAGTTTTTCTTGCCATCAAGGAAGTATATACATCATGCTCAAAAAGGACATTAAGTCTCTTGTTTCCCTGCTGAATACTTCCTTCTAATACACATTGAATTGATTACCAATATGGTGTTTTGGAAAAGTTTATCACTCCGATTTCACCCCAAGTCTATCCAGACCACATTACTTGCAAAACTGAAGATGGCAATTCAAACTTTGTTTGACTTCCTTCAGACCTATTGGGTTTCACGTCTCTGATAAGATTGATGAGAACTAATCATGTTACTGGGGTTTTCATTTCGAGCCCATCTTTAGGGGAAAGTAACAGGATAGATTACCTCCAGTTCCTCTAAATTACATTAGAAGAATTTGGCAGGGGTACATCCCTTAAGATACGAAAGGATTTAGATTGGCTGTTTTTAATAATTTCTTGATTTTAGTATCAACAAGATAGGTAGTTATACGGGTTCAGAAATATTTTGAACGTGCCCTTCTGAACTAAACCCTTCTGAAAATAAATTGCATATTGAGTTGGCTCTTTTCTAAATCTAAGCTCTTTTAATTATTTCAAATTGACTATGAAATCATCCTAACCTCTCAAATCACCCTTTAAAATTGGAGGAGGACCAAAGAGGACTCATATTTTATGGAACAGCTCTTCTGCAAAGCCCTTCACATGTACCATCTCATTTAATACTCGTGAGAGCCCAGTGAGGTAGATTATCACTGCCCCATTTTACAGATGGGAATGCTGAGGTTTGGAGATATTAAGTAACCTGTCCAAGGTCATCCAGGCAACATGTGGCCTGACTCTGAATTCCTTTTCTGTTATGTGCTACCGTGGGGGGTATTCAGACAAATGATTTCCCCCCTGTTCCGTGCTCACTGAATTTGGGGGTGACAGAAGAGACTAGCACCCCTAGAATAGCCTTCCTCTTGAAACTCTCAGTTACGCAGAGGTGAGGATTCAGATGGCCCTCCCCGAAGCCCTCTCCTCTCAAGGCCTGAGGGAGAGAGAGGTTCTGAAAGAAAGATCACACCCTTAAGCCCATTGGTGGATGTTCTAATAAAAGTTTGAGCTGAAAGAAGGCAGAAATTACAAGGCTTAAAGCACAGCTGTCCTGGTGTCCTGGTTCTCTTAACAGAGAGTGGAAACTCACTTGCTTTGGGGAGAAACATAAAAAGGCAAGCCAGGATGCCTCTTTGCATTATTTCTAGGTAAATCAGATGTACATGCGCCACACATTTTAGTTTACATTAAATCGCGTCACTTCGGGGCACAACGTAAAGCGGCACTCCACCTTACGAAAGGGTAATTCTGTTAGTTAGTTCTGGGCAGATGAGGTTGACCGGACTGAAGCTTTATGGGAGACAGGGTGTCGTCTACCGTGGAGATGCGGTCGCCTCACCTACGAGCCAAGAGAACTTCCTGCTTTCTTGGGGCGTTCCAGACCTAGGTTTAAATCTCATATTGTAGGAACAACAAATGTATTATTCTGAGCTCCTTGACTCTAGGGGAATATCAACTACTTCACAGGTAGAATACAAATATCATTCTCACTTTAAATCTGAGCAAATAGTCTTAAACACTTTCTAAATCCTATTATATGTACAAACTTTGCATGTAAAGGTTGAGCCGAGAAGGCAGAGGAGTGTAAGTAAATACACCCTTCTCCCATAAGTACACAGTATTGAATGGAAGAGAAAAGGCCTTTATACTCTATTCCCTCAATCCCTCAATCAAAGACCTTTTAAAAGAAAAGGCACAGTTAAAATAATAACCCCGGTTCTATGATAAGGAACTTCCGTATTTGAATTTCATTGAATTATAGAGTTGGAAAAGGCTTCCCGAGGGTCCGTGTAATGTGGTCCGGCCCCTCCCGGACCACCGTCGCCACCTTCTTTCCTGCAGCGCCTTGAATCTGTTCATCTAAATTCTGATGATAACCTATTTGGCCCCACATTTAAAAAAAACTTCACGTAAAATCTTGACCGGTAACCAGTGACTTTTAAGAGGGAGGTAGCAGGGCGTAATGGAGAGCTTGGACTTGGGAGTTTGACTCTTTGGTCTCGTTTTCTTCATCTACAAACTGGGACGCAGTGCAGGGACTTTGCGAGAACTGGAAATGATCAGGGTCTTGGCACAGTTCCTGCCGTGCAGCAGGGCTCGCTAAGTGGTAGTTATTATGATTATGATCCTCATTCTGTAAGCAAACCGTTCTTACAAAGCATCCCCTTAAAATGGCCTTGCTGGTAATTACAGACACGTAGCTTCCTCATCTCTTATCAAGGTTAAACCATCTTAGAAAATTGTCTTGTTATTGGCATATGTTTACACATTTGAATTAAAATGTAAAACCTCACTCAGTTTTTACTTAAGCACTGACCTATTACAATTTAGTATCAGATAATTGTTGCCAACCTGCAAAGAGACACTGAACAGCCGGGGCTCTGGGGACAGAGTCAGCAAAGCACCATTCAATAAAGGAACGCAGTGGTGGGACAGAGCCCATGTGAGATGACCAAGATGTATCAGGTACTTTCCAAAGAAAGGGAGTTTCTTGACCCAGCTAAGGCAGACACCTTTATCGTAACTGATTCTAACCCATAAAGACCCAAACACACAGTTCCTGCATTCTTTCTAGAGAGCAAAGAACTGATAACGGGGAGAGAAATAGGCTTCCACTGAAATTTCAGGAACAAACTATTCTTCTAGGCCACCAGGAGAGTGGTGGTCATTGAACAAACACATGAAAGTTTTCATGTGCCTGCTAACTTACAACTGTATAATCTGCTAACTTATAAAAGAATTCATTCTCAGGGTGCCTGGGTGGCTCAGTCAGTTGAGCGTCCAGCTTCGTCTCAAAGGTTCACGAGTTGGAGCCCCGCATGGGGTCACTGCTGTTAGCACAGAGCCCGCTTTGGATCTTCTGTCCCCTTCTCTCTCTGCCCCTCCCCCACTCACACTAGCTCTCTCTCTCTCTCTGTCTCTCTCTCAAAAATAAATAAACATTTTAAAAAACAATTCATTTTCATTTTCTATGGGCTTGTTTAACTGCTTTCATGTTCTCAATGAGTATTGAGTTTGACAATTTGCTCTTCATATACATTCCAAAAGAAACAGGGTACAATCTCACTAGCATTTGTGACTCTTCCCTGGATCAGTGATTTATGGGGCCCTTTCTCCAAGTTCTTCTGTAATTCTAGACTGGAAACTATGGGAGCTTCACCATCAAGCCAAGGGCACTCTAGGAAATGCTAATAACCCAACAGGTCCAAAGCACAGTTTCTAATATCTGTAAGTGCCTGACATTTTAAAGGCATTCCACAAGGTTTTTATGCTTTTGACAGAATAATTCAGATGGACTTCTGACTGAACACTGAGAGACTTGAAAGAAAGAAAGAAAGAAAGAAAGAAAGAAAGAAAGAAAGAAAGAAAAAGAAGGGATGAAGGAGAGAAGGAAGGAAGGAAGGAGGGAAGGAAGGAAGGAAGAAAGAGAAAAGAAAAAGAAAGAAAGAAAAGGAAAGAAGGAAAGAAGAAAGAGAAAAAGAAAGAAAGAAGGAAAGAAGAAAGAAAGAAAAAGAAAGGAAAGAAGAAAGAGAAAAAGAAAGAAAGGAAAGAAGAAAGAAAGAAAGAAAAAAGAAAGAAAGAAAGAAAGAAAGAAAGAGAGGAAGGAGGGAGGAAGGAGAGAAGGAAGGAAGGAAGGAAGGAAGGAAGGAAGGAAGGAAGAGAAAAGAAAAAGAAAGAAAAAGAAAGAAAGAAGGAAAGAAGAAAGAGAAAAAGAAAGAAAGAAGGAAAGAAGAAAGAAAGAAAGAAAGAAAGAAAGAAAGAAAGAAAGAAGAGAAATTTTACAGTCCTTTTTGAATAGGAGAGCTGTAATAATTAAATTTTGACAGCATATCCATTAGCCCTCATGTGGTGAACTACAATTCCCCAGAAAATCACGAGGGATGGCTTCCTTACATTACTCTGGTGTTTATTGACCTCCATGGCATGTTTGATCCCGGGTGGCTCCTTCATATGAGCATAATCTGACAATCCTCTGGCAGCATCATGTTTCTGCTTATAGGCAACCTTGAAAAACACACATCAGTTAGTTTCATTCAGGGGATGTTAAATTCTTACCTGTTGAAGTTCAGTGTTTTCGCTAGAAGTTTGTGTTTTTGAATACCATCATGATGGACATGGTCGCCTAAGCTTCTATAATGAGAGAGTATACACAGTGCTTTAATGTTAGTGCTTCAGGTTAGACTTGTAATTCTAACTCTTCACTGTTGATTTCAAAACTCCGTATGCTGAAACTCCCACCCATATGCAGCCTGCTTGAATCTCAGCTACGGTTTTGGGAAACCTTCCAAATCTATGAGCCTTTGGGGGTCATAAATGTCCAAGGTTTAAATCTTGGGAAAGCCACTGACACGGTGGGGGGAAATGATCAGACATTTATAGGTGAATTTTTTCATCTTTTAATTAGTTGTTATGACTTTCCGTAGGCACAGTTATATTATAACATAAACCTCATGAAACGCCCTAACCTTTGGGAGAAAATATAACATGTGGGCAGATTTCTGAGATAATGTCCTCTGGGAGAGAAACTAGCATCATGCCAACACTATCCATTGCTATCACTCCAATCTGTTTCCTCCTGGGATGGAGAGAAGGCGTGAGAAAGATTGCTTCGAAAATGGAAGTAACCAAACTCAGCAACAGAGTTAGAAAAAGGAAGATCCAGAAGGCAACAAACAAACCCCTTCCCCCCAGTCTATTCTATAATCCTATGTCTCTCCCTAGCAATTTTCAACTACTCTCATTTTTTGTAGAATTACTGATTTTCGGTCTTCCCTCACTAGAACATAACTGCTTAGCTCACTGAATGCTCAGAACCCAAAATAGTGCTGGCATAAAGTAAGGAAGAATGACTATTGGCTCAATGAATGAACGAACGAAAATAAAACAGGAATGAATGAATGATTTTAAAATTAGTTTTAAATATATATTAAAAGTTCTATAATATGAAAATATTTATAGAGTTAGAGTAACTTGAAACAAGAGAACAAAGACAATTTGAAGAGAAAAACTAGAAGAGTATTCACCAAGAACAAAACAAGATCTAATTTTTAATGAAAAGGAATACAGCTAAACTTGAGGAAAACTTTTTACTAATACAAGCTCCTTGACAGCGATGTCTATATCTTCTTAGATATCCTTTAATATCCTGTGTCTATCATAGTGAATGATGGAGTATAGAAGTCAATAAATGCTTGGCGAATGCATGAATAAATGAGTTTATTAAATATTCTCAACTTCAAAAAAATGGGGTGCCTGGTTGACTCAGTCAGTTATGTGTCCAAATCTTGATTTCAGCTCAGGTCACGATCTCACAGTTCGTGGGATCAAGTCCGGCGTTGGGCTCTGTGCTGACAGTATGCAGCCTTCCTGGGATTCTCTCTCTCTCTCTTTCTCTCTCTCTCTCTGTCCCTCTCCCACCTGCTCCTGAGCGCGCTCTCTCTCTCTCTCTCTCTCTCTCTCTCTCTCTCTCAAAGTAAATAAACTTTAAATACAAAATAAATAAATAAAAATTGAGGCACCGGGTGGTTCAGTCGATTGAGCATCCGACTTCCACTCAGGTCATGATCTCACGTCTCGTGGGTTTGAGCCCTGCATCGGGCTCTGTGTTGACAGCTCAGAGTCTGGAGCCTGCTTGGGATTCTGTGTCTCCCTCTCTCTGCCCCTTCCCTACTCACGTGCATGTGTGCTCTCTCTCTCTCTCTCTCTCTCTCTCTCTCTCTCAAAAATTAATAAACGTTAAAAAAATTTAATAAAAATAAACATTCTCATGAATTCAAACTCCTCATGGGTCTTAATAAACACTATTAACCACTTGTTTATCTTAGATATAATATACTTGTCTGGAGAATTAAAGTGATAATTGTAAAACTAATTTTTAAAAATAAAATCATTGAAATTTACCATAAAAAAAAGAAAGTCACCTGTTGCAACCATTAATATTTAAATCCCTCTCTGGCTCCCCTACCAAGTTCTTCTTGAAAACTTCTACATGAAAGAGAACTCACCCTGGGGCATCACAGTCTCTAAATCGTGAAAGCTGGGATACCAAGTTCCTCATTTAATGAAACCCCCATCTGTCTTCCCCTGGAAGCCATGCAGGAGTCTAGCTCAGGACAGAACTTCAAATGTAGGTGCACAGCTATCAATGACTTCCATTCCTCCAGACCATCTGCACAGAGTAAGACCCTGAGGCCCTATACCCCTAAATGCCCTCCTCTGCACAATTTACAATTAGGCCATCTCTTTCTTAACATGCTCAGAATGGGGGCGCCTGGGTGGCGCAGTCGGTTAAGCGTCCGACTTCAGCCAGGTCACGATCTTGCGGTCCGTGAGTTCGAGCCCCGCGTCGGGCTCTGGGCTGATGGCTCAGAGCCTGGAGCCTGCTTCCGATTCTGTGTCTCCCTCTCTCTCTGCCCCTCCCCCGTTCATGCTCTGTCTCTCTCTGTCCCAAAAATAAATAAACGTTGAAAAAAAAAAAAAGTTTAAAAAAAAAAAAACATGCTCAGAATGTTCCAGATATGGTCTGACCTCTCCTAATTAGAACTGTCCAAGCCAGGTTATGACCTCTTCCATGCTATACACTATTACTCACGTACCCATAGATGACAATGTTTTCCTTTCGACAGCGATGTTGAGATTTCTGTCAACTAATGCCCTTAAGTCTTGTTCGGTTCTGCCCCGCTCTGTTCTCACATCCAATCTTGCATGTCTAGTTGATTATCAGGACTTACACACAGCACCCCATGTTATTCCAGGGACGATTCATCTTGTTAGTATCTGTCCATTGACTTAACCCATCAGGATATCTAATTCTCATGAACATATCTTTACATTTTCACCAATTAGTTATGTTAAACAGGAAACCCATTAAGAACCACCATTTAAGTCGACAAAGACCATTATGTCAGTTTCATTACATTCTATATTATAACTTTGGGGGAAAGGAGGAAGAGTTTAATGGGTGGCCAGGTCTATTAAGCCAAGAAGAAACTTTTATCAGATGTGTTTCTTCTTCTTAAATAAAAGGAGATAGCACATACTATCTCCTTTTTTCTGGGTGCCTGGTTTAATTTGTATTACTTGTGACTTTATAAACATAACCAATGCAGCTGATCACTTAGTGGGTTATCATAGAAATGGCAAGTCATCAAGCACAATTTTAAAAAGAACCCTTTCTTTAAAAGGCTGTGTAATTTTCTCCCTGCAGCATTAAAAGTCATTTCATTTATAGCTGCCACTAAGCACCAGTTTAGAATTAAGATTACATCAAATTGGAGGCAGCCGAACTTTAATTTATCATATTAATTTTCATACTTAGAGTAGCTAATGGAAAATTATGTCAAGCCAATCAATTTTCCGATAAATTTGATTTCGTAGGATTTGTCATTATGGTGTGGCATCTCCCTAAATTAACACTGTTTTCTTCATACCTTGACAATTAAAGCCACTTTGGTACTGGATACCTAACTAATGGAGGACAACTTGCAATAGTCTTTTTTTTTTTTTAATGTTTATTTATTTATTGAGAGAGAGAGAGAGAGAAGGAGAGAGAGAGAGAGAGAGAGAGCCAGGGAGGGGCAGAGAGACGGGGGGAGAGAGAGAGATTTCCAAGCAGGCTCTGCACTGTTAGCCAAGAGCCCGATGCAGGGCTTGATCCCACAAACCACGAGATTGTGACCTGAGCCAAAACCAAGAGTTGGGTGCTTAGCTGACTGAGCCACCCAGGTGCCCCACCGTGCAATAGTCTTGTACACATATATATAAATATGTTTATAAAAGTAGTGTATATGTTTATCCTATACATTTGATGAGATAGTATATATTTATGTCACATATATACACAAGATCTGTATACATTTCTAACTTCCAGTAGATTTTAGAACTACTGTCTGGGTAAATGGCACTTCTAACCCCATAGCATAGACACCTCGGAGGCTCCTGAGGCAGGACCCGGTAGCCACTACAGATAAAATGTAGGCTGTCAAACATCTCCTGAGTTCAGACACCTGAGTAGCCTGTATTACTTCTGTGATAAGAGATTATTGAGCCTCTGCGTGAAAAAGCCCTGGTGAGAAGGATCTCACCATTCCATGGCATGGTCCATGCATTTCCAGAAACTTTCTTTGTGGTCTTCATTCATAAAATTTGTAAGGGGTGGGTGGGGAGGATATCTAATAAAATGGCATCCAAAACCCTCTACATCTTCCTCTCTTTTTTTAAAAGATATTTCTTCCTCTTAGTCGTTTTCTATAAGGAGCATTAATCTAGCTAATCTCACCTTATTCTAGTTTGAATGAAAGCATCTGACAATGTCTGCAAATTGATTTTAACATAATATTTTGATCCAGTGTCCTAAGTTTAAGGAGACTTTTCATTAGAACCCAGAACACCAGGAACTTCCAGAATCTAATACCCTAATTTATCCTGCCACAAACTGATACTATCTGGACACAGTAAAAGGTTAGTTGTTTAATTTTTTCAGACACTGTCAAATAGTTTTACTTTCTTGCCAGTCTTATTACCCGGTAAGCTCTGAGAACTTTAATTTTAACAACAATGAAACTGATTTACACAAATCTCAAGAAATGTGATTACATCACACTGACAGGTTATTACATTACATTATTCCATTGAAATAGATGCTTTATCCAGAATCCAGGTTTTTTCTTCCTCACAAGTTCAGTGACTAATTACAATAGTGGGCAGTGCTGGGGGCACATACATGTCTTTCCCAGGGTGCACACTCTCCTTAACATGTGCCATGCATATAACACATGTTAACAATGTAAGTGACAACTTATTCTGGAGGGAAAAAAAAGATTCTACAATATACACTATGGATTATCTTTCACGTTAAGCTCTATGTTGCATGTGTTTATGTACTATAGCTCTGTTTCTGCCATAACAAGGTGAGAAAAGTTGTACATTTTCATAGCAGTGAAATATCAGATGTAAATATCAGATGTAAATATCAGATGTAGTCAGATGTAAATATCTGACAATGCTACCTTCCCAAGTATAAAACTAAGAATAGAATATTCCTGGGGCGCTCAGTCGGTTAAGCGTCAGACTTCGGCTCAGGTCATGATCTCGTGGTTCGTGTGCCCGAGCCCCGCGTCGGGCTCTGTGCTGACAGCTCAGAGCCTGGAGCCTGCTTCAGATTCTGTGTCTTCCTCTCTATGCCCCTCTCCACTTGCACCCTGCCTTTCTCTCTCAAAAATAAACATAATTTTTTTAGTAAAAGAATATTCTTCCTCTCTTGTATAACTGTTGTTTGTCACATATCAAGTGTACTGATTTGCTTTACAGAATAGTCTGTATTATCGGTAAGTGGGTAGGTGATCAGATGTTGGTAAGGAAAAAAAGGGGGCACATTAGTCATGGTCAGCCATGCCAAACCCTGATATCATATATTTTTAGCCTCGTGTTGTGCAGCTGAGGTGCGCTTACTGCTAAGCTGAGTACCCAGCAGACGTTTAAATTTGTAATAATCAGGTACTTAGAAATGTTCTGCAAAAGATAACGATGTTCAGTCATTTTCAAGAGCACTTTATTTTCAGACTATTTTTAAATTATCCTCTCCTTTAAAAAGATTCCGAAGGAAGAAGTAAACTTTTTGAATACGAAAAACAGTGGTAAAAAGAGGTGGTAACAGTGTGTGGTTAACAACCCAGACCCTGGATCCACATTCATGCGCTGGCTTTGCCATTTATTGGCTGTGTGGTCTCAGGTAAGTTCCTTAGCTCCTCTGTTTCAGGTTCCACATCTCTAAAGTGAGACTCTCTCACAGAGTATAGTTATGGGGATTATGTGATGCAAATATATGTAAAATGCAGAGAACGGCCCCCGACACACAGTAAGCACATCTATGTGTTCACTATTATTTTTAACCTAAAATGTAGCATAAAGTTTACATATGAACTATGTAAAAGGAAACATTTCCTTACCAAAGGAATCAACAAGTTCAACAAAATCCATTTTACAAGTATTTACTGAATAGCCCCCTGTCTGCCAAGGAATATTCTAAGCTCGGGGGTAGAACAGAGAACAAGACATGTGAGGACCCTGCTCTCATGTCACTTAGGGAACCAGTAACAGATTAACGGAGTTAAAACATTAAAAAAACAAACAAACTGCGCTGTGAAGCAAACGAAACAGTACGTGGGTGAGAGAGAGGTGAAATACTCTATTTTGAAGTTCTATTTTAAGAAATACAACAAATGAAATGCATTACCTATTCCTTATGTCTTAATGTACAAAAGGGAGAAATTACTCTTCTGGATTCAAAATGGGTTTATAGGATGACAGTCCTTAATTTCCCCTGCACCGTGCAACCACTGAAATGGCCACTTCCAGCTGACGTACTCTGCATGGAAACCATAATCCACGGAAAAGGAAATTTAGGAACCACTTGCCTAACTGAGGAAGCACAGGCCTGTGGATTCTGAATTTAACCATTAACCCTTTAATATTTGCTGTAAGATTTCAACCTAAGTAAGCTGTCCTAATTAGATCAAACTTTGCTCTATTAAGAGTTGTGACTGGGATTAGGAAAAACAGCATCGGGTGATGACAAATTTGCCTGTCCTTTTCATGTTCTGTGACTCCACCAGTGACTACTGACAGCACATCAATTAGCAGCTTCTAATTTTCATTCAGTATGTGAGACCCAAGATAAACAACCTTTTTGCTAAATATATTTAAATATACATTTTAAATATTTTATTTTTTTTTTAATTTCTTTTTTCAACGTTTATTTATTTTTGGGACAGAGAGAGACAGAGCATGAACGGGGGAGGGGCAGAGAGAGAGGGAGACACAGAATCGGAAACAGGCTCCAGGCTCTGAGCCATCAGCCCAGAGCCTGACGCAGGGCTCGAACTCACGGACCGCAAGATCGTGACCTGGACGAAGTCGGACGCTTAACCGACTGCGCCACCCAGGCGCCCCATAAATATTTTAAATATTAATATATTTTAAGATACTAATTATATTAAGTTAAATTCATATATGTCTATGATTAATATATATAATTATATATATAATAAATAATACATAATTATAAACATAATAAATATATATAATAAATATATACAATTTTATATATATATAATTATAACAATTTAGGAAAACCACACCTCACTCTGAAGCTGGGTAACTTCTCTTGCAAAGACACTATCAATTGTGGCTGGCATCTGCCTATACAGAGAATTGGAAAGATTCTTCTTAATGGCGCCTTTGTATTTTGCCTAGAGAGGGGGAAAAAGGGAAAAAAAATAAGCATTACTTTTTTTTTCACTGTGAATATTGAAAGAGAATAAAAGGCCACTTTCTGCAGAAACAGAATTAATTTAAAAACCCGAAGACCATTTGAACCTTAGATACTAGGCTGAAGAACATATTCCGAAGAGAGATAAATCCAACGTATCGCGGACAAAGCTTTAAATGAGACGCTCAAGGAAATCATGACTATTTTTCTATTTAAACCCGTGCACATTTCTAAGAGTAAATCTGTTTGTATATATTGAGAGTTTCAAATGTTTGATCAGCAAAGAAAAACATGAGAAAAATGAGACAAGTGAGCTATTCCAGAAAACACAAGTTGTTAGAGGGTACTGTCTAGAACCCAAATGCACAGTGTTCCTTTATTCAAATGTTTTTAACCTCCTTCCACCACGACTGCAGCAAGGATGGGGGGGGGGGGCGGTGAGGGTGCTGTTTCTGTGCCTTCCCACCTCCAATCTGCACCGTCTCTAAGTGATCCCAAACATTCATTACTCATAAAAAGAAAGACTCATTTCATTCACCGTCTCCCTCAGGAAGATTAGGTTCAAAGTAACACAACAGATTGTCCACTTCCTCTTTTTTTTTTTTTTTTTTCCTTTTTTCCTTGCTCTGCAGTTAACTCCTTCAGGAAAGAGAATCCATCAGGAATTAAAGACATCAAGAGAGTCTCTGCACCGGAGAAATAACAGCTAACGCAAACAAACAAAACCACGTGTCTCCACACTCTATAGCTCCCACTCGGAGCTAGATTGGAGCGTGGGTTTATCAAGCGTAGACAAGGTGTAAACCTCGTGGTCTCACGACTCTTTGGAGTTGGGTGTTTAATAAAAGAAAAGTTGCCAGTTCGCAAAATGTTTTCACGTGAGGGAAAATAATCCCAAGAACATCATGTTGATCTTTTTCCAACATAGCTGACGAAACACTAGAGGTCAGTCAATTACAATACGATTTCACTCATCCTCGTTTCACGTTTATCTTTTCTAAGTGATCTAGTCACAGACTACAGAAATGCCTTCTCACAGGTATCATTGTTAATAGTGTGCTTTATAATGCAGAATAAACTGTAGCTTGAAATGCTCTCAGAAAGAGACTATATGATTTTTCAGCTGGAAAATGAATGGAGTGCATTTCTCACTCTGTGATTTCGTAAGTGTCTCTGTTGAACTGATCCTACTCAAAAATGGTTGAAATTGATTTAAAATTACTTACCAAAGATACTACATTGTATAGAATCAGCTGGTAAATTTTACTGATTTTCAAAATGATATTCAACAATTTATATCTAATACACCTCTCTGGAAATAAAATAATGGAACTTCTAAAACAATTTTTCCAGGACTTTCTACCTATTGAATAAAATCTTTCTTTTCAAGAGTAATCCTACATACATATGAAACAGCTGGAGTCAAAATAGAGACATATATAATAAAATATGTCAACCTTAGAGTTAATTGACATTGTGTGTAGAATTACATGATTATATAGATATTGCCAACATTCAGTGGTGCTCTCAAAACTATTGTTCTCTAATTTTAACGCATAGACTTTTTCTACACAAACAGAAAATGAAAATGCAAGCCATTCTGAAAGTTTGGGTGCCTTACCTCAGAAATAAAAGCACCAATGTTTTTTACATGGTTTAGCATGGGCGTGTCAGGCACAAACGTACACTTGTCCTTAGACTTTTTATATTCTTCTTTATAATGAATCTAAAAGAGAGAATAACTGACATAAGACAAGAAAGAGGAAAAACCATTTGAATGGTCCTTTTTTGAACAGGAGAATGAGAATTACTTGAGAAAGCCCGTTTTCTGAAGGAAATACTCAAATGAGGAATAATGCTCGACACCAGCCAAATCACATACACAGGTATCTAACACAGACCTGCAAGGGTGATGAGACACAGGACAGAAAGACTGTTGCTTAAGTAAGTAAGCATCCCGTTATCATCAAGGGTCACGTTGGTGGACTCCCGTTGACCGTGGGTCCTGTCTGCCTGGCTTGCTCAGCCTATTACCACACACACCTCTTTCATTCGACAGGTGTCCTAGTTTATCGTTACTTTCAAGCCCCTGACGACACAGTTAAGCCTACAATCAAACAGAAACCTAGCTGCCTACCTCTAGGCTTAGAACAAGTAGCCATCGGGAGGGATGTAACCAATTAAGAAGGAGCGGCAGAAGCCAAAGAAGTGGAGGTTCCCGTTAGCATCATTCCGTGCTGGATTAGAGGAAGGGGCTCAAACTATGGCCACAATGAGCTTCCTTTACTGATTAATTCTGCTCAAATCAAACTTACCGAATTTATGAGCACCCACAGGCCTCCCCAGCTGCCTCCCCTCCCCCGACAGGAGCAGACGGAGCCCTGAAAGCTTGCCACCTGTTGGAGGAGACCACTCCAGAATGCCACGGGCAGGCAGGTGCCCGAGACAAAGGCCAGAGAGGCTGAGCTGAGCACGCGCATCTGTGCTCTCACCCCCCGCAGTAAAATGAGTCAGTCCTTTCCCCTTAAGGAGGGGCCAGAATTGTCACTCTGCGGGTAGACCCTGCATGAACACATGAGCTGAAAAGAAGTCAGGATCTGCGGACAAGGCCCTGTGCGCCCTGTCACACCAGTTGCCACCCGATCTGAAAACTGGCGAGGCAAAATTTATGACTAGTTGAAAGGATGAAGGTAATTTGCTACAAGTTGCATCACCCTGTAATAAAGTCATGTTTGGCTACCCAACACTGTAAACGCTTTGGCTGAAAAACATGTCCCAGGTCGGATGATACATTACATGGTCTCCCTAATTAGAACCTAAAAGTGAAGTTCAGTTGAATACCTACCTGGTTCCTCAAGGACACGACTAACACTGCTTGCACATTAGCATTACCTAGAGATTTTACCACATGTCAACCTGATGTGAGGGACGTAATTTGACCTGGGGTACGACCAGATATGAACATACTAAGTAAAGTTATTTCAAAATACCGTGTCTCACGGCTGCGACTCAGGTATCAGACGCCTACCGCATTAAACATTTGCTTTGTTCCTGAAATCAACATTGGAACATATTTATCTTATCTGAGCACTAAATTACCTTTTTTCTTCTCAGAGATTAGCCATAATTTTAGGTCTCTGCAAATCACCCTCCTCAGCCACCAGTAATTAAACCGTTAATGGCAGTATGATAAATAGTAGGCTATTTTGATCATAAGGAGAAAAAAAAAAAAGTAGCCCCGTTATATAATTAAGTGTGAGAGAAAAGAACCTATCATTAGGCTTAAGTTTGGCTCATTATTTTTATCTTTTGCCACCACATTCTTCACTGCAGTGGTATGCACTATGGCTACGGGCCTCCCGATAAGCTCTGACCTGAGCAGAATGTTCACGACAAGCGCACAGGATAAGGGTGAAGTGCTTCCTTCCTTCGCTGTGCAGGCAAATGGTTCAGTCTTAAGTGGGATCCCCGTTCCTTTCTTTGGTCTTTATTGAAAAGATACACACACACACACACACACACACACACACACACGGACACGTATGATTTGTTTATGGACACTCATATTGTAGTGAATTTTACAACATGAGTGACAAGAAGCAAATGACTTAAAGTTTTATCTAAAGAATGTCACGTATTGTTAGCCTTCCTATACCGGGATCATAGAAGAAGCTAGATGAAAGGGAACTACACCTAGAAGGGACACAAAATCCTAGGGGAAATAAAACACTGAGTCGACAGCTACTTCCTAATATGGCCATGGCCCCATTTATTGGCTAGATTGCCTATGCGACCCCTTTCTTTCCCAATAACAGAACTCAAATGTATTTATGAGAGTAGCCAGGCCCCTGTCTGAGTGTCAGAGGACGAATTGCTCTAAACCAGCCATGTTTTGCTCCCTCCCCTTGGCAAGTGAGCGGCCTCCCCCGGTGCCCAGCTCTGGCCAGGGGACATTTGTAGAAGTCTTCCCACCAGTGTCCCTGGTGTCTCTGGAATAAAGGGGAGAGACCTCCTGGCACAATCCCTTGACATTTTGCTCGTCTACCTTCTTCCTTCCCCCGTCACAGGGATGCAACAGCAGTGGTGTCATCAGAAGGTCATCAAACTAATGATGACAAAGCAGAGGGAAAGGAACCTGAGAGACTGACAACATCCACTGTACCAAGACTGGACCCTTACCTCCAGGTGTCATTATGTGAAAATAAAAAACCGCACCTATTTGTTAAGCCTCTGTGCTAGGGTTTGCCTATTACTCGTGGCCATCTTGCACCCACAACCGAGATCCTGTGCAAGTTACTTTCCGGTTTTTTAAATTCATTTTAGGAAGAGAGAGTGAGCAGGGGGCAAAAGCAGAGGGAGAGAGAGAGAATGCCAGGCAGACTCCATGTTCAGTGATGAGCCTGATGCAGGGCTCACTCCCACAGCCCTGGGACCATGACCTGAGCCACAGTCAAGAGTCGGGTGCTCAACCGACTGAAGCACTCAGGCGCCCCCATCCAAGTTCCTTTCTAATTGAGGGGGGGAAAGGTGGGAAAAGTTGATGACTTAATAATCAATAAGATACCCCAAGTATTTAGCTTCTGCTCTGACCATGCCCAGGAATCCTGCCATGTCTCAACTACAATTAGAGTTAAATCTGTTCACTTAGCCCAGTCTGTTGGTATGAGGTTAGCTAATGGCTGAACGTGGATGACAAATGTAGAAATGTCCGAGGATATTTCCTTGTTAAGGCGCTCAACCAAAAGTACAGACAAAGTCTTTTCTCAAATGGAACCATATTGGCTAAATGCAGCAAACCCTGGAAGAAAGAACTGTGGCCCCATCACTGTGAGGTAGGGGGGGTGGGGGGCACTCATAAGCAAATCTGCCGTCCCAGACTCTCTTCACACAGTCGGGGCTCTCTCTGGAGGGGTAGCCAAGGAATCTAGTGTTTTCAGCGCTGGAAGGATTTACCCACAACAAACAATGCTCAGTTGCCTGGAAAATGTTCTTTCTGCTGCCATGCAAGTGAACACCCTCGGAAGGTTTGAACCAAAACACTGAGTCACAGGCTTTGTGCAGATGTGGCTGCGCTCGCTCAGCAGAAACTCTTGCTGCCTAATTTGCAAGAAACGTACCAAAACATCCCCTTTAACCTAGTATTTTTTTATGACCACCTCACAAAAGGCCACTAGATCAATGATTCTGATGGCTCAACAGCCAGGTTTGACAGGTTTGACGTATTCAAAGAATTCACTGGATAGTTGACTAACAGGCCTAGAGAGAGAGAATGAGAGAGGGAATATCTGGAGAAATAAAAAGCATTACATAGTTAACAGAAAAATAAAAGAGGTGGCCTCAGAGGACCAGGTGTCTTTAAGATTGGGAAGTGAGTTCCATAGAGGGAAACTGTACAATATGAGCAGGGCAAGTGAAAGGCAGAAACTAGGTGGAACCAAAAGCCAAACTGAAAAACGGCCTCACACTTTATTCACACAGTGAATGAAGTGGCTGTTTCGTAATACACCTTACTTTTTAACCAAACTTCTAAAAACTAGAACTTTTGCTTGGTCCAGCAAGTGTACCTTAAAATTTGTTTTTAAAAAATGATTGTCCGAACTCCTCTTTTCATTTTTGTTTTAGAAGCAAAAGAAGTAGGAGCACCCGGGTGGCTCAGTCAGTTAAGCGTCAGACTTCGGCTCAGGTCGTGATCTCGCAGTTCGTGAGTTCGAGCCCCACACCGGGCTCTATGCTGACAGCTTGGAGCCTGGAGCCTGCTTTGGATTCTGTGTCTCCCTCTCTCTCTGCCCCTCCCCACCTCTCAAAAGTAAAAATAAATAGAAAAAAAAAAAACAAAACAAAACGAAGTAACTGTTCAGATGATTCCTTGGTAAATATATAAATTCCAAAAATTAAGCCAGTATCTTAAGACACACAGAATTCTATTTTGAAACAAAATGTGAACATGTACACAGATATAAATTAGGCCACAGTCTATGATCTAAATATGTAAGTAACAAAGATATTCTGCTATGCCGCACAGATCTATAATATACAAAAATTACGGCCACGTGTTTGATTTCTCCTGCATGGAAGTGAAATAACATGGCTTTGGCTTTTGCAAAATGATAAAAGCCATGCCCCTCACCATCAGGTCGGTTTAAAAGTCACTGAAAAATGGGGCACCTGGGTGGCTCAGTCAGTGAGGCGTCTGACTCTTGGTTTTGGCTCAGCTCATGATCTTGTGGTTTCGTGAGTTCGAGCCCCCGTGTGGGGCTCTGTGCTGACAGTGAGGAGGCTGCTTGGGATGCCCCTCCCCCACTCGAACTGTCTCTGTCTTTCTCAAATAAATGAACTTTAAAAAAATAAATAGGGATAAATAAAATTAAATTAAATTAAATTAAATTATAAATAAATAAATAAATAAATAAATAGGGGCACCTGGGTGGCTTAGTTGGTTAAGCGTCCAACTTCAGTCAGGTCATGATCTCACAGTCTGTGAGTTCGAGCCCCACGTCGGGCTCTGTGCTGACAGCTCAGAGCCTGGAGCCTGCTTCGGATTCTGTGTCTCCCTCTCTCCCTGCTCCTGCCCCACTCATGCTCTGCTTCTCTCTCCTTCAAAAATAAATAACATTAAAAAAAATTTAAAAAAACAAAAATAAATAAAGAGTCACTGAGAAATTATCTCATCCATAATAACTCCAATAAAATCACCTGCTAACTGAAGTTGCCACTTCCGTGCCAACGGTTTCTGTAATTTAGCTCATCCACAATTCTGTTTTAATAAAAAACATAACAATGCTGGAAGATGTACTGTTTCCAGAGTTCTGGAACTTAGGGTTTTCAATGGTAGCATTACTATCAGCAATACTAGAGTAATAAATAAGAGTAAAACTAAGATAAACTTTGCACGGAAATCCACAGTGAGAGAAAGCACGGCAGAATAGCTAAGGCCCAAAGGGCTTTGTGTTTACTCCTTGTCCCCGCTGCTTAACTGTGTGACCCAGCAAGACATGAACCTCTCTGAGCCTTCGTTTCTTCACCTCGAAAGTGAAAAAAACGATGGAATCTACGTCAGACGCCGCTGTGCCTGTCACTCAGTAAATCTTAACTAGGCTGATGGATTCGTTGTTGTCATCATTTTATCATTCTTATGGTTTTGCGAGGAACTTTCACACGCGGTAGCTTAGGACTATTAAGTAATAGCACAAAGAAATACTCCATTTAAAATCCAATTACATTACACGTCAAATATATGGAAGTCGTATGATTCCCACCATCCTCTGGCCCTTTCTGACCAGCCACAGGGAGTCAGAGTTATATCTAAAATGGGACAGAATGGATACAGACATAAATTTACAGACTCAGGAGTTAATAACAGCTAACATCTCTTGAGTGCATACAATGTTCCAGACAGTTCACTAAACATTTCAGACGCGTTACCATGACCTAATCGTACCGTAATAGATGGTGTCCTTGAGGAACTGAGCCCGGTCAGCCCAGACCCTGCCGGCACACTACCCCACTTCCCTGGATTGACCGCCTTTGAAAACAAACATTTGCAAATATTCTGATCGCTTTGCTCATTCACTACCACGGAAATGGCCAGTATTGGGCTCGCTTCTCTACAGCCCCAGGCGCCTATTCACCTCTGTACTAGCAAATAGTTGACAATCGTTTTAATGAGGATCTAAATGCTCTTCCCTGGTGAGCAACCCTTTTTCCTTGGGCTTCTAGAATTCTAGCTTCCATATTTACTGGTTTACCAATACATAATCACGTGTGTGTTAAATAATTCTACAATCCTAAGATTCCCTGGAGATATAATAGAAGCTGATCTCAGTTAATGAAAAGAGTCACAAGAAAAATGCTTCTTTTTACTCATACCATCATCATCTAGTTCACGGTTCTCAACATGCCGCTCGGTAATCCATAAATCCAAAATTGTAAATGCACACTATGTATATACAAGTATACATATGGTTTGTTTTCCTGGTTTGGAAATAGTTTAGAAAACTATTGCATTTATCAAAGCCCTCAAAAAATCCCCAAAATGTTTTCTAAACCTCCATTCATTTAGACAGAGATCCTCCCGAAACAAATTACACCACCGTACAAACTAAGAAGGCTTTGGGGTTCGCACAAAGAAAGCGCTCTGAAATTCAATGCTTTATGATTTCATGCCAGAGTGACAACGAAATTCATAAGGGACAGCATTCTGGATTAGGAACACGGACACCTGCTCCCTACAGAAATTCTCTGAATAGGTGACCTTGAAGGAATCAGCGAAAACTTCTGGACTTAGTTTCTATGATCTGAAAAACAATTGTGTTTTAACAGAGGACTTCAATGTTTTGTCCCCAACTCGATGATTCTGTGACATAATAGTGCCATACACACAGCGCAAAGGAAGACAAAAATTACTTAAGCCACTTACGTCACTAATGAGTTTGGTGCATTTTTTGGCCAATTCCATGCTGAGGTCTTCAATCACAGGCTTAAAGAATACCTGTCCAGAAAAACAAGGAAAGGAGACATTTTTTCTAACGATCAACTTTGAGGAACAAATACCCTTCCTCGGCAGATGCCTTCCTACTCACCGTGTCTTCATTTTCTTCTTCCCCTGTTTTCTCCTCTTCAGCTTCATCGTTTACATCCTCAAATACAGGGACCCCCATTTTTACTTTTTACATCTAGAGGTGCTTTGGTTTGTTTTGTTTTTCTAATTCACTAGGACAGCCCCTTTTTCTGTACTTCAGCACCCTTGAGACCTTGGAGTCTCCGGTGCTCGGGCAGAAATGTCCTTGCCCAGGCCTCGTCCCAATTTAGCTTACACTTCACTCTCCTTATCACAACCGCATGTGAGTGGACAGAACAGGATTGCGGAGGTCGGCCAGGGCCAGCCTCCAAAGTGGAAATACCACTTTAACAGACAAAATTCGGCTTCGTAACCTTTTAAAGTCAACATTCTTTAAACTTGGAACGGAATCCGAAAGAGACCATTTATTTCTATTTCGCCAATTTAATGCATTCATACAATAGTTTGAAAGAGACTTAACGATCTTTTTCTGGGAACACGACTCAGCTCTAACACTCCAGATAGCACAGTCAAAAGCCTGTTATCTCGAAGATTTCTCGACTCCATCTAAATAAAGCTTTCACTGGAATATCTGACATAGCTCTCATTTGGTATAGTGAATCTGGATCATTCAAACTCATTTCATTAACCTAAGTTAATTTTTTATGAGACAAACACATACTTCTCACATTCTAAAAAGTACTAGCTTTAAATTAGCCGATTAAAGGCTAGTAATTTATTATGAAAAGCCCTTTGAACCACTTCAAAGAATCTATTCTGAGTTAATTATGACCGTTAATCTTATATTGCTATTGTATTATTTTAATTGTAAACATCATTAAACATGAGAAGTCGCAGTTAACATGGGTTGACATATCATTTAAGAATTCTAGAAACATCATTGTTTCAAAAACATAATAATCATGCTCCTCCAATTTGGCCCATTGTGCCAATTTTTACAAATTCACCAGCTTTTATATTATAAAATATTCACTTTTTATATATTCCTCAATGTGTACTACATGCTTGGAAAAGTTTGGAAAAAATAAATTATAATGGTATTTATAATGTGGTGTCATCAATTATATAATTAAAAATATATTTCTCAAAAAAATTCTTTATTGTCAATTTAGGCAATCCTAAGGCTCTATACAACTCATAATTTATCATTTTGATTATTCAAATTCTAGGGTAAATTAAGTTTCACAAAGCCATAACATAACAGTGTTGGACATAAAAAAAAAAAAAAAACACCTCAGGGTGTATAATGAAATCAATTATAAAATACAACTTAATTCAAAATATATTATTCTAAGTAGCCAAGTATAATGCTATTTTCTCTTGATATCATATCTAGTTTTCAATTTTCTTCAAGAAATTGCTTTACCTAAACTAAAAATTCTGACATGAAATATATCCTAAACAGCCATCATGTATAGATTATTCCTCGAATTGTCTTCCACGAGGCTAAAGTTCCACAAAATACTCTGGAGAAGAAAGGGGTTTTCTTACACAAATGTGCTTGGAAAAACCTGTATTCTAATTTCTACCCCTATCACTTGGAGATCCACATGGCATAATGACAAATCAGAAACTCCCAAGAAGACCCACAACGAAAAACACTATTTAGCTCTCCTTAATCCAGCATTTCTGAAACATGAAATCCTATTCATCTAATCTAATCTAATCTAATCTACCTACTTACCTACCTACTTATTTTTTAATGATGCCCAAGCTCCAGAAAACTAACATTTTTCTGTGAAGTATTTCTTAGGGAAACATTAGCCTACTCTGAAAAAACAAAAAGGTTGTATTCTAGAATAGTTGTTTGTCTTTTCACAAATTGGTTTTTTTATTTTATTTTTATTTATTTTTGGGAAAGAAACAGAAAGCAAGTGGGGGGGGGGTGGTGGCAAGAGAGAAGGAGACCGAATCCCAAGCAGGCTCCAAGCTGTCAGCACAGAGTCTGATGCGGGGATCGAACTCACAAACTGTGAGATCATGACCTGAGCTGAAATCAAGAGTCGGACGCTTAACCGATTGAGCCACCCAGGCGTACCCTGAAATGATTTTTAGACACAGGCTAAGTTAATGGCATCACATATCCTGCTTACTAGCAAAATGCCAAAAAGAAGTCCCCCAGGACAGATGAATTTGGAAACCTTTACTTTTAAAATAACAACTCTGTTATTTTAAACATGGCTGTGTAGAGAATTCGACAAGGAAATTCTCTGTGTGTTAGAGTTGTTCCGTAAAGGAGCAGAATGTGTGAACTCTGTTTCTCTCAAGTCTTCTGCCAAAAGACTGTTCTAATATTCCATAGAAGATCTATTACATTATCTTTATTTGGAAAAGGGGAAGAGCAATTTCTATGAGCTTTGCTAACAAACTTCTAGAAGTGTAGGCAGAACATCCTGCCAGAGCTACTTAAGATGACTTGTGTTGTTCACAGTGACATCCATTCCCCACGCAAATTACCTTCAGTGGACTTCAGCGGCTGCTATTTTCTCATTTCCCATCGTGTAATAAGTTCTTATTGACTCTCCACTGTGCTGGAAGAAAATAATTTGTTGAGATTACGCACAGAAGTTTTGAAAGCAAAACCAAACACCATATGCAATGTAAACACAAATTTTCCATGTGAGATTTTAGAGTCAGAATTTTAAAGCCACAGGGATCCTGAAGAAATCAATGTTACTAAAAGCTCGCTCTTTTTTTTTTTTTCTTAATGGTTTTATTTATTTTTGAGACAGAGAGAGACAGAGCATGAGCAGGGAAGGGGCAGAGAGAGAAGGAGACACAGAATCCGAAGCAGGCTCCAGGCTCTGAGCCATCAGCACAGAACTCGATATGGGGCTCGAACTCACAGACTGTGAGATCATGACCTGAGCCGAAGTCGGACGCTCAACCGACTGAGCCACCCAGGCGCCCCAAAAAGCTCGCTCTTTTACAGAGGACAAAATGAAGATCAAGAGAAATTAATTATCTGTCTCATTCACAGAGGTATTCAACGGAACACCGGGACCAGAACTCACTGGAGCTTTGTTCTTTCATTCAACTAAGGGCTGCCATGCCAGGCACTGTGCTTGGTGCTAGGGATGCAATGATGAGTAAAGCATTCTCTGTGCTGAGATAAGGCAGGAAATTAAAAAAAAAAAAAAACTATTATTTATAACATGCTAGACGACCTCCCTCCTCAATGGATTCTTTGGCATGCAACATACATTAGTCCTGTTGATTGCATGTATCTTTTTTTCCCCTTTCACCTGTAACTATAATATAAAATTCATGTCGTTTTCTTTAAAACATTTTAAGCACCTGGGTGGCTCAACAAGTCAAGCAACCGACTTCGGCTCAGGTCATGATCTCGCAGTTCATGAGACAGAGCCCTGCGTCAGGCTCTGTGCTGACAGCTCAGAGCCTGGAGCCTGCTTCAGATTCTGTGTCTCCCTCTCTCTGCCCCTTCCCTGATCACTCACTGCTCTGTCTCTCTGCCCCCTCCCCCCCCCCAACCTGCTCACGCTCCGTGTCTCTCCCCACCTCTCTCTCTCTCTCTCTCTCTCTCTCTCTCTCTCTGAGTAAACATTAAAAAAATTTTTTTAATAATTTTTTTTTTTAAATAAAGCCTTGCACCTTATCACAGCAAAGCTCTGTTGTCAATAGCTCCCAAACGTGACTTGGGGAATAAGAAGGAAGTTCTTCACAGATAGCTATCATGTTTCAAAATTCCCTATTGTCCTCTTTTTCTTTTTTTTCAACCAAGTTAAATGTTGTGTTTTAATCTATGTTTTCACCTTGGGACACCCCAAGAAGGGAGTGTCTGAAAAACCGCTAATCCCTTTTACTTATCGTGTACTTCATTTGCGTTGCCTTTTACGTTAGTGCTCTCTCCATGCCCTGATACAGAATGAGAGCAATGTGGGGATCACACTGTTTCTGGCAAGGCCCTCTACCTCCCCAGGTCTGGCTCTCCCACACCCTCTAAGGCAAATTTTTTAATCCCTCTCCACCCTAATTCTCCATAGTTAACGCGAAAAACCAAATTGCCAGAAGTTCACAAAAGCAAAGCAGTTTAAAAATAGCAAAGCCCCTTACAAACACAAGATTTGTCAACTATCCAACGAAGGCACACAGCTGCAGGGAAAGCACTCGGTACGAAAGGGTCTTCTCATTTGAAAGGGTAAGACTCTATCTATCACATCAATACGTTTTTAAAGGCCAGAGGGGCATCGTCCAGCCTCACAGCCTAAAGATACGAGCTAACTTGCATGGTACAATACAGAAGTCCTGAATCTGGTTAGAGTTTGATGCTTTCGTGCAAGCAAATGTGTTTCCATGGCAACTTCCAAGTCCCATGGGTGATTCAGGTCTCTGGGGACAGAGCCCCTGGCCAAGGAGACTCTTGTGTTTCATCACCGGCCATGCAGTGTTTTGACGGCTATCAGTATCCTGGTCACATGCAATAAGGATCTCCCAGAATGTGACAAACGTTTCATACTTAGTTCACTTTTTCCTCTTTTCTTTATAGTGATAGGACACGTGCTTTTCGCCAACACGGTGATGAGTGGGGCTTGCAAATGAAAATCCGTAATAATTAAAATGGAGGTGCAGTTCTGAGTGGAGGAAAACTTACAGAGATCAACTGACTTTTTCCGCGTTAAGAATTAATTCAACATGTCTTATTACAAAATATTCTCCCTGAATGGTTAGGTCAGAGAAGAATTGGTTCATCTGACTTGTCCGCCTGTGTTCGCAGTCCATTAGATACTCATTTTCGGTTGCCTGGGTTTTCTGTTTTGTTTCGTTTTGTTTTCTTTTTATGACTATCCCCCCAGAAGGTTCTTGCTTCTCAGCGGAATCCCTGGTCACTTCGCCTT
Source organism: Prionailurus viverrinus (assembly GCF_022837055.1). Classification (NCBI taxonomy): domain Eukaryota; kingdom Metazoa; phylum Chordata; class Mammalia; order Carnivora; family Felidae; genus Prionailurus; species Prionailurus viverrinus. Next base: position 16,448,654 of record NC_062567.1, read on the forward strand.
TGCCTCGCATATTTCCTCATTGTTTGGCATCTGTCCAGAAGAGAACTTTACTAAAAGATGAGGGTCTGAAATTGTCTCTTCATACAAGAAACGTAAATTCTCTGGGCACCAAGGTGGCTCAGTCAGGTAAGCGTCTGACTTCAGCTCAGGTCATGATCTCACAGCTCAAGAGTTCAAGTCCCAAGTCAAGCTCGGTGCTGACAGTTCAGAGCCTGGAGCTTCCTTCAGATTCTGTGCCTCCCTCTCTCTCTGCCCCTCCCCCACTCGCTCTGTCTCTCTCTGTCTCTCTCAAAAGTAAATAAAAACATTTAAAAACTTTTTTGAAAGAAATGCAAACTCTCTTGGGCAATTTGTCTTCTTTACAAAAAGAGAAGAGCTCTGTTTAATATTAGCCCACTCTATTTTTACAATTTACATTCATTAAGACCATCTTCTCCTTTTTAATGGCCATTTCATTACTGTTTGTTAATTAGAAATCAAAAGAACACAAAGCAACCTGAATAATTGTCACCGTTACTAATTACGCCATTAAAATAAGATTTAATAGAGTCGGCTTTTTTGGATTCATATTCCTGTTTTCACAAATGGAGAGGCTACTCACAAATGAGAGCTATGTATCTACACTGGTATTGGAGGAGGAGGAAAACAGGAAGCTGCAAACCATTTTTGCACAATGTCCGGGCTGGGTGTAGTTGGAATGCCAAAAATCAAAAGTTATCTATTCTTCTAAACGTATTGACTGGGAACGGGGCGGGGCTATTCTCATTCAGAGTCGACATTAACACAAGCATCCCGTGCACTGAAGGACTTTGGTTTAATTCACTGCTTCCTTGAGACATTAGTTCAGTATGAACCACAGTGAAGCCAGCTAATCATGCGCTCACTTGCACAAGCCTTCCCGCTGAGAGACACTCGAGGTTTGAGTGGCCCCTGTGTGGCTTGTGACCAGAACCAAAGAGTCCCACATAAATACCTTGCCTGTCCCCAAAAGTATCTCTTTCCTAGAATTTGGTGTGAGCTGTGTCAGGAAAAATTGTGAAAGACTTGGGAAGTGGCACACACTCACACAAATTACCTTCTGTGTTATCTAGTGTTACCTTCTGGCTAATTTGGCCTTTCTCTGTCTTTGAACTGCTTTACAGCAGCATAAAATGTTAAAAACCGATAACAATGCTAATGATGCTTTATCCATGCAAATGCAAATTAATTGTGTCCTGGGGAAAAGCAATTGATTATCGCCTTGTCAATAGAGCCTTTTTGCATTTATTTGTAAATTCATTTCAGCATCCCCATATTACTCATATTTGTGCATTCTTCAAATGTACCTTTGACCCAGTCTTACCCTCTTACTGGTGCCCTCATTAATCAATGAGTTAAAATCTCTTAAATGTGTTCATCTTACGTTTCATGAGAATCATGATTTCACCATTTAAAAAAATATATATCCTTTAACAGATGCAAATGATTTAATCATCCTCGTTGCTTCTTTTCACATTTGCAAAACTAGAAAGGGAGAAGGTATACTGCTGATTGGCTAAAGCCCTCCTCTCAATTGTGAAATATAGCTGTAACAATTTTGGGTGTTTATTGAAATTAGCTTTTTGTTTTGTTTTGTTTTGAGGTCTGATCTCGCTCGACTATTGGCAAATGCCACATGTGTACTTATATATATGTACATTCACACACCACACACACACACACACACACACACACACACACACACACCATGCATATGCACTAGAGTAGAGTTAATTCACCACAGCTGCTAGTTCCCTCTTGAAAAGCATACAAGGCTTCAATAAATGCAAAGTCTTAATTATTTCTCACATCTGGAAAAACTTGAATATGAGAGTGGATTTATTGAAGAAGCTCTTTGCGTGGCTGTCAACACCATATCAAGAGCCAGAGAGAGAGTGTGGGGTTGGATCACTGTTGGCAATTCTTTAACTCTTCGGAGATAGATGTTCTACCAATTAATTTATAACATGTCCGAAGC